>NC_137784.1:5529671-6093210 GCF_963455305.1 Plecotus auritus | reverse complement strand
GATTCCGGTCAAGGGCATGTACCTTGGTTGCAGGCACATCCCCAGTGGGGAGTGTGCAGGAGGCAGCTGATCGATGTTTCTCTCTCATCGATGTTTCTAGCTCTCTATCCCTCTCCCTTCCTCTCTGTAAAATATCAATAAAATATATTTTTTAAAAAATAAATAAAGACTGTCACCCTTTCCCACTTCTTCCTGCTTGAAATACGCCCGTTGTGTCTGGAGGTTGAGCAGCATCTCAACCCCTAAATCAAAAAGCCAACATGCTAAGCGTGCACACCCCCTGCTGGGGATGGAGCCCACAACCCAGGCACATACCCTGACCCGGACTCGACCCATGACCTCCCGGTTCATAGGTCAACGCTCAACCACTGAGCCACGCCGGCCAGGCTTCTTCATTTCTTTGGGTTACACACCCAGAAGTGGAATTGCTGGATCATATGGCAGTTCTACGCTTGATTCTTTAAGGACCCCCCCCCCATACTGTTTTCCACAGTAGCTGTACCAGTTTATGTTCCCACCATCAGTGCAGAAGGATTCCAATCTCTCCCCATCCTTGCAACACTGGTGTCTTCTGTTTTGTTTTACGTTATTTTTTGATAAGAGCCGTCATCCTGATGTTGTGTGTGGTGTGACTATCTCCCTGTGGTTTGGTTTGGTGCTTCCCTCACTGTTTTATACCTTTAGTCCACTTTGAGGCCACTCATTCTGTTGCTATCAGTTCCCATCGCCGCTTCTCGTTTAGCCGTTGAATTTTACCTCTCCATTGAATATTTGTGCAAATGTGTACTGGGTAGGGAAGAAGAGCAGTGAGCAAAGCCACACTTTCTCTTTTAAAACTTGGAAGTCGTTTGTTTGGTTTGATTTTAGCTCCAGAAAGTCTTTGTCTAATGCTGAGCGTGAATACCCCTTCAGCCGTGGGCAAATTACGGCCCGCGGGCCGGATCCGGCCTGTTCGGCTGCTCTATCCGGCCCGCGGAGCCAAAAGAGCAAAGGGTTCTCTTGCTCTCCCCTCCGCCCCTTTACTTTGAATTTATATTAGTTCACACAAACACTCCATCCATGCTTTTGTTCCGGCCCTCCGGTCCAGTTTAAGAACCCATTGTGGCCCTCGAGTCAAAAAGTTTGTCCACCCCTGCCTAGGTCTTCTCTTTCATTTTCGTTTCGGTAAGAGGTGGTATGTGCCTTCCACCCATTACTGTCCACCACAGCTCCTGTGACAGGCCTTCGCTTTGCTTTCCTGCTCCCCGGCTACTGGGCTGCGTTTGCCGAGTTCACCGTATGCAGCCGGGTCGCCACTCCTGTGGGATAACGTTGACCTGTGGGGTAAGCTACTGGGGGAGAAAGCCTCTCAGCTCTTTCTAGTCTCTGTGACTATTGCTTCATGGTTCTCGTCTCAGGCATAGGAATACACAAGCTCAACCTCAGCTAGCCCTGTGTGCCTTTAAGAGAAGAGTCAGAGGCCCCTCCCACCAGGTTGATCCACAGGCAGATAACACACTTGCTGGGGGTATCCATGCACCAGCAACTTCAGAGGAATGAGTTACATTTACTTCATCTGCATTCTCGGGTGGAACATATTGTGTGCATTCTGTTCCTGATCAAGCAAAGTTGTGTGAAATGTAGCAAAAGCTTGCTCTAAAATGAGCCAAAACTTTTAGGTGATTCAAAAATGTAATCCATTGTTTATGGTAAGTTCTCTTTGGTCTCACTTTTCCGTGAGAGGCAGCAGCACTTGAACTCTGGCCACTCCTGGGGTGGAGAAACGAGTAGGACTAACAATGGCAGAACAATTAAAAATGGCAGTCACAGCCCAGCCGGCATGGCTCAGCGGTTGAATGTGGACCTATGAACCAGGAGGTCACGGTTCGATTCCCGGTCAGGGCACATGCCTGGGTTGTGGGCTCGATCCCCAGTAGGGGGCGTGCAGGAGGCAGCTGATCAATTATTCCCTCTCATCATTGATGCTTCTATCTCTATCTCCCTCTCCCTTCCTCTCTGAAACCAATAAGAAAATATGTTTTAAAAAAAAGAAAGCCAATAAAAACCAATTAAAAAATAAAACCAGGAGCCCTAGCTGGTTTGGCTCAGTGGATAGAGTGTTGGCCTGTGGACTGAAGGGTCCCAGGTTCGCTTCTGGTCAACATACCTCAGTTGCAGGCTCCATCCCTGGCCTTGGTTGGGTGCGTGGGGGAGGCAACCAATTGATGTTTATCTCCCCCCCCCTTCTGCTCTAAAAATCAATGGAAAAATATCTTCGGATGAGGATTAAAAATAAATAAATAAATAAATAAATAAAACCAGGAACAAATGCTGGTCTGTGCCCAAAAAGGTTCAAGAAAAAAATAATTCCATAACAAACACATATTGTGTTGTTGTTGTTTTCATTGAGTTTTTTTTTTTTCTTTTTCTTTATTCTGGATTTAGTACCAAAAATCTCCTTTCCTGAGATTGAGCTTCTAATACTTCCGCAGCTGCTCAGGGGAGAGCTGGCCATGAGTTAAATTTCACTTTCACTCTTGAGCACGGCGGGTATGTGTGTGTGTGTGTTCCACTTTGAATATCTAGTCACTGCCACAAAAAACTGAGCGCTGTTTCTATGTATAATTCACAAGGCAGATAGAGCTAGTGGGTGTATTTATTGGGACAATTTCCTAGCTGACCATAATAAATTGCCTTGGCCTAAAACATCCAGCATATGTCGGCAAATGTCCAACACATAAGGCATCTCCAGGAAGAGATGCCTTTTCCTAATTTGCACCAAGATGTCGTACGGACTCATGGCAGCCTCAGTGGTGCCTGGGTTAATTAAGTGGTTGTGCTCTCCCTACTTCTGCTATCAACTTCCTAGCTCTTGCCTTTCAATCATCACCCCAATCCAACACTCCCTAGAAGGAATGCAGAGCGTGGCGACGAGTCCCATTCATTTATTTGACAACCATTTATTGAGGGTGTCCCAAAGAGCCGGCCGCTGTTCTGGGTTGGATGTGCAGTGACGTAGAAGGCCAAGCTGCACATCACTTGCCAGCTCTGCAGCGAGCCCACGGACACCCAGAAACCCCACCCTACGCCTTCCTTCTCCGCAGTCATTTGATTTCAGGGGAATAAATCCACCAGGCACAATAACAGTGGCCACAGGCTTCCACGTGGAGCCCATCTTTGTATGTGCTCATGGGAACTACCCAAAGCAGACCTTTTCCTGTCTCATGATCTGTGTGAGGCAAACATCACCTCCAGCTATGGTTAGAGATCCTGCAGCTTCCTGCAAATCTGTTCATTTACTCAATATCTACACTAATAAAAGAGAAACATGCAAATTGACCATCCCTCCACTACGCCCACCAGCCAATCAGAGCGAGTATGCAAATTAACCCAACAAAGATGTTGGTTAATTTGCATACACAGGCACGGAGCGAAGACTGAAGACAGCATAGAAGGAAGCCAAGCACTGCAGAAGGGAGTGAAGCTGCCGAGAAGCAAGTGGGGCGACAGAGACGGGAGGGAAGCAGGCGGGGCGGCGGAGATGGGAGGGAAGTGGAGCAGCAGAGACGAGAGCGAAGCCCCTGGGCTTCACTCCCTTCTGTACTTTGCTCCAGCTGCAGGAAGCCCTATTCTTGCAGGAATCTTCCTGCAACGGGCCTCTAGTATATGTATAAAAGCCAAGCGACTAGAACGACCGGAACGACCTGTGGCTATGATGCGCACTACAGTGACCAACCAGCCCGATCAGGGCCCTAATGGGCCCCCCCCCAACCTCCTGCATCCCCTCCCCTCCACCGGCCAGGCCCCAATTGGCCCCCATCAGGGCAGGCTGGCCAGACCCCACCCGTGCACGAATTCGTGCACCAGGCCTCTAGTCTTAAACAACATTTGGTCACATTTATTAGTGCTTATTATATGTTAGACACCCTTCTAAAGACATCTATTAACTCATGTATTTCTGGGTTGTTTTTTGTTGTTATTGTTAATCCTCACCTGATTTTTAGAGAGTGGAAGGGAGGGGGAGAGACAGAGAGAAACATTGAAGTGAGAGAGACACATCAATTGGTTCCCTCCTGCACACACCCCAACTAGGGCTGGGGATCAAGCCTGCAACCAAGGTACATGCCCTTGACTGGAATTGAACCCAGGACCCTTCAGTCCATGGGCCAACACTCAATCCACTGAGTCAAACTGGCTAGGGCTCTGTTTTTCTTTATTTTTATTGATTTCAGAGAGGAAGGGAGAAAGAGAGAGAGGAACATCGATGAGAGAGAATCATGGATCAGCTGCCTCTTGCACGCCCCACACTAGGGATCAAGCCTGAAACCCAGGCATGTGACCTGGCCAGAAATCCAACTGTGACCACCTGGTTCATGGGCGGATGCTCAACCACTGAGCCACATCGGCCGGGCTCCTGATGTATTTCTTATGCAAACTGTTGGATCCCTCTCTTGCTCACAGATAAGAACCTTGAGGTACATAAACACTAGACACCTCACCCAAAGTCACTCACCAAAGTCACGGCAGGAATGTGGCGGAGCTTGACCAGGAGCGAATCCTGCAGTCTCCTAACTCCACCAGGTGGAAGGGCAGGGGGGAGACACAGCTGTGGGGCAAACCAACCAAAGGCCGCTTATGCTTCTGAATGTCTGTTAAACCTTTGAATTAACTTCCAGGCAGCTATTTCCACAATTACCTAAAGAGAATAGGTAAGCCCTAGCTGGTTTGGCTCAGAGGATAGAGCGTCAGCCTGCGGATGAAAGGGTCCCGGGTTCGATTCCGGTCAAGGGCACGTACCTCAGTTGCAGCCTCCTCCCCGGCCCGGGCCCTGACCGGGGCTCATGCAGGAATGTTTCTCTGTCTTCCCTCTCTCTTCTACTCTCCTTAAACATCAGTGGAAAAATATCCTTGGGTGAGGATTAACCAGATAAATAAACAAAGAGGATAGGTGAGTGGCCGACCCCCAGGAGCCACTGCGTCTTGCTCACCCATGAACTTTCGGGCCTGTTGTCCACACTAATCCCCAAAACAAACACTGTTCCTTAGGGACTCAGCACCTATCCCAGAACCAGCCCCACTTCACCTCCTCCCTCCCCTTTATCTGTAGCCAATGTCAATTCTTCAAAAAAAAAAAAAAAAAAAAAAAAACACCCCACAAAACCCTTACAGGGGTAATGATCAACATAAACTGATGAACAAAAATAGATCCAGAGACAGAGAAGCATCGAACAGACCTCCAAACCTCAGAGGGGAGGCGGGAAGGCGGGGGGGGGGCGGGTAAGAGATCAACCACAGGCCGAAACCGGTTTAGCTCAGTGGATAGAGCGTCGGCCTGCGGACTGAAAGGTCCCGGGTTTGATTCCGGTCAAGGGCATGTACCTTGGTTGCGGGCACATCCCCAGTGGGAGGTGTGCAGGAGGCAGCTGATCGATGTTTCTCTCTCATCGATGTTTCTAACTCTCTGTCCCTCTCCCTTCCTCTCTGTAAAATATCAATAAAATATATTTAAAAAAAATTAAAAAAAAAAGAGATCAACCACAGGACTTGTATGCATGCATATGAGCATAACGCATGGACACAGACACCAGGGGGGTGAGGGCATGTGCTGGGGGGTGGGAGTGGGCGGGGAGAGGTCAATGGGGGGAAAAGGAGACATATGTAATACTTTCAACTATAAAGAATAAAGAAAGAAAGAGAAAAACAAACTAGTGTAAAGTTATAAACACAAAACAAAACAAAACTCTTACATCGTTCTTCCCCAAACTGCACCCAGGAGCCCGGCAGCCCAGAACGTCGGCCAGGCGGCCTTCCCCCAACCCCCAGGCGGGTGACCGATGAGGAGCACCTGGGCCTCCTTCCGGCTCTCGTGGCTCAATAAACCTTCGTTTAGAAAAGCTTTCAGCTGTGAGTGTTTAAAGCTGAAAAAAGGAGGAAGATGGACTTAGTATTCTCATAATCAGAGAAGTGTTTCTAACTACAATGTAACTTCTAAAATCTAAAAAGCAAACACCTCAGCATGAAAAAATTTCTTTTCTTTATTTAAAAACATATTTTTATTGACTTCAGAAAGGAAGGGAGAGGGAGAGAGAGATAGAAACATCCATGATGAGAGAATCATTGATCGGCTGCCTCTAGCATGCCCCCTACTGGGGATCAAGCCTGCAACCCAGGCATGTGCCCTGACCTGGAATCGAACCATGAGCGCTTGGTTCATAAGTCAATGCTCAACCACTGAGCTAAACTGGCCAGGCAAGATTTCTTTTATCAATGAAAACGTTTACAGTAATAAAAGACCCAGTTTATGTATAAAAGCAAGCCCCTATAGGAAAACATACAGCCTTCATACAGCTTGTGATAAAGAGCAGCAGTGAAAATACTTCCCACAAAAAGAATTCTATGTATCATTAAATCTGAAAATTTAAAAAACCCACATTTATAGCTCAGCAGCCTACCCATGGCTTCGTCCCTGGAGACTTGTATTAAGCACTAAATTGTCTTTCTTAACCCCAGCGCTACTTAGTTCTTTTCTAATACTTCAAGCAGCTGAAGTTAGAGAATTAGCATAAAGCCCGGTCCTAAAGGGCTATTTGGAATCCAGGGTTTATTATTTTTATTCATCCAATAATAAACATTTAGTGAGCACCTTCTCTTTGCCAGGGGTACCTCTAGTTGCTTGAGAATAAATATACCAGTAAATAAAACTCATCTTTTTTTGGGTGTTAATCCTCACCTGAGGATATTTTTCCATTGATTTTTAGAGAGAGTGGAAGGGAGAGACAGAGAGAGAAACATCAATGTGAGAGGGACACATCGATTGGTTACACGTGCCCCAACCCTGGGGCCAGGGATCAAGCCCACAACCAGGGTACGTGCCCTTGACCGGAATCGAACTCGAGCCCCTTCAGTCTGCGGGCCAATGCTCTATCCACTGAGCCAAATGGGCCAGGGCTATGCAAAACTCACGTTTGTCTTCAAGGAGCTTGGCGTCTCATTGAGACAGGCTACTAAGCAGGACAAGCTGAATAGGGAAACTGAGACAGATAAACAGCACTTTGCAGCCATCTGTAAATCCTATCTTTTCTGAAGCAGGGAGATTTCAGAGAGAGGAAAGGAGAGGGAGAGAGATAGAAACATCAATTGGCCACCTCCTGCATGCCCCCTACTAGGGATCCAGCCCACAACCCGGGCATGTGCCCTGACCAGGAATCAAACCGTGACCTCCTGGTTCCTAGGTCCATGCTCAACACGCCGGCCGGGCATCTCCCTGTATTGTTTGATTTCCCCTGGCCTGTCAGCTGTGTGATTATGGAAGGGGTCAAAATAATGGAAATTTCCCATGGCTTGGCTGCTCTTGTGCCAACCTGGTAGGGTAGGGCCTTTCCTTCCTATTACTGTCTCACCCAGTCTTTCCTGGCAGTTCTCAGTGGCTTCTCACACGAGTTCATCAACAGTTCTGCCCAGAACTGGGACATTCACTGTGTTTTTCTGCCTCAGTGCATCCTCGCTGCGATCTACTCCCTCTAAACTGGTGGGGAGCCACTCAGCCTTCCCGCAGGCCACCTGCCACGGGGGAATGTGTCATGCCCAGGTGTTCCCTACAGAGTCCCAAGTGAACCAGAGGCCAACTGTGGGTAACTTAGAAGTGGGACAATCACCATCTCCCACCTGTCTGCCCTGTGCCATCTGCTAGTAAGTCTCAACACGCAGCGTGTCCCACAGGAGCTGATCAGAGATTTGATGTGGAGGAAACTGTCTACGCCATGAAGCAAAAGAAAAGGGGATTCCTGCCCGACTTCATGTGAAAAGGTGGATTTCGGATGTATTAAAGGCCTAAATAGGAATGGTGCAAGTACAAAGTAAATAGAAGAGAGCATGGGAAAATACACTTCCCATAAAGAACGAGGAGAAGCCCGGCCAGGCATGGCTCATTGGTTGAGCGTTGGCCTATGAGCTAGAAGGTCCATGGATGTTTCTAGTTCAGGACACATGGCCTGGTTGCAAGCTCCATCCCCAGTAGGGGGCGTGCAGGAGGCAGCCGATCCATGATTCTCTCTCATCATTGATGTTTCTCTCTCTCTCTCTCTCTCTCCCTTCCTCTCTGAAATCAATAAATATATATATAAATATTAAATATTAAATATAATCCTATATAATAAAAGGCTAATATGTAAATCGACCAAACAGCAGAACGACCAGTCGCTATGACGTGCACTGACCACCAGGGGGCAGACGCTCAACACAGGAGCTGCCCCCTGATGGTCAGTGTGCTCCCACAGGGGGAGCACCGTTCAGCCAGAAGCTGGGCTCACAGCTGGCCTCTCTCACGCCTCTGCGGCAGGCGGACATCCCCCAAGGGGTCCTGGACTGCAAGAAGGCGCAGGCCGGGCTGAGGTCCCCCCCTCCCCAGTGCACGAATGTCATGCACTGGGCCTCTAGTATATATATAAAAGAATTGAGAGGACTTTTAAACAAAACCCTCAAGGCATAGTGCTGGGTAATGCCTATTGTTGGTGAGATACATGGATCAATACCCTGTGGGTAGGTAGATGGGTGCTGCCATCTTGGTCACATTACGTACACATATGCCTTGTGAGCCAGTGTGTGTGTGTGTGTGTGTGTGTGTGTGTGTGTGTGTTGTTTTTCTTGTTGCTACACGGGGGGCTGTGTGGGGATATTCATCTCAGCTTTGTTTGTGGAAGGTAGTTAGTTGAAGGTCATCTAGGCATCCATCCACTGGGGAAGTTGATAAATAAAGGAGGTGAATGTCCAAGATGGAATATCATACGGCAATTAGAAACCAGGGTCTGACCGAAGAGTACAGTTAACAACATGGGAAAAGTAAGATAAATATAATCCTTAGAATGAGATCTACAGTACAGTACCGTTTATATCATCCTGATACATGCAAACAAAACAACACTACATTTTTCTCTGAATTCTCCAGAAGACATGTTATTCAGAGGATGGGCCTCCTGAACTCATCATTTAAATTCCTTTGTCCCCTTGCCTTTCCCTCCACTTCTCCCCGCTTCCTTCTCTCATCTTCATCTGATTTATCCAGGGTGTGTCTATGAGTGTCAGTACAAACCCACTACCAACATCATGCTGTCATGAAGAGGAACAAACAACTTATACAAAGGGCTGAAATGAGCCCATGTCCTCAAGGGTACTTTTAGGTCTTTTGGTTACGGTGGGTGTTAGGAATACTAGTACATGATTAACTGCAGAGAGAGCAATCAGCATATACCTATGTCTGTCTCTGTATCTCTCTCTCTTCTTTTTTTAAAATATATTTTTATTGATTTCAGAGAGGAAGGGAGAAAGATAGAAACATCAATGATGAGAGAGAATCATTGATCAGCTGCCTCATACACACCCCACACTGGGGATTGAACCCGCAACCCAGGCATGTGCCCTTGACCGGAATCGAACCTGGGACCCTTCAGTCCGCAGGCCGACGCTCTATCTACTGAGCCAAACCAGCTAGGGCTCTCTCTCTCTCTTCTTGTTTTCACAGACTGGAAGGAAACCTCAGATACTCAGGAACTGTCGCTGGACAAAGAAGGTTCAGACCAAATAGCTTGGATGGCATCCCTTGCTCTTGCCATCAGCATGGACTGTTGGGCCTGCCCAGTGGAGGGGAACCCATCTAGTAATGTTGAAGAATACCCTTCTATTTCTCAAATCCCACACTTGGGCATACATCCTAGAGAAAAATCACAACAGATATGCACAAAGAGACAGGTACAAGAATGTTCATTGCAGCAGTGTTTTTAATAGCAAAAAATTGTAAACAATCTAAATGTCCATTAACAGCAGAATCTCAATTCTAATATGCAATAGACTACTGTAAAGCAATAAAGAGAAATGAATGAAAACGCTATCTATTAAAAGGTATAGTTCTTATAAAACGAATGTTAAATAACAAAATCAAAGTGTGGAAGGATATGTACAGTATGATACCATTTACATCAAGTTCAAAAACATGCCAAACAATATCACACATCGTTAAGGACATCTAATTATGTGGTCAATATATGGAGTGCGTGGGAAGGATACAAAAGCAACATCGGGCTTGATATCTGAGGAGGATGAGAGGAACATGGGGCTGGGACAGGTTACTCAGAGCATCGCAACTTTCTCTGTTTATTTCTTTAAAACAAAGATCCAAAACAATAAGGGAAGTTGCACGGATCTGACAAATCTAGGTGGGAGGAACATAGAAATCGACTTCATAAAATTATAGAGAATAATGTAGGCTTCAAGTATACAAAAATCAAATCTAAATCAATTGTGCTGAAGTAGAGCTATAAGCAAGCTGACCTGCACACCTAGTTACCCACACCTCCGTCACGGCCAGGGCAGGACTAGCCTCCGTGACGTCCACACATCCCACTTGCCCACGTTGTAACCAAAACCATAAAAACGCCAAGCTAGGGCTCTGTCGTGCACGACACAGAATTTTCATGACAACAATGGAGCTGACACCTCTGGAACTGGTCTGCTCTCTTCACTGAACACTAGGCAATGGCCACAGAGAAAACTTCAGGGGGGAAATAAACAGTAGGCAAACAATCTAAATATATTTTGTATTATTGATTTCAGGGAGTAAGGGAGAGGGAGAGAGAGAGAGAAACATCAATGATGAGAGAGAATCATGGATCGGCTGCCTCCTGCACGCCCCACACTGGGGATCGAGCCAGCAACCCAGGCATGTGCCCTGACCCAGAATTGAACCTGGGACCCCCTGGTTTGTAGGTTGACACTCAACCACTAAGCCACGCCGGCCTGGCTAGGAAAACAATCTAGAATTGAAAAGCATGAGCTCTCAGAAGATGCACTAAACTCCAGGCAGAATGAATGAAAGAAAATTCCAGAACTACACGCACCCTCGTGAAATTCACATTTGGAGGAAACGAAAGCAACAGATCTTCTAGGTGAAGTGGGGAGGACCTTTAAAGGAACAAGAATAACATTTAGCAAAATGATGCAAAGAGATGATGGGCAATGGCATCCAGGTCCTCAAGGAACGTGACTTTGAACCTGAATCCCATAGGCAGCCAAATGATGGACGGAGCAGAAGGACAGAGTGAAGGCGTTTTCAGAGAGGCTAGATTCCAAAAGGTTACTTTCCACATCATCTTTATGGGGGACACTTCTCTAGGCGATATAAGGGTACAGGAGACCGTGAGGGTCATTCGAAGGATGCTGGGAAGGGAAGTCCCCGGATGGTGTTTTTACAATAAAAGCAGGTTGATACTAGAAAAGAAAGTCAAAAGGCTCTTAGGGCATAGGAATTGCAGCTTCTGCCTGCTTCTCTGGGGCCACTTGAGATGCTCCGTTTTGAAGGCCAGCCCCGCTGTAGGAGGCGCTGCTGTCCTGAGAACGCCATGCATGAGAAGCCTCATGGACAGGTCCCAGGTATGACTGCTCAGGTAAGCTCCCAGCCCTTTGCTGGCCACACAAGGAGCCACCCCCAAGCCCCGTCAAGCCTCCTCTGGCCT
The DNA here is from genome assembly GCF_963455305.1 of Plecotus auritus. Classification (NCBI taxonomy): domain Eukaryota; kingdom Metazoa; phylum Chordata; class Mammalia; order Chiroptera; family Vespertilionidae; genus Plecotus; species Plecotus auritus. Next base: position 6,081,727 of record NC_137784.1, on the reverse strand, counting down.
CATCACCCCCTGCCTGCACCTGCAGGAGAGACTGCGCGTGGCAACCGCCCGGCTGAGCCCATTCCCAGGACCAGGAGAGACAATAATAAACGGTTCTTTACGCTTCTGTGTTTTGGGGTGCTTTTCAATGCAGCAATAGAAACTGCAGGGGAGGGGTGGGAAATTTAAACCTCAAAAGGAAATACAAAGGGATCTAAACAGGGCATAGTTTTGAGAAATCTTGTTAATCATTTAACACAGTGATCCTGAAACTTGAGCGTGCGTTCGAACGACCTGGAAGGCGTGTGAGATGCCAGCTTGCTGGCCTCCACCCTCAGAGTGTCTGAGCTGGTCTGGGAGCGAGCGCAGGAGTCTGTGTCCCAGTTCCCAGGTGATGCTGATGCTGCTGCTTCGGGGGCCACACTTTGAGAACCCCCAGCTTAAGATACCATGATGTCACCAGAAACTCTCTCTTTCCTCTTTCCTTCCACGTGTAGGGCTCTTTGTTCTGGCCGTTGAATGACTTAGTTTCTTGAGAAAGCAGTTGACTACACTGTTTTCCCAGGCTGCAGCGGTTACAAAATGTTGATCCTTAAACACTGTGGGAAGCACTGCTTTTAATAAAAATGTAAATGCAAAGGTACTGGTGGCCTAAGGTAGGGGAGGAAGTGAAGAAGTGGGGAGAAGAGGGAAGACAAGCTAGGGAACATACAGATTCATTCATTCCACATAGATGAGGAGTCCAGAGAGACCGTCTAAAGATGACTGAACAAGAAGCAGAGTTGCAATTATAATTTTTAAAGTTCAGTAGGTAACATAATCTCCCTATCTGTCAAACATTGGTTAGGGAAGGAGAATAAAAGGCGAGGGGTAATGGAAGCAAGTGAATTCCTTCTTTTTCAAGAGGTAGTCATTAGAATCATCCAAAGTTGGTAAGTCAAAACCTTAGTTAGAATTAAGGAGAAAACCATGAGAAAAACTAAAAGCAGAAACTGATGAAATGGGTTGTGTCTTGGAACTGGCAAGGAGAGTGGGAAGTTACAGGACAGGAGATGGTTGTTTTTTGTCCTAAGTTCTTCGGTGGAACTTAAATAAAAAAAAAACACATGCTGGTATTTGTTAGATTAAAAACAATGACACTATTTACTTGGCCAAAAACTGATCAACGAAACTGCCATTGCTGAGTGCAAATCTTGATTCTGACTAACATCTGTGATTTGGGGCAAGCTATGTGGAATCTCTAAACTCAATTTCTTTCTTAAAAAAGGGATGATAATGGTAATTTCTCAAAGGTTGTTCTAGGAAATAGATGTGATAATGATGCATGAAGGTCATTTAGCACAGTACCTGGCACATTTGCATGAATAAATATTAGGCAGTATTATTATTAATGCCATTATAATCATACGGGCAATAGATTGGAGACCAAATTCAACACGAACAACTTAGGAGCAAGCGACCTGAGTGGACTAATCCCCCTCCCCATAAATACTTGAGAAAGACATGGTCCCGCTGGTTCAAGGCCAGCATCTTGAGTGATTCATCTGCCAGTTGCATTATTCCGTCTAACCTGATCTCAAAGTCATAACTGGGCTCTGGAATGAGCACAGTGCATAAAGTCATATTGCCACAGAATACTTTCCTATGGACCTCGCGCTAAGAAAATCCCCACCTGCACAGTCAGTACATCATAAGTACTGGAGTTTCCAGCCCAGAGCAACTTGGCATATGAACACAAAACTCCATCTATAGAATGGGTCAGGGCAGAGAACGCTGGAGGCTGCCCACGTGGAGTTTGATGGCTTACGTCAGGGCTTGCGTCGTGAACGCCTTTCAAGTCTGTATTTCAACTGGCTACCCTGAGGGAAGAGCCTTAGAGGACATGGCAGACAGACCCTTGGGTGGTCCCCACGGTTCCTGCCCCTGCTGGTCATTCCCTGCCCAGCATTCTGCCCTTGAGTGTGGACAGGACCTGTGACATGCTTCTAAACAATGGGATATGGCAACTGGGAAGGAAGATGGACTTAAGGTCCCGAATCTGTTAGTTTTGAGTAAACCAAAAGCACAATTATTCTGGGTGGGCCTGGCTTGATCAGGTGAAAACCCACAAAAGTGGGAGGGACTAGGCCCTCCTTGAGGCCAGAGATTCTCCTTGCAGGCTTGATCAACTGAGCAGCCACGTTGGAGATGGCCCCATGGCAAGGATCACTTTGCAGCCTTTAAGACCTCAGGGCAGCCATGTAACATTTCCTAAAAATGGAAGATTGAAAGAGGGAACTGGCCAACACAGACGAAAGTGCAGCAAAGAAACAAAAAGTGATAATAGGGAAGCGCAATGAACAGCAAATGTCAGTGGAGTAAGACAACTGACTGTGGGACTGCTGACATGGCCCCCGTTGGAGATTGGAGCCATGCAGGCCAGAGGAGGGCAGAGAAGATGCGGTTACTGACAGAAATCACCATGGTGGCTGTGATGAAAAGGATGAAGCTGTCCCAGAGGAAGTCACCCTGGGAAGAAAACACTCACATGAGAGGAACTCTTGGAGATATTTCACAACATTGAAAGTACCAATGATAAAATGTTGGAAGCTGATCCAAATTTAGAGAGGAAAGATGCTCACTCCATATTGTAAATTATATGATGACTCAAAGAAGGCAAGCGCTGTTCAAACTCTTTTTAAGGCTTTACAAAAGAAGACCCACTTTAATTCTCAAAGTTTCTAATGTTTAAATTACTGTATACTAAAGAAATATTGTACTATATTTTCCCACATCCCTAACATTTATAACTGACAGTAAGAGAGTAATATTTTGAAAAAAATCAGTATAGGTCACGGCACAATTGTAGTTTGTGTTCATTACTTATTAAGATCACTTTGCACAGATTGGACTGCCATGGTCATCTTCAGTCCTGCACATGCGCAGTAAACACTGCCTGCGTGCTGACTCACTCTGGGTCCCTTCCTGTTTTCACACATGACAAGGGATTACCCATTGTAGAATTTTCGGCAGGGACCATGTCAATTATGTTCTCCATTGTACCCCACCCCCAGCACCTAGCACAACGTCTGCCCAGATTAGGAAGTTGTTAATAGCTATTTGAATGAATGAATGGACATATCCAGATTCTGAATGGGTGACAGGAGTCATGGATCATTTAGCGAAAGGATAAGATGTGCAAAGAGTACTAATCAAAATGAAAACAGGAGAAACATTACTTGGTTGGCGGTTACCAAGAAGGCTTAGCTTCCTGGATCCCAAAGCTAATTCTGCCTGAAGTTGTGGATGCTGCTGCTGCAAATGGCATAGAATTTTAGTCCAAAGTGTGGAGTGGAAAATGAGAGTTGTCAGGTACAATGAAAAAACACACACCACACCTCAGCGCTTTAGAATAAATGTGCAACAGAAAATTGAGATGCAACTAAAAATGTGGAGGAAAGATTAGAGTCAGTTGAGCTGAAGGCAGCAGGTTAATTTCAGGCTGAATGGGGAAATAAGCTACTTGGGATAAGCGACTGGGTTATCTACTTCTTTCAGTGGTGTAGGATTTAATTCGTTCCATTATTCTGTGCAGCAGAAATATTTGATAAAGACACGAATTGTTCTTCCATGGATTTCCTATATATAGACTTTGAAATTAAAAAGTGAGAGGGGTCGGCCAGGGAATAGGTGAAATAACTAAAGAGTATCCAAGTTTTCTGGTTCAGGTTGTTATGAATGAAAATGCCGTTTAAAAGGTAAGGTTCTGACTCTTTGATCTTTCAAAGCTGAGAAGCGATTTCTGCAATCTGACTTTAAAGAAAGATTTGGGATGTTATAAAGAGAAAGTTTTATCATCATCTTGGGACTGCCAGAGGGCAAACTAACTCTGAAATCCATGAAGCCAAACCAAAAACTAGTCACACACACACACACACACACACACACACACACACACACACACTCTACTCAAACACCTCCCCTACACCACTATATACCCAAACACACACAACCAGCTACTCAAACACCTCCCCTATACCTATACCACTATTCACCCAAACACATACAACTATCTAGTCAAACACGTCCCCTAAATCTCTATACACCCAAACCTCTATACACCCAAATACACCCCCCAGAAACCTGACCACTTTCCAAGCAGAGACAAAATCAGGTTAGAGATTAACAGTGTGATATCCATGTACTTTTTAGCCCTGTGAAGATTTCTGAATGTCTGGAAGCGATAGGAATCACCTAATCATGGCTGATTTTGCCTTTTCTCTGATTTCAAAAACTGTTAACATAATTATGAATGGTGAAAACGAGTCACAGAGCAAACTTCTCCCATTGCCAAATCAAGAGTAACTCAGGAGGAATAAATTAGAGTGCCATCCAAAACAATAGCTGGCATTTAGAAATGTATGTAACAGGAACATAAATGAAGATCATTGTTCCTAAGATGAGTCCTAATGAAAGATGAAATTCATAGCAAAAGGAATCGACCCATTGTAGTGCTCCTGTAGCTGCTCATTTCAAGATTACCTTTCTTTTCTGGAAAAATAATTTCTTTTGTGATTAGACCAATTCTAGTTGGGCCTGAGAGTGAGTCTGCGCTAATGTTAATGTCTGAGGCAATTGCATGAGTTGTTGGATTTACTATAAGCCTGATGCTATGGTGGTTGTTCATCTGAGTGTTATCCAGTATTTTTGTGCATGTCAATCGTATCCGTTCTGGCCAATCCACCTACAGAAAACATGGTGCATCTGAGACTCAAACAGAAAGGCAAATGTGGTCAGAACACCTTGCTAAGTCCAAAGTTAAGTCCATAAACACATACAATAATAATAACATGAGTATATATACAGAAAAAAATTGAAAAAAGATACCCTAAATTGTTGACAATGACTATCTTTGGGGTTGGGTTTATAGGGATTTTCACTTTCTTCATCATTTATTTCTGTAATATTTAATAATTCTTAAAAGTGTGAAAATGGCATTGTGATTAAGTTGAAAAGTTCTTATCTATAGAAAGTTCTTACTGAAATATTCATGGATTAAATGCTATAATGTCAGAGATTTGCTAATATATACAGTGTGGAAGGACATGTGTAGAAATAGAGAAAATAAATTAGACATGAATTGGTATGTGATGAGTACATATTGGTTCATTCTATCATTGTGCCTACTTTTGTGTATGCTTGAACATTTTATGATAAAAAAATTAATAAAAATGAGAGGTGATACAATTGAAAAAATGAGGCTGGGGAATAAATGTAAAGAACCTCAAGTACAAGAAATTTCTATTCTCTACTTCAGCAGTCTCCAAACTTGAGTAAATGCAACCCTACCTGCGACACTCTTTTTGCATACATTCACCAGGCATATGCTTGTTAATTCATTTATTTATTTAAAATGATGTACATATACCACTGTACTATTATGCCATTATAAAATATATGCAAACATAAAAAAAGGCTAGAGAAAAATCAACACAAAATCATTCTTCCTATACTCTAATGGACATGTACCCCACTTAGGATCCCATGTGTGGTGAGTGGGGGGCCCCTTAAGGTTTTCTAAGTAGTAAAGAGTTTGTTTATAAGAAACAGAAAGTCATTGGAGCACCCACAGATAACGGGAAATGGATTAGAAAGACCCAGAGATAATTCGCTGAGGCCTCTCAAAGATCTGAAATGAACAAAGAAGTTGTTCCAACTGAATATGTGATTTGAACAAAGAGCATCCCTTCCTTGGACATTTCATTTATACATATGCAATACACATAATGTATTCCGCACATGGAGTCAGGATACAATATGCATATAAAGCAAATATCCCCACATATTATCTTGGGCACTGTATTTAACACAATCATTATGATGATAATAAAATCTAACATTAATTATTTAATCTGTCAGGTGTTGTGGTAAGAACTTTACATACATAATTTTACTTAAAACTCATGACAACCCTATGAGACATAGAAAAAAATTGATTGGCTTTCCCAAGATAAGAGGGCTAGAAAATGGCAGAGTTCAAACTTAAAGCAAGTTTCTGACCTCAAACCCCACATCCTTAACTATGCAACAATACTGCCTCCATAGGGAATTAATGGCAGTGTCCAAACCATAAGATTGCTGTGATGATTAAATGAGATAATATATGTGATATGTTTAGCACATTGTCTGACATCGAACACACATCCTATTAATGTTAGTATTTTAGTACACAGAATATTTACCAAAAATTTCCACAGTAAACACCATTAATATTTCTCAATATCAAACATCAATATTTAGAATTGTAATAAAATAATGTTTTATTTAAACATTATTTTTAATAACACATGTCTAAACTCCTTTTGTATGCTACCATCTACAACTATGTGTGACTTTTGTTATTGAGTCTCTATAGAACGACTGATGAGAGACAGCGACTGTAGACTGTTATGCCTCCTGTCCAGTAGGCAACAAAAATGGAAATATCTGTACTTGGCATATACTCCTGTCATATTTTAAGGAGCCACGTACATAAACAGGAGTGTGTGTAGCTTGAGCACTAAATGATCCATGAACTATATATGTACATGTCAATTTTATTTTACAATTGCAGAGTTTGCATTCTTTTGCTTTGACCCAAAGATACATTTTGAGAGAGACGACAGTTCTGAAAACTTCTTTGCATTCTATCAGTTTTAACAAAAGTGGTCAAATTGACCACTTGTTATTTTTTTTTCAGCTTTCATATATCTATAAGCCAATCCAGATTAGATCATTTAATAAATACTTATTTGTTTAATCATGGCTTCTATATTAGAGTAGCCATCTCTCTCTGATTTTCTGAACATTCCAGATTTGAAATTTTGTCCCAGCGCTAGGCTGTAATTCCAAGTTGGGTTGGAAGTATTGGCCCCGGTAGAGGTGCGGCGTGCAGCTCTGTGGTGCTGAGAGCTGCGATCTGCGATGGGACTCAGGCTGGTGCAGTCTGCTTTACACAACTGGATCTGCACTTGCTTTAAATAATCATCAAATGTTCCCTTTTTGTTGTAATTTTGCAAATACTTTACTAAATGTTCTGTCACTCTTAAGGGAATTCTGAATTTCATGGTTGAGTTGGGGAGGTGGATGATGTCTTTGGTTTATGTATTTTGACATTTAGTCAAAGCAGATCCGTCTTTTCATCAAAAAATTAATTTTAATATTATTCTTCCATTTTATGTAATTAGATAATCTATAACTAGGTATTACCCAGGAACCTGCCCGTCATTCTCTCTGTTCTTCTATTGGGAAGTATTTTAATTCTAGGAACATCAGGCAGAGCATTTGTGTTGACACAATAGAATCCACCTCCACCCTTTTTGAACCCAAATGGAATAAGCCAAAATGAAAAATGTAGGATTCTTGGAAGAAAGCATCAGATAACCAAACGCTATGAGCAAAAAATTAATTTATTATATATCTTCTCTAATAATTCATAATAGCTTCTTGAATTTTAAATGTCTTTTTGCTATTTCCAATTTTTAAAAATCATAATTTTAAAACATAAGTACTATTTTATATACATTGTGATTTCTTTTTTTTTTTTTTACTTCTAAATATGAACGACATGGTCTCCAAGTATCCGCTTGGAAGGAAAGGAGATGGGATTCACCGTTTTGCTCTAACATGGTAGAATTTAAAATTTCACTTCATATCCCCCGAATTTTGACTATATGAAAAATAGCCAAATGTCATCACTGCCTTGTATAGTTCTTTTACATGTATATATGTATAATATAAACAGAATACATCTGATTAGTACATTTCAACATTTCACCAATGTGACCTTTTATCTCCTTTTTATACAAAATAACAAAATATACAGAGAAGAAAGGAGACATCTGTTCATCGTACAAGAAAGAAAGTAAATAAAAGTTCATGTATGGCTTTGCAAAGGTAGATTATGATGTGACTTTCACACTTTATTTATTTAAAAGCATCTTGAGAGAACGTGTTAGTGTGCTTACGAGGGCGGCCATGGTGGTTGAATGTCGCGTCGACAGCCCGACACTGGGATCCCCAGTGGTCTTTCCTGTGGCTGCCTCGGCAGCTTTCAGGAGGCAAATGTAGTTTATGACCACTTCATCGATCTTCACTACAATTTCCTGCCGCTGTGTTTCGGAGCTCACGACTTTCACTAATCGCATGCAAGCTTCTGTTAGGCAACAGAGCACTTGAAAGCTGGAAGTCATAGCTAGGAGCATCTCCTCTGGGCTTTTCTCGGCCATCGCCATTTTCCTACAGGCACTTCCTAACTGTCTGGACTCAATGGACAACAGTTGCTTGTACTGAGAAAGTGTAAGGTCATATGCTTCAGGGCGGGACTCCTCTCTCTTCCCCTTGGTTGCCCTGACAAGGCAGAGCAGCTCATTGGCATCATTTTGGGCTGCGAGGAACCCATCGGGCATTGCATATGTGCTCTGCTTTAGGGCACTTATTCTTGCAATCCGGGCATCAAAAGCCAGGTTGCTGAAGTCCATGTCATCCGAGCCACTCAGGTCTTCTGCCCAGACCTTCAGCACTGGACACCTGGACAGCTCCCCTTTTTGCTTCTGAATCCCAACAGCCAGGGAGGGGCTGCTTGGTTCTGGCATGGCTTTAGTCATCTGTAGTGGAAAGAGGCAAGAGACCCGGTGGGTGGGTTCTCCCTCCTCTTCATCCTCATCCTCATCTTCCTCCTGCCCTCCGTTTAGGAAGCAGTAGCTGAAAGGTCCCCGGCATCTCCAATTGCTGCCCTCCAGCTTCCTCAAAGGTAATGTCTTATACAGCTTTGAGTCTTTGTGAGCCACCGGGGACCCCTTGTGGACCTTCCCGTCAGAGCTAAAGTGCATCGAGCTTTGGGAAAAACTTTTGGTGAGCTTCTTTCCCAGGGGGAGTTCTGCTCGCCTTTCTGAAGTGGCCTCCTGTGCTTCTGTGATACCTGGACACTTTACGCTGACTGTACCCTTGGTTCTCTCTCGGAAGGTTTCCAATCCTACACATCCTGAGAGGATACTGCTGCTACGTCTCAGAGCCCTCTGGCTGGGGGGTGTCTCACGGCTCTCCCCTCTCACATCCAGCGGCTGCCAGCTCACAGCCTCTCCGTAGGCCCGGTATGCTTGGGAGAAATCATTGGGGTCTTGATTTGGAATTGGCACCTTTGATTCCGAGTGAATGTTTGATGGTAGCAGGATGGGATCAGCTTCAGGATATTGAGACCACACTGAAGGCATGCCTCCTCGTCTCTCCTTCCCAGACTCTGTCAAAGCTACACTAGGGGTAGTAGAAAAAAACAGAGAGAATCATTAAACATCTTATGGTGGTCAATTCATTACATCTCTCTGTGATGATTGCTATTTCCCAAGGATGCATTCTAGAAGGGCTGCCATTTGTCAGGGTCACCCCGCTTTCCAAAGACTGCCTTCTGAGATCACATTAAAAAAATACTGCAGCCGAAACCGGTTTGGCTCAGTGGATAGAGCGTCGGCCTGCGGGCTGAAAGGTCCCGGGTTCGATTCCGGTCAAGGGCATGTACCTTGGTTGCGGGCACATCCCCGGTGGGGGGTGCGCAGGAGGCAGCTGATCGATGTTTCTCTCTCATCGATGTTTCTAACTCTCTATCCCTCTCCCTTCCTCTCTGTGAAGTATCAATAAAATATATTAAAAAAAAATACTGCAGTCTGTTATTTCTTAGACTACTGATTCATTTGGAATTGTCTAGAAATCCCCAGTGTTTCCAGGGAGACAATGGGATTACTTTAATTGTTTTGCTCCCATTTACCTGTCAAAGTTTAGACACATAATTAGAAAACACACATTCTAGGTATAAACTATTCAAACATGCTTATGACACTGAAGTTTCATTTCAAGGGAGTTAGGTTAATCCTGGCATCTGTTCATTTTTTATAAAGAAGTGGCCTAATTTACTGAATGCAAATTATATCAGCTCGCCTTTGAAAGAGGATCCCATGAAATTCTCTTGGTACAGGTTTTGAAGTGGAGACACTGGGCAAATTACGTGAAGAAAATCTCCATTTCACAGAATTTTTGTGAGAAGAAGGAAGTTGGGGAGAGCATGCTTTAATTAGTTTAGAGATAAAGATAACAGTTCGGTGATGAATTATGTAAATTCATGGGCGGGTTTCCCATGGCAGGTGAAGCCAGTGGTGGGTTTTTAAAAAATTGATTTTAGCCCTAGCTAGTTTGGCTTAGTGGATACAGCATTGGCCTGCGGACTGAAGGGTCCTGGGTTCGAGTCCAGTCAAGGGCACATGCCCGGGTTGCGGGCTCGATCCCCAGTAGGGGGCGTGCAGGAGGCAGCCAATCCATGATTCTCTCCCATCACTGATGTTTCTCTCTCTCTCCCTCTCCCTTCCTCTCTGAAATCAATAAAAATATATTTTTAAAAATTGATTTTAGGTTTGAGACAGGGAAAGAGAGAGAGAGAGAAAGAGAGAGAGAGAGAGAGAGAGAGAGAGAGAGAGAGATCAATTTGCTGTCCCACTTAGTTATGCATTCATTGGTTGATTCTTGTATGTGCCCTGACTGAGGATTGAACCCACGACCTTGGTGTATGGGGACAGTGCTCTAACCAACTGAGCCAGCAGGCTAGGGCCTTTTTTTTTTTTTTTTTTAAACTGAGTAGTGGGTTTTGAGAAAGTAGATAATCTTAAAAGAGCAGGAATAGACATTAACCAATATAAGATCTCATTAACACGTCAGAATATTCCTCTAGGAGTCTTACAGAGTCAAGAGGAATCTATAACTATTGCTGAAAGGTGAACGATCTCCCCCAGTCCCTCCAATATCCCTGACCCCTCCTGCTCTATGATCCTTCCTTGCCTCTCAAAAATGCAATGGCAAAATCAGAAATCCAACATCTTAAAAAGGAAATCAAACCGTTCTGTGACTCTAAGCAATATTATCTTGTAATCAAAAGTCACCCTGGGCACTGCTGAAAGTCTACATTGATAATTTAGAAACAAATATTGCTCCCTCGGATTCTAAAAGCAAGAACAGATTAAGATTCTAAAGAGCAGTGCCATTTCCACCATTGATTCTTAGGGAGAGTGGGAGACAGGGAAAGATAGAGAGAAACATCGATGTGAGAGAAACACATCGATTGGTTGCCTCCTGCACGAGCCCCGACCAGGGCCCGGGCCGGGGAGGAGCCTGCAACCAAGGTAACTGCCCTCGAGCAGAATCGAACCCGGGACCCTTTGGTCTGCAGGCCGACGCTCTATCCACTGAGCCACACCGGCTAGGGCCAGATTTCATGTTTCTAGGTTTGTTGTGAGTTTGGTTTACACGCTCCTGGTGTATCAGGCAAAGCGCTAAATCCCTCATTTCTGTACCTGTGGTTTCCTTAATCTTGGGGAGTCGATGACATCCATCTCTCAAAGTCCCAAACAGGGGTTCAGCATTAATGGCTGTGTGCAGGGCAGGCACTGTCATCCGGGGACACACCCCTTCCGTCTGAGGGTGTGATTCCTTAAAGGGGGCCCCGTGGCTGGAAAGCCCAGTGGCTCTCTCCTCGGAAGGAACGTAAGGCCCGCCTTTGCCCGCGGTCTCAGGAAGCAGGTGCTTCCCCACGGAGGCGCAGAGCGGGGACTCCACGGGGGTGGCGCAGGCGCTGCCGCTGCTGCCCGTGCCACAGCCCGCGTCCACCGAAGACCCCTGCGAGCTCTGGAGAGAAAAATGGCCCTCGCTTTGCAGCGATGACATCCGCTTGGCCAAGTGGTAGTCACAGAGGTGGGCCACGCTCTCTTCTGCGCCGGCAAGCTGGGAAGGACGGTCACAGGGAGGCGGGGCGGCGTCCTCGGGGTTGTCTAAGTCTTTGGCTGAAGAGACACAGGTCACGTCCGTTAAGAAGTGGTCCCGCTGGCCGAGTCCTGAAACCTCAGCAGCTTCCCCACGGGGAGCCCCTTCATCCTTCCCTTCGGCCTCCCTTGTCCCCAGGCCAGGAGCTCGTGGGAAGATCCCCGTGGCTGCTTCCAACGCGCCTTTGTCAGCCGCCCCGCCCTCGGCGGCCACATACCATCGCTGGCTGTCCTTGCGGAAGGCAGTTCTCTCCAGGTTAAAGGGGCCCAGGCGCTGACCGTCCCTGGCAGACATGGTACCAAATTTACCTTTGGCGTCCTCCTCGGCCTCGGCCTTGGGCCCCTGCTGCTTCTTCCCTGGCGCCGGCCCGTTCGCCCCATTCGCAGGCGCTTTGCCCTCCCCGTCGGCCGCCTTGCTTTTCCTCTTGCTGGTGCAGGAATACGCCACGGAGCCCAGGTGCAGTTTGCTGAAATAGTCCGTGACGGACTTGGTCTCCATCGTCTCGGGCTCCATCTCCATGTGATCTGAGTGCAGTATCTGCTTGGAAGGCACGACTTTGGACGGCAGGTCCGTCCCGGGCCGGGCGGCCAGGGCGTGGGGGGTCTTGGGGGGCAGGGCCCCCCCGGCAGGGGCCTTGGAGGTGGAGGTGGAGAACTCGGTCTGCTCCTCGGCGAGGGGGTGGTAGCCTTCGGGCGTGGCCAGGAACATGCGGGACAGCGTCTCGGACTGCTTCTGCGCCGTGGCCAGCTCAGAGCTCTCTGTCATTTCGGAAGAGTTAGTTTCATTGCCCGAGTCTGAGGAAGACTCGGGGCTATAAGCCCTCAAGATGGCTACACCTGCATGCCGTGAGAAACAAGAGGCGATTAATGGATGCGGGCAGAGGCACCGGGAGCCGCGTGCGAGAATGGGAGCATTGTGACTCAGAACCGAACCGAACCAAACCAAGCGAGTGTGTCCCTTGTCGGGGAGGACTCTGAGTTTATTGCACGGATGTTCCAGAAATGGGGGGGCAAGCGGGCCACGTGTATTTATTGATTTATTTATTTATTTATTTATTTTAAAAAAGGAACAAAAGAAACCACATACACAAAACAAGCCACGATGGGAGTGCCCGCACATGTATGAAATGGGACATGCGTGAGAATGGAGAACAGCACACACGGGGCTCCGAGGGCAAATGGCTCGATGGGATGAGTGATGAGGTGCTTATCAGTGAATGAATGTAACGATCGTGAAAGAACCTGAATTGTTACTGGTCTGCTGTTCTTCCGACACGGACAGAGCTCCCAGAGCTCCCAGCGGGGAAGCGGCCGGCTTATCCAGTCCCTTGTCGCACGTCCCCTCGGCGCTGGTGGGCACCGCGTCGATGAGGGACACGGGGATCTCGTCGTTTTGCAGGCCGCCGCCTGGCCCCTTGTTGTCCAGGAAGGAGGCTGCCTGGCTCTGAGAATCCTCTTCGTCTGAACTGTCTCGAAAGCCGGGCGGGGGGGCGGCGATGGCCATGTTCAAGGACCGCAGCAGGAAGTCGTCCTCGTTGTCATCCCCTTCTGGAGGCGGCAGGGACGTGAGGTCAATGATGTCGTCGCTTGAGCCAGACAGGTTGAGGATGGCCGGCTGGTTCATCTCTCCCACCATGAGGTCCTCCTCACAGCTCACCTCGTCCTCGTCCTCCGCATCGTCGGTGTTCTCCGCGTAGCAAATGTCATGGAGAAGGGGCTCCTCGATGCCCGGGCTGGCCTCGAAGCTCTTCACGTCGCCTATGTTCGCGTACACGGAGTTTTCCACAAACTGGATGTTCTCCGCGTCGGGGGTGAGGTCCAGGGTCTTCATGTCGTTGGCACTTCTCACGTAGAGATTCGTCTGCTTCTCCAGCAGCTCCGGACTCTCGTCCAAGAGTCTGTCGTAGCTGAGAGCTGGGGGGCCGATACCATCGTCCATGGCGAGATCTCCAAAAATGAAGGACACTTTCGCTCCTCTCGGAGACTCCTGTGCTTTCTTTAGAGTTTCTGGTCCTGAGAAGGTCAACAGGGACCGTGGAGCGAGGCTTCTGTAGTCGGCCTCGCACGGAGCGTCTCCTGGCGGCGCCAGCTGCGGGTTGAGTTCATCGGGATTATAGGTGTTGGCTATGTAGACGTGCCTGTGATCTTTTGGACACGAGGTGCCATCTGTAACCTCCACCGTCTTCTGTTTGGAATCTATATATGTTATCTGGGCTTCCTGTTCCCCTTCGCCAATAAAGGTGGTCATTTGGGGTATACAGTTCCAATCAGGGCCAAGGATGTTAAGCTTTCCTTTATTTTCAGTTCCTAAGGAGAAAGAATCATGCAAAGACACATTACAGTGCTGCCTGGTTTCCGGGGGCCTCGTCTCTCTCTCTCTCTCTCTTTTTTTTTAAAAATATATTTTATTGATATTTTACAGAGAGGAAGGGAGAGGGATAGAGAGCTAGAAACATCGATGAGAGAGAAACATCGATCAGCTGCCTCCTGCACACCTCCCACTGGGGATGTGCCCACAACCAAGGTACATGCCCTTGACCGGAATCGAACCCGGGACCCTTCAGTCCGCAGGCCGACGTTCTATCCACTGAGCCAAACTGGTTTCGGCTCTCTCTTTTTTAAAATATATTTTTATTGATTTCAGCAAGGAAGGGAGAGGGAGAGAGAGGTATAAACGTCAATGATGGGAGAGAATCATTGATTAGCTGTCTCCTGCACATTCCCGACTGGGGATCAAGTCTGCAACCCAGGCATGTGCCCTGACCGGGAATCGAACCTCCTGGTTCATAGGTCGATGCTCAACCGCTGAGCCATGCCGGCTGGGCTGTTTCTTAATTTAATGGCTTGTAACATCACTTTTATAAAAACAGGGTTACTGAGCTTTCCAAATATGGCAGTGGTCGATTTAGGCCTCGGGTGTAAGGATTTCTTGGTTAGGAGAATTGACCGTAACAGAATTGGTATTGCATAAATTTTCATTGCTATTTGATAAAATATAATACCATCTGAGAGTAGGGAACTATAGCTTAATTCCATCTGACTCTTAGTTCTATTATTAAAAGACCTCATGTCCATCTGTGAAGGTGAATATAAAACATGCCTTTTCAAATCCTTACAGGTGGCAGTCCAATAGGCTGTTATTCCAGAAAATGAATTGCCCTTTACTTTGTAAAGCGAGATCTAACGTTACCCACTTTGTAGAGGAAGATGTGGGCCTTTTTCCTCATTGAGTTAAGAGAAAGTCAAGGATCCACATACTTCTGCCATGTATCTTAGAAGATATTGTAATGATCATGCAATAATAAAATATATCAATAAAATATAATGTAATAATAAATATTGGAATGATAACACGAAAACCTCTCTCTTCAGCTCTTTTATATCCTAGTGGATGTTTACATATCCATATGAATGTCAGTACCCATGCCTGTACGCACATGCGCATATGGTGCAGAAGGTGGAGCACGCAGAGGTAATGTACTTCTCTCTGCTATTTCCAAGCATAGTTAATTCTTTGGCTAATTTCAATCTTTATTTGTGTCATGAGAACTTTCTGAAGACTTGTTTGATGGCCTGCGTGAATTAAAACAGCAAAATCCTAATTTAAAAATTATTGTTTTGTTTGCCCTTCAAGCGTCTTTCTTTCTTTTTTTTTTAATGTTTTTATTGATTTCAGAGAGGAAGGGAAAGAGAGAGAGAGAGAGAAAAAAACACATCAATGATGAGAGAGAATTGTTGATTGGCTGCCTCCTGCAAACCCCACACTGGGGATCAAGCCCACAACCCAGGCATGTGCCCTGACCGGGAATCGAACGGTGACCTCCTGGTTCATAGGTTGACACTCAACCATTGAGCCACACCAGCTGGGATTCAAGGGTCTTTCCATAGGGATTTTGCGTGGAGATTTTGTTCCTGATAGTTAACAAGATGGGCCAGTGTGTCACTATCAATACTGCTTTGTGGATTCCAGAGGTAACATTTTGAGGAAATGTTTGGGCCACCTTTTTTCCCATCTGTTCCCTCAAATTGCCCCCTTGCCCAAGTTTGAGTACTACTGACATCAGAGATACAAGACATGGGGAGAAATCACTTTCACTGAAGAGGGTTTTGCTCCCCCAAAACTATACAGTGGACTCAATGCTGAACAATGTTCCAAGTCATTTTACTAAATATATATTATTTTTTATGAATAGCAAGCAAAATATATCACTTTGAAGACACTGAGTTACACACCAGCCATATTTGCATGTTTTATAATAAGTACACCTATGGGGGTTCAGCATTGTTTCATGAATGACAACCTACATTATGACTGGCTATGTGTGTATATGCATGCGCGCACACACACATGCACATGTGTGTCAGGGGTATGGATTATCAGGCAGAGCTAAAGTGGTTCAGCAATGTTGTGATGGCTTTAAACCAGAGTCCAGCAAACTTTTTCTGTAAGGGGAAGGCCAAATTGTAAATACTTTAGGTTTTGCAGGTCAACTGCTCAGCTGAGCAACTACTCAACCCTGTTTTAACATGAAAGCAGCCAGGGATCATTCATAAACAAATGGATGTAGTGGGCTGAATGGTGGCCCCAAAAGATATGTCCATTCTGTGAATGTGACCTTAGTTGGAAAAAGAGTCTTTGTAGATGTAATTAAGTTAAGGATCGCGAGATGAGATCATCCTCAACTATTGTAAAGGGCACTAAATCCAATGGCAAGTGTCCTCATAAGAGGAAAGCAGAGGGAGATTTGGACCACAGAGAGACGAGGGGAGGGCCATGTGAAGACAAAGGCAGATATTGGAGCTACACAGCCACAAGGAATGCCAACACCCATGAGAAGTGGGGAGAGGCGAGAAAAGTTTCTCCCCTAGAGCCTTTGGAGGGAGCGTGGCCCTGCCAACAGCTGGATTTTGAACATCTAGCTGCCAAAACTGTGAGAGAATAAGTTTCTCTGATGTTACACCCTCAAGTTTGACCTACTTTGTTACAGAGCCCTAAGAAACGAATACAATGTGCATGGCTGAGTTCCAAGAAAACTTTATTTATAAGAACAAGATTTGGCACATGGGCCATAGTTTGCCAACTCCTGAATTAAACCAACAAGAAAACTGAACAAGTCAGCAGGCTAAAAGCAAGGTAAGAGATACTTGCTCAGACCCTTTGAAGACCCAGAGATGCAGAAATATGTGGGTTTGGGGATTTTGAAAGTATTTGAAGGTTAATTTTCAACACAGAGAAGAAGAAATGGGGGCTCAGTGATTCTTGTTAGAAATCTTGACTAAGGTCTGTGATCAATTTGAGACGAGAAGAAAATACGCATTCAATCTTGACTTCCTTCCAGAAAAGTGGACGGATTTGGCTTCTGGAATAATTTTGGAGACACGAAAGATGTGGGTTGGGAATTAGGATCTATATTGTGGTCCAGTCTCTCACAGAGTGGAGGAGACAATGGACTAGGGGTGAGCTGGCCCAAATGGACTTCGCTCTCTACGTTTCCTGAGTGTCAGGAGGTCTTTTGGGAGTTTCTGCAGAGAAGAGAGGACTTTCTACCATCAGAGGAGGCTAAGCCTGAAGCTGCTGCGCAGCTGGGGTCAACCAGTTGCTTCTTGGAGCATCGCCCTGCCAACACCTGGATTTTGAACCTCTAGCTTCCAAAACTGTGAGAGAATAAGTTTCTCTGATGTTACGTCTCCAAGTTTGACCTACTTTGTTACAGAGCCCTAGGAAACTAATACAATGTGCATACCTAAGTTCCAATAAAACTTTATTTACAATAACAAGATGTGGCACATGGGCCATAGTTTGCCAACTCCTGAATTAAACCAATAAGAAAACTGAATAGGTCAGCAGGCTAAAAGCAAGGCAATTGGAGTATGCCATCTTCTCTCCCTTGTCCTCCCTTCTTATACACACACACTCGTGCGCATGCTCTCTGTCTCTCAATTTCTCTCTCTCTCTCTGAGAGTGGAGAGAGATACTTGCAACATGTGCCCTCACCCTCATTCTCACTGTAGAACTGGGAGAAATTGCTGAAATTCCACTCTTTCCCCGTGGTGATAATACTTTCTGGAACTAAGTTTTTGCCTCTTGAAATTTCATTAAACATTACATTGTGAGTCACTAGAAAGTGGGTGGAACCCAGGCCCTTCCTACTGTAACCAGTCTTAGAGCGGTCTGTCCGCTCTTCTTCATGCACCTGCAAAAGGTTATATTTTCAAGATAAACTTTAAGATTTGAAAATACAAAGCCAAAAACTGGTTTTCAAATGTTAAAGGATCGTGTTAAGTTGCTGAACTGCTCTTTGGAATTTCAAAGGTCGGCGTTAAATGGCTCTAAGTCTCCTAGTCAGTGAAACACATGGTCATAAAAATGTTCCCCACCAAACCCAACAGTACTCACCACCTCCGTTTCCTTCCCGCCCTATTTATTTCTAATCATCTGGGTCCCTCAGGGTCTCTCCTTGTCTTATGTCTGTCTTCCATTCCTTTCTGTGTTTCTGTCACTTTCATTATGAATTGTTTCCATTTCTGTTTTCCCCCCCCCCACTGCCAATTATTAGTAGGGGCACAGAGCATCGTTTTAGGGATGGTACATAAGTTTCTAGTTCTTACCTTGAAAGCTAGGTTTTAAATCCCAATTGTACAAATGAAAGAAAACCCCAAATTATCACATGATCTCACTCATATGTGGAATCCAATGAACAAAAGAAACTGATGAACAAAATAGATCCAGAGACATGGAAGTGTGGAACAGGCTGTCGGATCTCAGAGGGAAGGTGGGGGAGGGTGGGTGGGTGGTAAGAGATCAACCAAAGACCTTGTATGCATATATGCATGGCCCATGGACACAGTAGATAGGGTGGTGAAGGCCTGGGGTGGGGGGTGGGGGAGAATATAAGGGGTTAATAGGGAGAAAGGGGACAGATGTAATACTTTCAACAATAAAGATTAAAAATAAATAAATAAAAATTAAAAAACAAACAAACCCACAGGCATTTCAAGGTGGGGCTGGATTAAATCTAGTCTCAAGTCCAAGTTGCTCTGGGCATGCCTTGTCCATTTCTTTCTTTCCCCCTGGTTCCCCTTTATCCTGTGACTGGCATTGCTGCCATCTAACCAGCCATCATCATATACTGCCTGCGAGTCTGTCTCTGTGTGTGTGTTTACATATCACAGTACATTTCTGGAGTAATCATTTATGGTTCCTGCTGTGTAAAAGCAAGAGAATTTTCCTCCTCTACTTCCTCCTTGCCCTCAGAAACACTGAAGATGGAATTTGTTCTTAAGAATTTCCCTTTCTTCCACAGAAGCCCTATTACGGAACCCAATCAGACTATTACGAAATGCAATTAGCCATTGTTCATGGGTCAGGAGATTTGGCTCGAATAGTTGTGTCTGTCCATCAGCCACATTTACTGAGCGTCCCCTGGAGACTGAGGAAATGTCAAACACTGAAGCAAACAGTTTCAAAGCAAACGAAAACCACCCACCCTCGGAGAAACTGCCAATTTCATGTTTGCAGCCCTCCTTGTCCTCACTTCGGGTTTATTTCGCCCTGTCAAGTGGCGGGATTCAAGTATTTGATATGCTTGTGATCTCGAAGCTCCCAATACAGAGCTAAAGCCCCAAATCCAAGTCCTGGGCGATACCCAAGTCATCCTATTGGGAGAGTTTCTAGATCCTGGAGGTAAATCGGATGCCTGAGGAGGGTCCCAGGCGTCTGCGCCTAGAGCACCTCAAGGAGAGGCTCCCCCTTCCTATGGGGCATCTTATTGTTAGTTCTCTGCATGTTGACTCCTAGGAGAGGGAGACATTAAAACCCCGCCATAAAGACTGATGCTCACTCCCATCACAGTAATCAAATCCCTGCTTTTGTAGCATATACCCCCGCATTTCCGAGTGACATGTAAAATGTGATGCTGAAATCAACATGTCAGAGAAAATAATTAGGCCATATAGATAGACTTGAAGGCTCTTGTGTTAAATTTGGACATTAGATTTTTATGCATATGATTTTAACTTTCCCAGAAAAATCCTGCCCAGCCACTGTGGCTCAGTGGTTGAGTGTCGACCCAGGAATCAAGAGGTCACTGGTTCGATTCCCGGTCAAGGCACATGCCCGGGTTGCGGGCTTGATCCCCATTGGGGATGTGTGCAGGAGGCACCTGATCGATGATGTTCTTCTCTCATTGATGTTTCTATCTCTCTATCCCTCTCCCTTCCTCTCTTTTTATTTTAAAAATCAATAAAAACATATATCCTCTATAATAAAAGGGTAATGCGCAAATCGACCGAAGGGTGGAATGACCGGTCACTATGATGCGCACTGACCACCAGGAGGCAGACGCTCAACACAGGAGCTGCCCCCTGGTGGTCAGTGTGCTCCCACAGGGGGAGTGCCACTCAGCCAGAAGCCTGGCTGATGGCTGGTGAGCGCAGCGGCGGTGGTGGGAGCCTCTCCCACTTCCGCAGCAGCGCTAAGGCTATCCAGCTGCCGGCTTAGGCCCACTCCCCATCAGTTGGACATCCCCCAAGGGTTCCAGGACTGTAAATGGGCACAGGCGGGACTGAGGGACAGCCTCCCTCCTCCAGTGCACGAATGTCGTGCACCGGGCCTCTAGTATATGTATATATATAAAAGAAAGATCCTTATTGTTTTGGTCAAGTGGATGGGAAGGGGAGTCACTGGTTTGTGAGTTTAGGGAGAGAATACCTGTTTCCTGGGTCCCGGTGTTTTTCTTGTTGGCCATGTTAAAGATGGACCTCCTGGAATCCACAAGTAGCCGGTAGTATCCAGCTGTTAAGCAGGCCAAGTTCATGGCGTCTGATGACTCCATCAGCAGTGTGATGGGCTACACAAAAGAGAACGACTTGGTTAAAGCCATCTCTCCTGGCTATCTTCCCTCAGGTGACAACGACCGCATTTGTGCATAGGAAATGTAAACAATAAAAGTTATTGAGCAACCATTTCATCGGAGAAACAGAAATGTGGGGAAAAGGTCAGGCGTAACAAAGAGAGCCTTACTGAGAAACAAGTAGGTGGCATCATTTTGAAACCTAGACATTTTGAATCTTTTCCAAGTCCAAAAAGAAAATAACATTGGTTTTGTTCCCAAACAGTCAACATTTAAAAAAAGTGATAGTTAAAGAGTTTGTTAGCAGATCTGAACTCACAATCTGAAAAATCATAGGAAGTTAAGTTTGGGTTCATGATGAAAATTAGTGTTGAAGAGAAGTAAAAATAAAGTGGAAATTACTGCTAACACTGACCAAAAAGTGTCAAAGAGATCCAGAAAGAGGCTGCTTCTAAAAGAAACTGTCAATTAATAGGAAGTCAAAGGAGAGATGAGAATTGAGAAAAGGCCTTGCTAAAAAATAAAACTTTCTGGAACCAATGAGGTTATTATTTCCTGGTACATGGATCTTGGGAATATAGGGACGGAAGTGTTCAATTAAGCAACTATTCTCATTGAGTTAGGAAGGGTAGAGGGGCTGGCATGCTCTTGTTGACAGACAAAGCAAGAGGGAAATAAGGGAACAACAAAAAAGCAGACACCCAGGGAGACACAGAAATAGTGAGATGATAGGCCTCTTGCTTTTGCTCTCAGCTGTAGGACACTGGCCAGGTTTGATGACCCCACTGGTAGAATCTAACTTCCCAACCAAAGCTGCTCTACTACTTACTGAACTGCCTTTTCCTCCCATTTTAATTGAGGTCTCCCCTCAAGCCACCCCACAATTATTTACACAGGCAGGAAAGCATGAATAGGGTCTTGCCACCCACTTCTGTTTGGGACAGATTATCCCTAGTTAGCAGGTCTGTGATGAATGCATCCAATTCATCCTTTTTCCATGATGGGCTATTGTTTTCAGCATCTTTGATCATAGACCAGGCAGACATTCCAAGTCTACTCTTGTACACTGAAGTCAAAGAGAGTCCCTGGGTTTAGCCCATGAAATCCCATGGGCCATGGCCAACATGGTGGAGCTCCACCTTCTCAAGGTCATCTCTTCCTGCTGCAGAGCACTGATGCTGTCCAATCTGCTGTGTAGAAACCCTTTCCCATATTCTCAGTTCCTCTTAATCCGCTCTGCCCATGCCACCGTGGTGGGAGTGGGTCCCCCCTGCCTGTTCTCAGAGCACTTCCGGTTGACAGTGTTTGCTTTGTGGAGTCACTGCCTCTCTTCCGGTCAGTGCCTCTTCTCCATACAAACACTGGATACATCAACAATGCCCCAATCCAATGACTCATCTATTACTGGGACAAGAAGGTGGGGCCAGGGGGCCTTGATCACTTCCTAACAACTTCTGTTTGGGGAGTAAAGCTTTACCGTTTGAGGACGATCTCAGATTGTTGTTTTAAATGGAATGGCCATGACATTCATAGGAATCAGGACCAATTGCTATAGCACAAAAAGACAGACTAAAATGCTCAGCTTTTCTAAAAGAATAAACACAGGGGACCCAATCTAATGCAAGGGAGTGGGAGTTCTAATCAGAGTTGGGGAAAATTTCCCTGTCTATACAAGACTCAAACATTCTAAAAAGTTAGAAGCAAAAAGTCTCTCCCACTCTCTATGACTCACGCGTTCCGGAGCTGAAAGGGCCTCAGAAATGAACTTGCTTGCTCTCTTATGTAAACATGAAGAAACTGAGCCCAGAGAAGAAGAGCAACTTGTCCTTGTGAGTTGGGTGGATTTGCTTTCTGTGCCACATCGCATCTTTGATGCTCTGGACACATCGCAATTCTACCTGCTTTGTTAAGTAGCAGCACGGTAGCCCAAATGAGCTGCTCAAATCAAGGCCATGTGCCAACATCCGGCCGACTTACCTTCACGTCCAGGACATGGAGCTCCACCCTCACCAGGTTCTCCTCTTCAGTAAACATCTCAATCCTGTTCACATGGCTGAAGTCAGCTAAGAGAGCCACCAGGTTGGTTTTGGTGTTGATGACGTGGCTTATGCCATATCGGGGCCCCACCAGGAGAGTCACTTCTGAGCGCTTTTCTGCCTGCTGAGAAAGGGACATTGACAAAATATAAAAATACTAGACTTTTAAGACCCGAGAGAATGTTTTTATAAAACTGCTTTTTCTTAATAGATTTTTACTGATTTCAGAGAGGAAAGGAGAGGGAGAGAGAGAGAGAAATGTCAATGATGAGAAAGAATCATTGATCGGCTGCCTCCCACATGCCCCCCACTGGGGATGGAGCCCGCAACCCAGCACGTGCCCTGACTGGGAATCAAACCCTGATCTACTGGTTCATAGGTTGATGCTCAACCCCTGAGCCATGCTGGCCGGGCAAAACAACATTTTCTTTAGAAACTATTTCTAGGTTTTATTGTACTAAGTCACCCCATTAGAAGAACCAGATACATGACTGCATTGAGGCTCTGATAAATTAAGAATAACGTGGAAAGTAAATGTTACCATAGCATGTACATTCATAATCATGAGAGGTTTTTAGAAATGAAAAAAAAAAGTTTTTATGTGAAAGCAACTTTTGGCCCAATGCCTGAAAGAGGGCCATAGTCAGAGTACATCACTTCTGGGTCTTCCCCTTTCTTTTTCCAGGGCGCGCTGCGCTGCTGTTGTCTAGTTTCACATTTCCCCAGGGGTCCTCAAACTACGGCCCGCGGGCCACATGCGGCCCGCCGAGGACATTTATCCAGCCTGCCGGGTGCCGCTGCCTGTCCTGCTTAGCAGCCGACTCGTCCCGGGCCCGCAGTGTGCATAGGAATTTGTTCATAGTTTTTTTTTTAAACTATAGTCCGGCCCTCCAGCGGTCTGAGGGACAGTGAACTGGCCCCCTGTTTAAAAAGTTTGAGGACCCCTGGTTCAGACTGTGGTGCAGTGAGTTAGAAACAAAGGCTGGAAAGTATTCACAGCTGATTTGTTTCTGTCATCAAGAGCAACTCATTCAAGACAGCCTATCCAGTAACATTTCCAGGCCTCCATGACTTTCCAGAAAAAGCAAAAAAAGAAAATAAAGAAATTACCACTAGTGTTGCCTTGAACACACGGCCCCCATACAGACGAAGGTCACTGAGGAACTTGAGATAATGGACCTTGGCTTGCAGGGCAGAGAGCTGTGGGGAGAGAAGAAACATCAGGTGTTAACTCCATTGGGTGGGACTCTGTTCCTGCTGGAGACCAGCTGAAAACAAGGGCAAACGAGATGACGACTGCCAACAGGCGTGTGAGACAAGAACTCGGAATGAAAAAAGAAATAAAATTGCTCTGTATTTGGCTTCCTGATGAAGGACGGCGACAGGACATTTGGATTAAATTTGTTTTATTTTGGGAAATGTATGGGGGACTCATAAGTACAGGTGCGCTGGGCCAGGGCACTCAACAAAGTGAGAACAAGCCTAGCCAGTTTGGCTCAGTGGATAGAGTGTCAAACTGCGGACTAAAGGGTCCCAGGTTCGATTCTGGTCAAAGGCACATGCCCAGGTTGCGGGCTCAATCCCCAGTGGAGAGCGTGCAGGAGGCAGCCAATGAATGATTCTCTCTCATCATTGATGTTTCTCTCTCTCTCCCTCCCTCTTCCTTCCTGTCTGAAATTAATAAAAAAATATATATTTTTTAAAAAGTGAGAACAAGATGATAAAATTTTCCACTGAAACATCTACTCACAAGGAGGTTTCAAAAGGCGAGTGATGTCTCCAATTGCAATCAGGGACAAAGGCTGTTGTACATTCTCCCACCATACAGGAGACCCACCTGTATGCGGTTTTGAATACACACCTGCCATCTACACAGGCAGCATCTACATGCCCCATCTCAAGTTTCTCACAGTCTTTGCAAGTGTTTAGGGGAAAATGAACTTCCTGAGCTCCAGGCATTGTGGAAATGTTGGAACTTGCTCTCTAAGTCTCTGTTTCATTCATTCGACTCCAGGAATCTATTGAGGTTCATGAATGATTCACAAATGAAATTTTATCCAGATACAATTTATCTTCAGAAAGACTTAAATATCTAGATTTCCACGTCATCAAAAAAGTACTTGATTTTAAAAAAAAAAGTCCATGGTTCATACTGCATGTGCCAGGAATGTTTGTTGGGGGCGAGATTTCCAACTTGCCAACTCATTGGTTAACTCACCTAAGTGTGCTACCCTTTATGTAACTGGTATTCAGGACTGTTCATCCATCCTATTTCTTTTAAAAACCCAAAGCAATTTGCAAATCGATTCGAAAGCAAACCACTCACCCTTGTCTAGAAGGAATGACCTTTATGGACAGGTAGATCAATCGAGTTTAGAGCAGGCATTCAAATTAGAAAGCCAGTGGGCCAGGCTAGAAAAAAAACCTATCAAGTTAGTCAAGAGAAATTAGCTTTGGGCAAATCAGATCTGAAATTTTAAAAATCTTGATCTGTGATGTCCTGATACATTTCTATGAGCTGAATGGTTCCAGGAACTGGAAGTAAGCCAAAGGTGCCGATAGTATGTTGAATCAGATTATTTGTTTAAAAAAGCCATGGGGTGGGGGAGAAAGGGGTCCTAATATGAGGTGACAGGAGAAGATTTGACTTTGGGTGGTGGGCACATGGTCCTATATACAGATTTTGTAATTTAGTAATCCATACATGAAACCTGTATGTGCATGTTGACTAACGTCACTCCAATATCTTACCTAATAATAGACAAACATGTAAATTGACCATACCTCCGCTACACCCACAGCCAATCAGAGTGAGTATGCAAATTAACCCAACAAAGATGGTGGTTAATTTGCGTACACAGGCACCCAGCAACTAGGGGCAGGCGGGATGCTTGCATTGTTGACATGGTGATGACACAGGCATTCTGCCCCACCTCTGGCCTCTGGGCAGTGTGGGAAGGCGGGGCCGGAGTGGAAAGAGGTGGCTCCGGGGCTGGGCCAGAGTGGGAAGGCGGTACCGGCAGCCAGGGAAAGGAAGGCCCATTCTAGCATGAATCTTTGTGCATCGGGCTTCTAGTAATTTAATTTAAAAAAGTGGCAATGTGGTATAAAGAAAACGAGTACAATGGTCCCCCGTTATCTGTGGGACATACTAGTATATTTCAAAGCCCCCAGTGGATGTCCAAAACCATAGACAGTACTGAACCCTATATATATTATGTTCTTTCCTATACATACATATCTATGATGAAGTGTAATTTATAAAGTAGGCACACTAAGAGATTAACAACTAAAAACAAAATAGAACAATTATAAAAAAATAAAATAAAATAAGCCACAGGTGAGGAGGGAATAGAAATAAGCAAGTAAAAACGACTTAAGATCAGATCCTAAGACCAAAGCATTGCCCATATAAGCAGTGGTTTGTATTGGCGTCTCCCAAGTTTCTATGGCCAATATCAATTGGAAAATGCCCTTGTGTTGTTAGACTTCTTCCAGTTTCACAGGGCCAGTATTTTCAAGGTCTTCCTCTCCCTGGTTCCCGAAACCCTGTGCTTTGTATTACCTAGAAACACAGCTCTTTATTCTGACCAATAGTATATTTTAAAAGATCCTTTGTGTTTCTCCTGCTCGATAATACGAAAGATTGTAACACGAATGATGGTGAACACAGAAATAATTTCATCATCCTTCCTGCATCCCTGGCCTCTACCCGCGAGAGGCCAGAAGCACCCACCCCCTCAATTGTGACAAACAAAGATGCCTCCGGACATGTGTCCTGGGGAACAGAATCACCCCAGGTTGACAACCAGCGAGTGAGACCTTACTTGTTAATGAATCGTAATGTAAATATCTGTGTTTTCCGATGGTCTTAGGCGACCCTGCTAGCGGTTCTCAACCTGTGGGTCGTGACAGGTTGAGAACCGCTGCTGTAGAGCCTAAGACCATAGGAAAACACAGATATTTACATGACGATTCATAACAGTAGCAAAATTACAGTTATGAAGTAGCAACAAAAATAATGTTATGGTTGGGGGTCACCACAACATGAGGAACTGTACTAAAGGGTCGCGGCATTAGGAAGGCTGAGAACCACTGCTCTAACCAGAGACTATGCCAGGTTCTCCTTCGGGCCCATGTGAACAGCCCTCCCCTCGATACAATACAAGCCCATAGCTTGGAAGAAAGCAATAGGTTTCCATAAGATTACTTCTTTTTCATTAGGTTTAGAAACATGATAATGGTTAAAACTGAAAAGGTTAGAATGTTTCTGCTTCTGAAAATATGATGCTAAGTCTTTTATTCATGGGCTAATTTTAAACATTTAAAAAAAACGCACGCAGGCCTCTCTCTTTAAAATCCATTTTCTATTAAGATGCAAATGCGATACCTTTTTACCGGGCGGTACCAAGTTTTGATTTGCCTTGACGAGGTGTGAAAGTGCCTTCTTTATGTTCTTCTCTTTCATGCTTTGCAGCACAGCAGAGGGAAGGAAAGTCTCCAATCCCCATTCTTTTCTGCAATGAAGAGCATAGCTTTAATTTCACATTCTTCTGATGAGGAGTTAGCCAAGACAAAATGGCATTCTGTTTGCTGGAACAAGCCAAGTCTTGGCAAGGCAGGGAAAGGAGACAAATCCCCAGTTCGGGAAGCAATTTTTAATTGACACTCAGGAAACACTGTTTGATCTTGAATACACATGTTTGCATTTTAAAAGAAACACATCGCTCACTCTCCAGACAGAGAGCAAAGAGGTATTTGGGGTCAATGGACACTGCAGGGTCTTCTTCATCCAAACCACCCCCAAGGCTCTTAGAGTTCACACAGATCTGAGCTTGTATTTCCGAGACCCATTTCCCCCCATCCCTTTATTTATTCTTCTTCTCACCTCTCCCTGTCTGCCCACACGCTGTCTCTCTTCTCCAAAAAGGACGGACACCACTCCTTCATCATGCCCTAACCATTCCTCCCTCCCCATCTCCCTCGTCCATGGCTGTTTCCCTGGAGACATGGCCAGTTCATGTCTACCGAACTCCTTCCATCAACGTCTCTGACTTGGGGCGGAGGAGAAGAGGAATGACGCTGGTGTGGAGTCAGGGCAGGGTTCATGACCCTTAAGTTTGTCTGGTATGATGGGAAAGTACACACATCTCATAGGTATGGATATATTAGAAAACACAGACAAATTGGACTGGGTTCATAGTTTTTTTTTTACCAAGAAGCCATTTCCCTATGACTACAATCCTATTCTAAGGTTCCATATTTTGAATTTTAGGGACTCTGTCCTGGTTGATCATGTGCCCAACTAGTGTCTTCTAAATGACGTGAAGAAACTGAGAAGGTGCTGGCTATTTCTCCTGCTCTGTTCATCTTCACCTGCTCAGATGGTGTTTTTCATGATCACCATTTCCTTCCTCCTCCTCCTCAGCTTGTACTTAATATCTTTTTAAAATATCTATAATAATAAAAGCGTAATATGCTAATTAGACTGGATGACCTTCCAGACGAAGCCAGGGCTGCTAGGGAAGCCCGGGTCCCAGGTGTCAGAGGGAAGGCGGTGCCGGTAGCTGGGGGAAGGAAGGCCTACTCTTGCATGGATTTAGTGCATCGGGCCTCTAGTGAAATATTTCAGAGAGGAAGGGAGAGATAGAAACATCAATGATGATAGAGAGTCATTGATCGGCTGCCTTCTGCAGACTCCACACTGGGGATTGAGCCCGTAACCCGGGCATGTGGCCTGACCAGGAATTGAACCCTGACCTCCTAGTTCATAGGTTGACACTCAACCACTGAGTCACGCCAGCTGGGCTGTACTTATTATCTTTACCCATCATTTGGCAGTCCTTAGGGGCTACCTTATAATTCTACTTGTATTATCTTAAGTCATTACTTTTCATATCTTTATGTCTTGTCTTTATGATCAGATCACAGGTTGATGGATGATTAAGATTATAATTTATACTTTCTACTGTTCCAGTGTGAATACCATGTAAAATGCTCAATAAACATTTGCTGGGTGTATGAATAATGAGAACTTTATCTCATAGATGCTACAAGATTCTTAGTCAAGTTAGTTATCTCTGGAAATTTTTTGCTTCACATATTTGTCCCTGTTCAACCATGTTCAACCTGGGAAAATGTGGGTCCAGAGTATGGACAGAAATACATTTCGGTTGTCTGAGATGCACCTCAATTGGTGCAGGCCACCTTTACAACTGGGAGCCATTTTCATCCACACCCAACAACTTCAGAAAGGGGAGTGGATGAGGCTCTGAATGTGTCCATCTGAATGCGAGACCTCTTTTGGAGCAACTCTCTCAGGCTACAGTGATAGCACATTTGGTAAGAGAGAAAGAGAGAAAGCATCTGTGAAAAGGAGTGGCCAGGACTGAAAGACCCGAGGTTCTCACACTACACACAACGATTTCTCCATAGGTGCTGAAGGAGAACTGAGTTGTAGGAACAGTGGCCTTGGAGTCAGTAGAAGAAGGCTGTCTTTCCACCCTTCTTTTTTTTTTTTTAATGTATATTTATTGATTTCAGAGAGGAAGGGAGAGGGAGGGGGAGATAGAAACATCAATGATGAGAGAGAATCATTGACTGGCTGCCTCCTGCACGCCCCACACTGGGGATGGAGCCCATAACCCGGGCATGTGCCCTGACCAGGAATCAACCCGTGACCTCCTGGTTCATAGGTCGACACTCAACCACCGGGCCACGCTGGCTGGCTGTCTTCCTACCCTTCTTTAGAGGATCTAGAGCAGGAGAAATAGCCAGCACCTTCTCAAGTTCTTCCCCTAATTTAGAGGACACTGGTTGGGCACATGATCAACCAGGACAGAGTCCCTAAAATGCAACACAAGCTCACAGGCCTGTGGAGAAGAAGCCACAGTGCCCCTTGGGGGTCACCCTGGCACTATGGGATTCAGAATGACTTTTAGACAGCCCCTGGGACCACAAGGTGGGATTGCAATGAGCCTGTACATCTGTTGGAGGAAGAGATGGAGGGGACATTAAGGCTTTTCGTGTCAGATGGAGATGTAGCTTCAGCCCTGCCATGAACTTTGAAATATGTGTGTCCCTTTGTCTTAGCACCAGAGCTGCCAGGATGAAGAAGGTCTGGCTGCTTTAGGGTATGAATCACTCACCAACGGGGAGTGTGCAAGCATGTCATACCCGCGGCCGGTGGACCGCATGCCTTGTTTATTAGCACGTCAACCATACGGCCCGCCAGCCGCGAGTTTGACATGCTTGGACTGTACAGACGGGGTGACGGAGGGTTCTCTTTTCAAGGACAACCCTTAAACAGACTCATCAACGGAAGGCGACACAAACTGCCTTTTCTAAGGAGAGGGGCTCTTCTCTGGTCAGAGTACACTGGTGCTCTAAGTGGGTACTAAGCAAGACAGGCATGCGCATCTCCCAAACACGAATTCGTGAAGCAAAGCGTGGTCCTGTAGCATCCTTTCCCGCTCAGTCACAGTCCTTTACTGCAAACACCACCCTTCCCGGCTGAGACTTAGAACATTGCTATTCGTGCCGCATGTTGACCATCTATAATAACCTCGGGTTACGCAGGTCGCTCTCTAAACACAGGTGCTTCGAATGATCACACAAACTATAGTGTAATGTGGACTCTTACTGCCTGGGTTCGAATCCCATCCTCTCTAGCCTGTGCGACTGGGGCAAAATTACTTCACCCTTCTGTGCCTCGGTTTGCTCCTCTAGAAAATGGAGCGAAAACCCTTCTTATCTCACAGCGATGTTGTGAGAAGGAAGCAGCTTAGCGCCTGAAAAGCGATGAGATCAAAGCTTGCCTCGGAACCAAGTCCACGTAGGAGTTTAAAAATGTGTTTCATTTTCAATATGACCCTCATTTTAACCACAACTCTCCAAATGTGGATTACGTAAGAAATGGATCTCTTCCACGCAAAATGAATATGCCAGTCGTATATTTTTCCCATGTTTAACCAATGGTCGGCCACAACCAGGATCAGTTTTGGAAATAGACATAGATCAAAAATGCACTTGGCCGTTAAGAAGGGCAGCCAACTTCGTCTCCGAAATGACTCCCAGTGAACACTTACTCGATGTATTTGAGAGAGATTTTCTGCGTTTGCTTGGTGGTAACGGTTGCGATGTACATTTGCAAGGCCGCCAGCCGCAGGGCTATGTCGTATTTCAGCTCCGGCCCAAATCGCTCCTGTACCACATCGTTACAACTCTGCAAAGAGACCAGCAGGGGGCGCAGCTCGTCAAAGAATGGGCCCAGGCGCTGCCTCATTGGAACAGGTGACCGCATCCCCCCTCACTAGAGGCAAGGAGGCTAAATGTGGAAACATCCCCCCGCCGCCCCCCCGCCCCCCCCGTCGCGCTGCTTGCAACGAGTCAATATTGAATCGCGCTCACAAACAGACAGACCACGCAAAATATTTACCATCCATCAACAAGCGAGCTGCTATTTCAATATTTAGCTTTTTGTAAAAAGAATTAGGAATTAAGGTATGGAATTTCCAAACACAGGTGCTGCAATTGAACACACGAAGCCCCGCCGGCATGGTGGTGTCTGAAGTTAGGCTGCTGGGCTTGGGATCCGGGCTTCCGATCCCATCCCTCGGCCTCACCGGGACATGACACTGGGAAAGGGCCTGGTTCTGCGCCTCAGTTTCCCCTTCTGTAAACTGGGATGGATACTGCTCCCTATTCACAGGGTTGTTGTGAGGGCGACATGAGTCAGCATGGAAAGCCCTGACAACTCTCCCTGGCAAAGTGAAATAGCTCACACGTGCTATTTCTCTTCGTCATCATTTAGAGCAGCTTCGGGGAGGCGATGAGGGGCGGAGTCCCGGCTTGGCCCAGGACCACCTGTGAGTGTCACTTGGCGCCGTTTGCTTTCTCCTGCAGCCTCAGTGTGCTCATCTGAGCCAGGGGGGTTCACACTAACCACCTCCCCTAGTGGTGGCGGCTCAGATGGGCTGCAAAGGAAGTGCTTTATCACAGCGCACTGTGCATTCGGGCAAGGGGAGCTAGTAAACCTTCAGTTCAGCCCTAGCCGCTTTGGCTCCGTGGATGGAGCTTCGGCCCGCAGACTGAAGGCTCCCAGCTTTGATTCCGGTCAAGGGCACGTGTGTTGATTGCAGGCTCCCTCCCTGGCCCTGGCCAGGGTGTGCAGAAAGCAACCAAGCCAATCAATGGGTCTCTCTCACATCGATGTTTCTCTCTCTGTGTCTCTCCCCCTCCCTTCCACTCTCTCTAAAAATCAATGGAAAAATATCCTCTGGTGAGGATTAACAGCAACAACAACAATCCTCAGTTCACGCCAGTGGCGACCGCCCCCAGTGTGACCCTGACGGTCATTCCGCGGCTCTCGACCTCAGTTTGCTCATCTGTAAAAGGGAGCCATGTCGCTCACAGGGATTGTGGGAGCACCACATTGAAGAGCGGCTGAGCGTGTGTTGTAAAGTGCAACATCCTACATCAGGGGAAGGTCCGGCCCGCGGGCCTGAAATCATGTGGTCTGGCCCTGCCAAGGCGTTGGGGACGAGTTCATTCAACGTCTGACCAAATAGAGCAGGCTCATTTTAAAGCTGATGATTTTGTAGGGCCCGAGAATGATGTCACAAATATCCAAGACCGGTGTTAGGGTGACCTCCTCCTCCCTCATCAGGAGCGAAGGACCAAGCCGCATGACCCTGGGAAGTGGCAAGCACACGCCCATATGAAGTGGGAAGTGCAGCTTCGCCTAACCCAGTGGTCGGCAAACTGCGGCTCGCGAGCCACATGCAGCTCTTTGGCCCCTTGAGTTTTTAGCAAAGGCCAGCTTAGGAGTACCCTAATTCAGTTAATAACAATGTACCTACCTGTATAGTTGAAGTTTAAAAAATGTGGCTCTCCAAAGAAATTTCAATCGTTGTACTGTTGATATTTGGCTCTGTTGACTAATGAGTTTGCCGACCACTGGCCTAACCTCATTTTGCACGTGTGTTTCCTTACTTTCGTTCTGGAAAACCAGGCTTGGGGCTAGACCAGCCGTGGGCAAACTACGGCCCGCGGGCCAGATCCAGCCCGTTTGGCTGTTCTATCCGGCCCGCGGAGCCGAAAGAGCGGAGGGTTCTCTTGCTCTCCCCTCCGCTCCTTTACTTTGAATTTATATTAGTTCACACAAACACTCCATCCATGCTTTTGTTCCGGCCCTCCGGTCCAGTTTAAGAACCCATTGTGGCCCTCGAGTCAAAAAGTTTGCCCACCCCTGGGCTAGACAATCTGTAGCCTCTTCCTTACCTTGTCCCAAGAGGATTTCAAGTAGGAGCCTGCGTCAGCATTCGTTTGCCTCCTTCCCAAATCTATCCATTTCACTAGACGGGAACGTGTCCCCCGAATGGTTTGCTCACAGTGTTTACCTTCACATACTTGTCCGTGTGCGCTGGCTCCAGCAATGCACGTCCTACCCACGTGCTCTGGGTGTGTGCCCCTCCGCCCCCCCTTCACCAAGACTGACGTCACTCTCCCCCCTTGCCTCCCTAACATTTGCTCCCCCTTAGGATCTGACACTGTCAGGGGGGCAGGGGAAGTAGGTCTGACTCGAGGTGGGAATGTCATGTGAGAGCATTTGGTTCTGCTCGTCTTGGGTGGCCCAGTTCTTTCCAAGTGTCCAGAGCTGTCCATAACAAAGCACCACGGGGCGGAGGGCCAGAGAGGGTCATTTTTTAGTCTCATGGGGATGAGGGGGAGGGGGCCCCCCAGCGCAGTGCCAGGCCGTAACAGGCACGCGAATCAGCGTTGTGATGCATCACTTCTCCCCACGGCTGCTATCGCCTAATGCAGTGGTCGGCAAACTCATTAGTCAACAGAGCCGCAGTTTGCCGACCACTGGCCTAATGGATTGGAAACAGGATTTCAGCATCGGGTTTAGAGACAAGAGCTCCAGGTTTGAGCCTAGGCTCTGTCAACTGTTCATCAAATGACCTTGGACATGACATTTCCTCGCTCTTAAGTCTCAGTTTTCTTATATGAAAAATGGGCTAAAACAGCTAAGTCAAGCCCATTTGCTGCTATACTTGTAAGGATGTTTCAAAAATGTCATGTGTGCCGAAACCGGTGTTGCTCAGTGGATAGAGCGTCGGCCTGCGGACTCAAGGGTCCCGGGTTCGATTCCGGTCAAGGGCATGTACATTGGTTGCGGGCACATCCCTGGTGGGAGGTGTGCAGGAGGCAGCTGATTGATGTTTCTCTCTCATCGATGTTTCTAACTCTCCCTCTCCCTTCCTCTCTGTAAAATATCAATAAAAAATATTTTTAAAAAAATTTAGAAAAAAAAATGTCATGTGCTTTATAAAGGTGAGCCATCACTCTTGCTTCTAAGAGTTGTGACTGGAACTGTGCTTCCCGTCCCCATTACACTGTGTGTGTCTCCTGTATTTGAAAGGTGAATTTGCTAGGTGAATTTCTTATCCAGGTGATTAGCCACTTAATTAAATTATACACTGAGTGGCCAGATTATTATGATCTCTGAACGCATAATAATCTGGCCACTCAGTGTGTGTATGTGTGTGTGTGTGTGTGTGTGTGTGTGTGTGTGTGTGTGTGTTAGAGGCCCAGTGCATGAATTCGTGCATGGGTGAGGTCCGGCCAGCCTGGCCAGGGGGAGGGGACATGGGCAGTTGGCCAGTCTGCCTGCTGGTCGAACTCCTGGTCAAGGGGACAATTTGCCTATTAGCCTTTTATTATGTAGGATATACACTGAGTGGCCAGATGATTATGCGTTCAGAGATCATCATCATCTGGCCACTCCGTGTATATTGCTTCTGCTTACTCTTTTGTTTTCTAGACTAATTTTATTGCATCTTTTTAGCACCTTCAAATCAACATGGGCCCACAGCACCATCTGTGGAGCCACTGGCTGCTGTGAGGCGGGAGCTATTTTAGACACACTGCACATGGTGTGGTGCAAGGCATTTGGAAGCAGAGGGTCTGAGTCCAAGAAATTCTCATTTCCTGTTCTCAGTGGAAGAGAGAAAAAGGGGTGATGGCAGCTTCGTTTCAGTCTCTGTCACCTGCCCCACATGGCTGTCCACCTCCCCCACGGGCTGCCCGTTGAAGGGGTTGCTAATCCACCACCCATGTAACACCCAAGTTGGGAAGGTTTATTCCAGGGACAAGACCCCTGGACAGGTTTCTTGTTCTCAGGACAATCCCAGGCTATAAAAGATGGCTCTTTTGTTCATCCTCACCTGAGGGTATTTTTTTTACCATTGATTTTTAGGGATAGGGGAAGGGTGGGGGAGAGACACACAGAGAGAGAGAGGAACATCGATGTGAGAGAGACACATCGATTGGTTGCCTCCCACACATGCACTGACCGGGGCCAGGGATCGAGCCTGCAACCAAGATATGTGCCCTTGACCGGCATCGAACCTGGGACCCTTCAGTCTGCAGGCCGATGCTCTAACCACCGAGAAAACTGGCTGGGGCAGATGTGTCTTTTGAACAAAACGTGTCTTTCTCCAAGAAGTACATTCCATTTGGGCAAACACACCTTCTACAGAGCCATGCCTGGCAGTGCTCCTGGCCTACTCAAGTGGTCTCCCCTCCCCAAGACAACTGCAAACACGTTTTACACACTCAATGGGATTTTGATGTTTAAAACGAAAGCAGAGCAAAATGGCTTGAAAGCATCATCGTGTTAACAGGATGAGTACAGAATTGGCGAGAACGGCAACCCAATGGGTCAGCGGTTGCCGACTGGTGGTCCGCGGACCACTGGTGGTCCATGAGGTCAGAAAGGTTGGCAACTGCAGTAATAGATCACACTGCCTGGCCAGGTACTGACTGGCACCCGTAACGATCTACACTGAGTGGCCAGATTATTATGATCTCTGAACGCATAGTAATCTGGCCACTCAGTATATATATATATATCAGAGGCCCGGTGCATGAATTCATGCATGGGTGGGGTCCGGCCAGCCTGGCCAGGGGGAGGGGACATGGGCGGCTGGCCGGCCTGCCTGCTGGTCTAACTCCTGGTCGAGGGGACAATTTGCATATTAGCCTTTTATTCTATAGGATGTACACTGAGTGGCCAGATGATTATGCGTTCAGAGATCGTCATCATCTGGCCACTCAGTGTATATGCAACTAACAAGCTAAAAAACACAGCTCCAGGTCTAAGCTGCCAAACAAAGTGCCAATTGGTTCTCAGCAGGAATGTGGGAAAGACCCAGTCACAGACCAGCTGTCAATCAGGCTGTTTCATGCGGTTACATGTGGGTTCCCTGGCTTGTTGGGGAACAAGGGCCATTGCTAAGAGGTCCAGGTGACTAAAGTCATGCCCTGCCAGTGGGGCTCAGTGGTTGAGCACCAACCTACAAACCAGGAGGTCATGGTTCGATTCCCAGTCAGGGCACATGCCCAGGTTGCGGGCTCGATCCCCAGTGTAGGGCGTGCAGGAGGCAGCTGATCCATGATTCTCTCTCCTCATTGATGTTTCTCTCACTCTCTTTCCCCCTCTGTCTTCCTCTCTGAAATCAATACAAATATATTTTTTAAAAATTAAAAAATAACAGCAACCCAAGTCGTGACAGTTTCACTGTTCTGGGTCACAACCGATGTAAAGGCCACTCACATTTCTTTACTTGATAAATGGGGCTTACTGACCCTTATCCTGGGGACTCGGGGTGTCTCCCTGAGCATCAGTCCTCCTGCTGAGCTAAGGACCACACTTTCTTCCAAAGACCACTGAAGTGGCGGGGGGGGGCGGGAGGTTTGAACCAGTTCATTTATCCACAACATTCGCATGAAACATGCCAATCGTGCGCACATACCTGAACATAGAGATATTCAAAAGCAACCGGATCTCTCCGTAACAGGTCAATGGGGTCCTTCGGCACGAAGCTGATTCGGAAAAGACACCTCATCTTGTGGGAGCTGGGCCGCTGTGTCACCTGGAAGAGCAGACCAACCACAGGGAGGCTCAGTGGGGACTGCAAAACGGCCGAGGGACCCAGAAGCAGAGGCAACTTTCTTTGGCCTTCGAGGGAAGGGGCGGCGAAGTTCTTTGAGCGTCTGTCACAGGTACTCACGCCCCGGAAATGTACAGAGCCTGGGACGTAGGTCCGGTGACCCCCAAGAAGACCCTGAGAGGAGGGACTTGCTAAGGAACTGTCCTCAGGAGCGGCCAGCAAGGAGGCAGGGAGGCAGGGCAGGCAGGGGAGGATGGGGAGCCAGCCCATGGTCCCCAGGGGGGCTCAGCCACAGCCTGGCCCTTGGGGGTCTCTGGAGGGTAACTGCTAGCACGGGGCCTGGCACCTGAGCCTAAGAAGCACAGACTAGTCCCTGGCTTGGGGCTGTCCCGGGGGCGGGGGGTGAATTTCAGGTTGGACAGAATGCGCGCTAGGAGTCTGTGAGCGCGGCCCCGCCCCTCAAGGTAAGATGCTCGATGTTGTCATGGCAACCACAGCCAGGGTAGGGGCAGGAACACAGAGTCTGGGCCCCTGCACTGAATCTGGAGTCAAGTTTCCAAACTACTGGCAACTTCTGATGCCGTGACTTCACTCAGATCGCTCCACGGTGCTTGGAATACAACACAGGCCCCTCAGGGTCAGGGACACGGCTCCTTCGGATGTGCTGTCCTCTTCTGCCAGCCGGGGATGTGCAGCTACCACGTGCTGCTCCTGACCCCTCTGGTCACAAAGGGAATCGGTGGGGGAGTAGCAGGTGCTTAGTACACAGGTGAGTGAACGAAAAGACACTGGACTCCAGGAAAGAGGGGAGAAGCCCTTCAGTTTCCCCGAAAGAGGCCAACACGACCAACCTAGGGCCGCAGCCCCGCCAGCACAGCTGTCTGCCTGTCGTTTTACGCGCTTGTATGTACTTTGCCTGCACGTGCATGCGGTTTCATGGACTTGTGACAACTTTCACGCAGGGGACAAAGCTGGAGAAGCAAAAATGATTGTGCACTGCCATGTAGAAATTCAAAATAAACACAGCAGCAGCTTCACTGAGCCTCATGGCACGTGTGTGTGTGCGCGTGTGTGCATGTGCGTGTGTAGATGCGTACAGTTTACATGTTGAGTAGAATGTGAACGGGAAAACACACCCTCCTTGCAAATGGGAGCATTGCTTGAAACCCCTCATGCACCCAACGGAGGCTGCTGAGCGGAATCGCAGACAAGCCAGGGCGCGGGGCTGCAGGGAGCCGCCAGCAGCCTGCTAGCCCCCCCAGAGAACAGATGGGGGTGGCGTCTTGGCCACCAGGAACTGGGCCGCACTGCATCCCATATTTACAGTGGGCAGGGCTGGGGCAGGGCTTCGAGGCTTCCGAAAATAGTCGGAAGTAGACACCCAGAGCTTAAAGCAACGCACACGATCTTGCCTTAACTTAAAGGACCTCAGAAGCCACTGCCGCTAATAGCTTCAGGAGACCAATGATGGGAACAGGCGGCCAAGTCGTTGGAATGACAGAAAGGGGAATTGGACAGAGCCACCTTCTCGGCGCGGCTGCCGAGGCTGGGAGTGACACATCTGTTTCGCAGGTGACCTGACAGGCTCTGGACAATGACAGAAAGGGAGACATCACCTGGAGGCATAAAACCCATTATTAACGCCAGCGCCCCCCTCAGGGCGGCTGCCCAGTGATGCAGGGAGCTCAATGAAAGCATCTGCGGGCGGGAGGGGTGCTGGGGCGGGAGGGGTAGTAGGGTGGGAGGGGTGCTGGGGCGGGAGGGGTAGTAGGGCGGGAGGGATAGTAGGGTGGGAGGGATAGTAGGGTGGGAGGGATAGTAGGGTGGGAGGGATGCTGGGATGGGAGGGATAGTAGGGTGGGAGAGATGCTGGGGCAGGAGGGATGTTGGGGAGGGAGGAATAGTAGGATGGGAGGGATACTGGGATGGGAGGGAAGCTGGGGAGGGAGGGAGGGAGAGTAGGATGGGAGGGATACTGGGATGGGAGGGATGCTGGGGAGGGAGGGATGCTGGGGAGAGAGGGATAGTAGGGTGGGAGATATGCTGGGGCAGGAGGGATGCTGGGGAGGGAGGAATAGTAGGATGGGAGGGATGCTGGGATGGGAGGGATGCTGGGGCAGATGGGGGTGCTGGGGCGGGGGGTGTTGCTGGGGCGGGGGTGGTGCTGGGGTGGAGGGATGCTGGGGTGGAGGGATGCCGGGGTGGAGGGATCCTGGGGCAGGGGTGGTGCTGGGGTAGAGGGATGCTGGGGCGGGGGTGGTGCTGGGGTGGAGGGATGCCGGGGTGGAGGGATGCCGGGGTGGAGGGATGCTGGGGCGGGGGTGGTGCTGGGGCGGGGGTGGTGCTGGGGTGGAGGGATGCTGGGGCGGGGGTGGTGCTGGGGTAGAGGGATGCTGGGGCGGGGGTGGTGCTGGGGTAGAGGGATGCTGGGGCGGGGGTGGTGCTGGGGTGGAGGGATGCCGGGGTGGAGGGATGCCGGGGTGGAGGGATGCTGGGGCGGGGGTGGTGCTGGGGTAGAGGGATGCTGGGGCGGGGGTGGTGCTGGGGTAGAGGGATGCTGGGGCGGGGTTGGTGCTGGGGTGGAGGGATGCTGGGGCGGGGGTGGTGCTGGGGTGGAGGGATGCTGGGGCGGGGGTGGTGCTGGGGTGGAGGGGTGCTGGGGTGGAGGGATGCTGGGGTGGAGGGGTGCTGGGGCGGGGTGGTGCTGGGGTGGAGGGGTGCTGGGGTGGAGGGGTGCTGGGGTGGAGGGATGCTGGGGTGGAGGGATGCTGGGGTGGAGGGGTGCTGGGGCGGGGTGGTGCTGGGGTGGAGGGATGCTGGGGTGGAGGGATGCTGGGGTGGAGGGGTGCTGGGGCGGGGGTCGTGCTGGGGTGGAGGGATGCTGGGGTGGAGGGATGCTGGGGTGGAGGGGTGCTGGGGCGGGGTGGTGCTGGGGTGGAGGGATGCTGGGGTGGAGGGATGCCGGGGTGGAGGGATGCCGGGGTGGAGGGATGCTGGGGCGGGGGTGGTGCTGGGGTAGAGGGATGCTGGGGCGGGGGTGGTGCTGGGGTAGAGGGATGCTGGGGCGGGGTTGGTGCTGGGGTGGAGGGATGCTGGGGCGGGGGTGGTGCTGGGGTGGAGGGATGCTGGGGCGGGGGTGGTGCTGGGGTGGAGGGGTGCTGGGGTGGAGGGATGCTGGGGTGGAGGGGTGCTGGGGCGGGGTGGTGCTGGGGTGGAGGGGTGCTGTGGCGGGGGTGGTGCTGGGGTGGAGGGATGCTGGGGCGGGGGTGGTGCTGGGGTGGAGGGATGCTGGGGTGGAGGGATGCTGGGGTGGAGGGGTGCTGGGGCGGGGTGGTGCTGGGGTGGAGGGATGCTGGGGTGGAGGGATGCTGGGGTGGAGGGGTGCTGGGGCGGGGGTCGTGCTGGGGTGGAGGGATGCTGGGGTGGAGGGATGCTGGGGTGGAGGGGTGCTGGGGCGGGGTGGTGCTGGGGTGGAGGGATGCTGGGGTGGAGGGATGCTGGGGTGGAGGGGTGCTGGGGCGGGGTGGTGCTGGGGTGGAGGGATGCTGGGGTGGAGGGATGCTGGGGTGGAGGGGTGCTGGGGCGGGGTGGTGCTGGGGTGGAGGGATGCTGGGGTGGAGGGGTGCTGGGGTGGAGGGATGCTGGGGTGGAGGGGTGCTGGGGTGGAGGGATGCTGGGGTGGAGGGGTGCTGGGGCGGGGTGGTGCTGGGGTGGAGGGATGCTGGGGTGGAGGGGTGCTGGGGTGGAGGGATGCTGGGGTGGAGGGATGCTGGGGTGGAGGGATGCTGGGGTGGGGGGATGCTGGGGTGGAGGGATGCTGGGGTGGGGGGATGCTGGGGTGGAGGGATGCTGGGGTGGAGGGATGCTGGGGTGGAGGGGTGCTGGGGCGGGGTGGTGCTGGGGTGGAGGGATGCTAGGGTGGAGGGATGCTGGGGTGGAGGGATGCTGGGGTGGAGGGATGCTGGGGTGGAGGGGTGCTGGGGTGGAGGGATGCTGGGGTGGAGGGGTGCTGGGGCGGGGTGGTGCTGGGGTGGAGGGATGCTGGGGTGGAGGGATGCTGGGGTGGGGGGATGCTGGGGTGGAGGGATGCTGGGGTGGAGGGATGCTGGGGTGGAGGGATGCTGGGGTGGAGGGATGCTGGGGTGGAGGGGTGCTGGGGCGGGGTGGTGCTGGGGTGGAGGGATGCTGGGGTGGAGGGATGCTGGGGTGGAGGGGTGCTGGGGCGGGGTGGTGCTGGGGTGGAGGGATGCTGGGGTGGAGGGATGCTGGGGTGGAGGGGTGCTGGGGCGGGGTGGTGCTGGGGTGGAGGGATGCTGGGGTGGAGGGGTGCTGGGGTGGAGGGATGCTGGGGTGGAGGGGTGCTGGGGTGGAGGGATGCTGGGGTGGAGGGGTGCTGGGGCGGGGTGGTGCTGGGGTGGAGGGATGCTGGGGTGGAGGGGTGCTGGGGTGGAGGGATGCTGGGGTGGAGGGATGCTGGGGTGGGGGGATGCTGGGGTGGAGGGATGCTGGGGTGGGGGGATGCTGGGGTGGAGGGATGCTGGGGTGGAGGGATGCTGGGGTGGAGGGGTGCTGGGGCGGGGTGGTGCTGGGGTGGAGGGATGCTAGGGTGGAGGGATGCTGGGGTGGAGGGATGCTGGGGTGGAGGGATGCTGGGGTGGAGGGGTGCTGGGGTGGAGGGATGCTGGGGTGGAGGGATGCTGGGGTGGGGGGATGCTGGGGTGGAGGGATGCTGGGGTGGAGGGATGCTGGGGCGGGGGTGGTGCTGGGGTGGAGGGATGCTGGGGTGGAGGGGTGCTGGGGTGGAGGGATGCTGGGGTGGAGGGGTGCTGGGGCGGGGGTGGTGCTGGGGTGGAGGGATGCTGGGGTGGAGGGGTGCTGGGGTGGAGGCATGCTGGGGTGGAGGGGTGCTGGGGCGGGGGGTGGTGCTGGGTGGGGATATGCTGGGGCGGGGCGGCTTCTGTGTGGCAGCAGTGTCATCAGGGGAGGCTCACGCACCTGGGTGAGGGTCTCCTGCTCGTGCAGCAGCAACAGCTTGCTCCCGGCCCCCTCCGTCCTCTGCTCCAGCATGAGGGAGAAGTGCTCGATGCCCTTGATGGACAGCTTCTCTTGAAGGGTTAAGATGACATCCTAGCAGAGGAAACATTGACAAGATGCAATCAAAACCCAGGCAGTGCCCGGCCGGCATGGCTCAGTGGTTGAGCATCGACCTATGAACCAGGAGGTCAGGGTTCAATTCCGGTCAGGGCACATGCCCAGGTTGCAGGCTCGATCCCCAGTGTGGGGCGTCCAGGAGGCAGCCAATCAATGACTCTCTCTCCTCATTGATGTTTCTATCTCTCTCTCCCTCTCCCTTCCTCTCTGAAATCAATAAAATAAACATTTTTTTAAATCCCAAAGAGGGGTCGTATTCAACGGCGGCCACTTCTGGAGACATTTTTGTTGTCACAATGGGATTGGGGATGCTCAGCGTGGAGGGATGCTTCTAAGCGTCTTGCAATGTACAAGACACGCCCACAACGAAGAATTACTCGTATCTGGTCCAAAGTATCAACTCGCCAAGATACAGCAAGGTTTTGATTCTTCTCTGCAGACTTTTTGAAATGTCTTCAGGCCCCTGGGAAACAAACACCCCCACACCCACCCACCACCGAAAAATAATCATCCCCCGGAAATACCTTGACTATATTGAATTTTATGAAAAAGATTTTCTCTTTCGTAATTTCCCGCTCAAGGCCCAGAGAAGAGAAGACAACCGCAGCCTTTGTGTAGCAGCACACACTTTCTAAAAGCTCCCGAATCGCCAGGGCGGACGCCGGGAAATCAATAGCAATACATTGTTCCTATTGCCACTCTGTAGCAAGGATGCTGGCAATTTTTGTTAAACACTGTCATCTCCTTTCAAAACGATACTATTTCCATTTGATGCCCACCAGCCCGGGTGTATTGTGCTAATAAGGCTGTTAGGTACCAGATAAGATAACTATAATTTCATGTGAACTTTTTGCATTGCTTCCTGTCTCCTCATTGTCATCTGCCGTCCTCGGGGAAATCAAACTCAGTCTAGTGTGGGCTCCGCTCATAAAGAGGCCAGAGGGAATCTACAACAGGGGGCAGTCTCTTCTAAACGCCCATTTCTCTCTGTTAAAAAACGCATTCACGCCCTAGCCCAGGGGTGGGCAAACTTTTTGACTCGAGGGCCGCCATGGGTTCTTAAACGGGACCGGAGGGCCGGAACAAAAGCATGGATGGAGTGTTTGTGTGAACTAATAGAAATTCAAAGTAAACATCATTACATAAAAGGGTACGGTCTTTTTTTTTTTTTATTTCAATAGTTTTATTCATTTCAAACTGTGCTCTGATACTGTGCTCTCCAGGGGCGTGTCTCCCTCCATCACCACGGTAACGTGTCTCCGCATTCCCAGGGTGATGTCGGGGGACGCGTCCGCGGGCATTCCAAGGAGCCTCTGGAAGATTGAGAGGTTGTTCCTTCTACTGAATGGGGATATAAATCCGCCCACTCAGAAGGAGGAGCTGCGGCCGTGTTTCCCGACGTTGCCATGTTAACACTGCTGCTGGGGAAGGAGCGGAGGGGAGAGCAAGAGAACCCTCCGCTCTTTCGGCTCCGCGGGCCGGATAGAACAGCCGAACGGGCCGGATCCGGCCCGCGGGCCGTAGTTTGCCCACGGCTGCCCTAGCCGGTTTGGCTCAGTGGATAGAGCGTTGGCCTGCGGACTGAAGGGTCCTGGGTTCGATTCCGGTCAAGGACACATGCCTGGGTTGTGGGCTCGATCCCCAGTAGGGGGCGTGCAGGAGGCAGCTGATCCATAATTCTCTCTCATCATGGATGTTTCTCTCTCTCTCTCCCTTCCTCTCTGAAATCAATACAAATATATTTTAAAAACGCATTCAAGTCTTTACGAAGATCTTCGGATGCGGGAGGGTACAATGGCAAGCAGCTGTCCTGACCAATCGGTGTCACAGAATAAGGCCATTGTGTGTGAGGGATCTGTAAGGACAGAGCTCTGTGGCTTAGGTCAGCGGTCTGAAAACTATGGCCATGCCCCTTCATTTATATAGTGTCTGTGTGATAAAAAAAAAAAAAAAATTCTTCTTGCCTATAGAAAGGTTTGCCTGCCCGGCCGGCATGGCTCAGGGGTTGGGCGTCGACCTATGAACCAGGAGGTCACGGTTCTATTCCTGGTCAGGGCACATGCCCAGGTTTCGGGCTTGATCCCCAGTAGGGGGCGTGCAGGAGGCAGCCGATGCACTGTTCTCTCTCCTCATTGATGTTTCTGTCTCTCTCCCTCTCCCTTCCTCTCCGAAACCAATACAAGTACTTTTTGTACTCCTGGCTCTTGGGAAGTAACTGCTATAACCTTGGAGCATCGTGCCTGATAGGAGTAGCTTTGTTTACCGGGGACCTGGGGCCACACTAGACAGTGTATGCCAACAATGTGTTTACGGTGGGGCCCTTGGGTCATGTGGTATCAGCTCAACCTCTGGCGGGGCCGGCTACTAAGGTCGGCCACAGAGGTGGTCAGCTCTGTCGGTGCCGCCGACCGCC
The DNA here is from genome assembly GCF_963455305.1 of Plecotus auritus. Classification (NCBI taxonomy): domain Eukaryota; kingdom Metazoa; phylum Chordata; class Mammalia; order Chiroptera; family Vespertilionidae; genus Plecotus; species Plecotus auritus. Next base: position 6,037,522 of record NC_137784.1, on the reverse strand, counting down.
AGTAAAAACCGGACAGCAAGGCCCGGGTGAGCTTCCCGGCTGGCACACTGTGTGCACACGGTCACGTGATTGCTGGAGAAAAGGCTGTCTGCACAGCTCCAATGGGACAGGACAGCTGGGAGTCCTCGGCCAAGCCCTGTGCCCTGGGCACGCTCTCCTATTGCTGATTTCACTTCGTATCCTTTGGCGGGAAGACACTGGAACTGGGAGTGTGACCATTTGCTGAGTCCCGTGAGTCCTTCGAGTGGAGTATTGAACCTGGGAGTGGGTTCTACAACTGCTTTCATGACACCAATAGCAGAATCGGGTAGTTGCAACAGAGGTCAAATGTCCCACCAAACCTCAAATATTTACTCTCCAGCCCTTCCCAGGGAAAGCTTGCCAACTCCTAGGTTAGTTGACCAATATTTAGAGCAGCCGTGGGCAAACTACGGCCCGCGGGCCGGATCCGGCCCGTTCGGCTGTTCTATCCGGCCCGCGGAGCCGAAAGAGCGGAGGGTTCTCTTGCTCTCCCCTCCGCTCCTTTACTTTGAATTTATATTAGTTCACACAAACACTCCATCCATGCTTTTGTTCCGGCCCTCCGGTCCAGTTTAAGAACCCATGGTGGCCCTCGAGTCACAAAGTTTGCCCACCCCTGATTTAGAGTAACATCTCACTGTCAACTGATTTGAAGTAGGAATAAAAAATAAATAAATAAATAAAGACTTCTTTAGTCATCAGCATTTAAAATCCGCAGTCTGGTATGAAGGCAGTTCATATTTCATCCGGAATGATTTAAGGCTGATTTAAATGCTTTATCATCAATCTACTCTTATTGTCTGCTCTCTTACCTGCTCAATCGCTGCCTATTTAAAGCAATTCCAAACAAGCTGCTTGCTGGTACCCTGATAAGAAGAAGGCACGGTGGGGGGCCTTTGCAGAAATGCTTCCCCTCAGAAGCTCTGTGCTGATTCATTTGAAAAACTGAGAATTGGGGGTTGACTATTAATAGACATTTTAAACACACAGTTGATATTCTCTTGATACACTATTACACAAGATCATCACTAGGTACTTGTTTTTACCTCAATAAAATATTTTTCACTGTGCATCTGAAGAAAGCCTATTTTAGGCCGATGGACCATTAGGGAGCAATCAATCTCTGAACATACTTTTATCCAATAAAAAAGAGAATATGTATTTTCCCCCAGGAAGGAAGCATGGAGGGGGGGACCCATATGCTTTATAATAATGCCCATTATGCAAACTCACCTGTAGCTCTGAAATACAGTAGCCCCCCCCTTATCTGCAGTTTCACTTTCCGAGGTTTCAGTTATCCGAGGTCAACGGCAGCCCAAAAATACGTAATGGAAAATTCCAGAAATAAACAATTTCTAAGTTCTCCATTCTACCCGGGAAGTGACTCCTCCCTTTGTCCAGCGCATCCACGCTCTGTAGTTCCCCGCATATTAGCACGAGCAGCCGCCTTGGTTACCAGATGGCCCGCTGTGGTGCCGCAGGACTTGTGTCCAAGTCACCTTTGTTTTTCTTACTGATGGCCCCAAGGCACAGAGCACCGGTGCCGGCCATTCGGACAAGCCACAGAGAAGCCGTGAAGCGCTTCCTTTCAGTGGAGGTAAGCATGTGTAGGAAAACCCATCGTATAGAGAGAGATCATTACCATCCTCGGTTTCGGGCATCCACTGGGGGTCTTTGAAGGCATTTCCCATGGATAAGGGGGGACTACCGGCATTGAACTGCTTTGTAGCTCTTCCTATCACCTCTTCTAAGACGCATACCTCATCCTGCCCTTTATGCATCATTGCCACGAAAGCAGTTCCAGTAATGCAAAGTGTTATCTTTATATTGCTCTACCCCTTGTTTTCGCTGGACACCAAAGTAGCAGATACTCAATTAACCGCTAACAGCTTAATCTTTCTTGGGCTCACGTTGCTGAGAGACCATGCTGGCTTTGGGCAGGGTGCCAAGCCTTCTTGGTGCTTTTGGGCTCTTCGCAGGGGTCCTCAAACTACGGCCCGCGGGCCACATGCGGCCCGCCGAGGACATTGATCCGGCCCGCCGGGTGCCGCTGCCTGTCCTGCTTAGCAGCCGACTCGTCCGGGGCCCGCAGTGCGCATAGGAATTTGTTCATAGTTTTTTAAAAAAAACTATAGTCCGGCCCTCCAGCGGTCTGAGGGACAGTGAACTGGCCCCCTGTTTAAAAAGTTTGAGGACCCCTGCTAGTGGTTGCATTCAAATGACCGGCTGCTGTGGCTGGCTCATCACTGATGGCTTATCAGTTTGCGTACACACACACACACACACACACACACACACACACACACACAGACACACACAGACACAGACACAGTGGAACCTTCTGAGGTTAAGCTTTTCGAATTGGTTTCTTTTTAAGTATTCACACACTACCTTATTTGTTTTGTTTTGTTTTGAATCCTCACCCGAGGGTATTTTTCCATTGATTTTTAGGGAGAGTGGAAGGGAGGGGGAGAGACAGAGAGAAACATCGGTGCGAGAGAAACACATCGATTGGTTGCCTCCTGCACGAGCCCTGACCAGGGCCTGGGCCGGGGAGGAGCCTGTAACCGAGGTAAGTAAGTGCCCTTGACCGGAATCGAACCTGGAACCCTTCAGTCCGCAGGCCGGTGCTCTATCCACTGAGCCACACCGGCCAGGGCTCACACACTCCCTTATTTGGAAGCAACGAAACACTTCTCAGTGATAGACAAGCAGTTCTCCAAGAAGGGCTGCCACACGAGACGCCCGAGCAGCTTCCGCTTGCTGCCCGAGGGGGGTCCGGGCAGAGCTCAGCGGTCCCCTTACCTTTATGGAGGTACTGGAGTCAAAGCGGAAGGATTTGGTCTGCCCGTTTTCCAGATAGACTTTCAAAACATTTGGCATAAAAAGAAGCGAATTATCCTTAACAGTTTCCTGTTTGACAACAATAAAAAGAGGGAGCGGTTAAAGTCAGTGGGATTATAATTTTGCTCTTCGCAATAGCCACGTATATCTACAATGTACCCGAACGCAACATAAATAAAAACCAAAATCAATTGAAGTCTCTGAGGCCAACCAAGGTGTCCCTTTGGTGATATCCAAGTGCAGCTGTTCATAGAAAAATTCTTTTCCAGCTACAAATAACTCAGTTGATTCAAAGAAAAGAACTTTTCCCATCAGAAGATCAATCAGAGGAGTTTTTTAAAAAATATATTTTTATTGAGTTCAGAGAGGAAGGGAAAGGGAGAGAGAGAGAAACATCCATGATGAGAGAGAATCATGGATCGACTGTCTCCTGCATGCCCCCTACTGGGGATCGAGCCCACAACCCAGGCATGTGCCCTTAACCGGGAATCGAACCCTGACCTCCTGGTTCATAGGTTGATGCTCAACCACTGAGCCACACCAGCCGGGCTAAAGGAGTTTTTTTTTAAATTGAGGGGTCCCACCGGAAAACGCAATTACAAAAATGACTCCCTGGTACCTGCGCCACAGGGTGTGGGTCAAGGCCAGGCGTGTGCAGAGCAGAAAGAGCGCCGGGCTGACGGTGTGCGATGTGACGCCTGCTGGTGCCCGCAGAGGTCATGACAGTGAACCTCAAGCCTTGATCAGCTTCAAAGCTAAAGTTATTCTGTGAAACAATTTTTTCTTCATTCAGGAAGATTTTCCCCAAACTCAAAGGAATGGGGTAGTGTGTATATGGAGTAGAACACTAAGTCTACAACAAACAGATCATAGTTTATAGAACTTGCCCGGCCGGCGTGGCTCAGTGGTTGAGCGTCAAACCTGTGAACCAAGAGGTCATGGTTCAATTCCCGGTTAGGGACACATGCCTGGGTTGCGGGCTCAATCCACAGTAGGGGGCATGCAGGAGGTAGCCGATCCATGATTCTCTCTCATCATGGATGTTTCCATCTCTCTCTCCCTCTCCCTTCCTCTCTGAAATCAATAAAATATATATATATTTTTTTTTTTAAATATTTTTTTTTATATTTTATTGATTTTTTTACAGAGAGGAAGGGAGAGGGATAGAGAGTTAGAAACATCGATGAGAGAGAAACATCGATCAGCTGCCTCCTGCACACTCCCCACTGGGGATGTGCCCGCAACCCAGGTACATGCCCTTGACCGGAATCGAACCCGGGACCCTTCAGTCCGCAGGCTGACGCTCTATCCACTGAGCCAAACCGGTTTCGGCCTAAAATATATATTTTTTTAAAAAAAGTAGGCATGCTGGATGAGCTCCATGAGTCCCTGGGTGAACTGTGCTGCTCACACGTGGTTGGATGCGAAGTCACAAGAGTGAGGGGAAGTCAGTAGCGATGCAACCCCACGCCCCTTGTCCAGATGAGGAAACGGAAGAGGTGTCCGGAGACTTGCTAATGGCCCACCGTCAGTCCAGGAGGATTGAATCCCTCGCTATTTCGGGGACAGGTTCCTATCTTTCACTTCCTGTTTCTTTCTCTGAAATCCTTTCCTCTCCTTTCCACTTCACCCGGGACTTCTCTGCTGCCCGGTTCACTGAGTTCATTTGCCTCCACGTCCAGGAGGCATGACACACAGTAACTCAGAAGAGCAAGAGCAGATGGGAAGTGAAGATGGTCACAGAGGCTGAGGAGCAGACACGGTACCAAATGGCCCAGAGGATGGGCCCCCCGGGCTGTGTCCGCACACACCAGCTGCCTGGAGCGAGCCCCGTTCTATACAGGGACACAGGGACACTGCCACGGCAGCCTGAAGTCAGTCTCCCTAAAGAGGCATAAACGCATGGCCCGTCTCCCACTCGGAAACTTGAGAAAAGATGAGGGGATGTCACATGACCTCCGATGACACAGTGATTCCTCTGTGACTAGAACGTTCCAGCCTTGAGCTGGGACGGTCTTGCTCTGAGCTGATAATGTATGCTAACTCTGTACCCAGAGGGACGGGAATCCACTGAACCGCGCAGCACAAGCCACAGTGTGAAGCGGGGAGAGGAGAGGAGATGATAGATGGGCGATCGGAGGCCAAGGTCACAGCCAAATGCTCACAGGGCAGCACCGTGGGAGCCTGATGCCGCCGCCCACAGGCGTCACAATCGTATGCCAGAGGGGCCAGCTGAGGCCCTGGTGCCCAGCTGGGGCGGACAGAGGTCAGCAGGCTGGAGCTGGGAGATACTTGGTCCACGTGTGCCTGGCCAGGGCGTGCAGGCTACATCTTTAAAGTCAGATCCAGGACCGTGCTCAGCGGAGTGTTTCTGACCCACAACAAGGATGACATGGAGGAGAACTGCTTTTCTGCCCAGACCCACGAGGATATTTGTAACACCATTCTCAGGCCCTACAAAATGATCAGCTGGAAAATGAGCCCGCTCTATTTGCTCAAACATTTAATGAACTCACCTGTAACGCCTTGGCAGGGCCAGACCAAATGATTTCCCGGGCCTTGTATGACCCGCGGGCTGGACGTTCCCCACCCCTGATTAACAATACCAAGAGCAACAATAAAACCTCCACACAAGAAGCTGGCATTTCAAAGTTCTAAGAAATTAGTGCCCTAGATGACAGCTTTCTCAAAACAAAAAACACAATGCCCTTTTGTTGTTGGTGGTTTTTTTTTTTTTTTGGAGAAAATTGAAAATAAAGCATCCTATCAATGTTTGCATTATTCATTTAGAAGATCAATGATGTGCCTGAGCAATCATGATTTCTATCAAGAGCTATTAATGAAAACCCTGGTTGCATATATGAAAGTTTTCCATCATTTTAACTGTTTTCCATTTTGCTCAGTTGGAACAATAAGGACGTTTTATTTTGGATAAGGGAAAAAATTAGTGGCTATGCAATACTTTTTTCAAGATACACAAGGGGCTCTCGTGGAAGAATGCTTAGCTGGCAGAACAGGAATAGGTGGCATTTCAAAGGGGCACATTTTACTCAAAAAGAGGCAATGCCAGTGACGTCCAATCAAATGAACTTCTTTGCAAAGAAGTGAGGTCTCTAACCCTGCAAGCACTCAAGGAAATACCGGACTCTTCCGGCTCCTGGAAATGTTAGGGGGGACCTATCAGACATAACCAGGTGACCCTGAGATTTGACACCCCTGTGAAACCCAGCAACCAGTGCCAGATCTATCTTTCCAGTGGGGTGCTGGCCTTGCTCGGTGCCTCAGTGACTCGCTCCGGGTCACAAAGAGGCGACTGTCCACTCACCGACACCTGCCCGTTGATGATGACCTCCTCGGAGAAGCGCACTTTCACGGGGTTGGACTTTAATCTGGCCTTCTTTGCAGCACTAATAAATGCTGATTTGGGAGACTGGAAAAAAGAAAACGTTTTATCGGATTACTGATAACGTAATACAAAACTTTTAACAGTTGTCTTCTATCTTTTTTTAAAATATATTTTTTTATTGATTTCAGAGAGAAAGGGAGGGAGAGAGAGAGAGAGAGAGAGAGAGAGAGAGAGAGAGAAAGAGAGAGAGAGAGAGAGAGAGAAACATCAATGATGAGAGAGAATCATGGATCGGGTGCCTCCTGCACGCCCCCCACTGGGGATGGGGCCCACAACCTGAGCATGTGCCCTTGACCGGAATCGAACCTGGGACCCTTCAGTCCTCAGGCCAACACTCTATCCACTAAGCCAAACCAGACAGGGCAATAATCTCATTGTTATTCACATTAAGGGCATATGGGCATGTGAGCAGGCAAGTACACACACACACACACACACACACACACACACACACACACGAGTTTCAGCCTCTTGTTGGTAACCTGGGATCCTGTGGTCTTACTGGGCGGGGTAGGGAGGAGCCCTTGACTCAGAACTGAAAGTTGACCTCACATTCTGCCTTTTCTTACATGTCCTTGTACTATCCTTTATTGGAAGGAGGGCTAAGAGACTCAGTTCTTCCTCAGAAATCAAAAAGTGCAACAGGAAATCCCACTGAGACGGGGCTGTGACCCAGGGGACTCCTTGCTGCATGATCTTGGTAAATTTCTTTCACCTGAGAATCATCCCTGTTGCCTAATTCTAATGAAGCCCGAGGGGAAGGAAATTCACATCCAGTAGGTGGATGAGAACACACACACACACATACATATCTGTAATAATAAAAGCATAACATACTAATTAGACCGGATGTCCTTCTGGACATCCTTCTGGATGACCTTCCGGACGAAGCCGTGGCTGCAAGGGCCGAGGCAAGTAGCCGCGACTGCGAGGGCAAAGCCCCTTGCACGAATTTCGTGCATTGGGCCTCTAGTGTGTATATATGTGTGTGTGTGTGTGTGTGTATACACACACACACACACACATATATATAAATTTCACATATATATAAATTTCACATATATATAAATTTCAGAGAGGAAGGGAGGAGAAGAGAGAGAAACATCAATGATGAGAGAGAATCATGGATCGGCTGCCTCCCACACATCCCACACTGGGGATCGAGCCTGCAACCTGGGCATGTGCCCTGACCAGAATCCAACCTGGGAACTTTCACTGAGCCAAGCCGGCTAGGGCACCTTTTGGTTTTTTTCATCCTCACCTGAGGATACATTTTCATGGACTCTTATGGAGAGTGGAGGAGAGAGGAAAAGACAGAGAGAAACATCGATGTGAGAGAAACACATGGACTGGTTGCCTCCTGCAAATGCCCTGACCAGGGCCTGTGCCCGGGAGAAGCCTGTAACCAAGGTACGTGTTCTTGACCAGAATTGAACCCGGGACCCTTCGGTCTGCAGGCTGATGCTCTATCCATTGAGCCAAACTGGCTAGGGCTGGGCGTATTTTTTAATTTTTTAAAAGAATTGCATTTTCTATTGAACCTAACATGGAGGTAAATATTTAGTTGGAATCACACAATTGTTATTTTATAGATTAAAATGGTCAAATACTGGAAATTGCATATGGTTCAATGTAAAATTTTTTATACTATGTAGTCCTAAGCGATTGAGGATGTTGTGTAAAGAATTCTAGAAATTGCCTGGCTGGCGTGACTCAGTGGTTGAGCATCTACCTATGAACCAGGAGATCACGGTTCAATTCTGTCAGGGCACATGCTGGGGTTGAGGGCTCAATCCCCAATGTAGGGCGTGCAGGAGACAGCAGATCCATGATTCTCTCTCATCATTTCTCTCTCTCTCTCCCTCTCTGAAATCAATAAAATATGTATATATAAAATTCTAGTAATTGACTCTAGAATGAACACAGAGGCTCAACCTTCTGTGTATTGCATTAATGTTAAGGCACAAAAGCCAATTAGGGTGCCCTATACAAATAAAGTAGAATAAAAAGGATTCCCATCTTAGTCAAATACAAGTGTATTTGAGACCAATGAAAAAACAATGCGATTTAATGGAGAAGTGGTCTAGCCATACAATGAAACAGTAGTCAGCCATAAAAAGGAATGAAGCTCAGACACATGCTACAACATGGATGGACCTCAAACACATTATGTTAAGGGACACAAACCATACACAAAGGCCCACCCATTGCATGATTTGACTCCATTTGCAGGAAACACCCAGATTAGGCAAATCCCTAGAGAAGGAAGTAGATTAATGGCTGCCAGAGGCAAGGGGAGGGGAGAATGGCAGTGACTGCTCAAGGTGCAAGGTGACATTCTGGAGCTCGATAGTGACAATGGGTGCACAAGATTTTGAATGAACTTAATGCCACAAAATTGTATCCTTTAAAATGCTTAAAATCGTAGATTTATGTTATCTATATATATAAAAGGCTAATATGCAAAGTGCCCCCTCGGGAGTTCGACTGGGAGACCGGGAGTTCGATTGCTCACTATGACTGGTGCTGACCACCAGGGGGCGGCGCGGAACGAAGGAAGGCCCCAGCTGGCAGCCAGAAGGCCCCGATAGGCCCTGATCACCGGTCAGGCCTAGGGACCCTATCTGTGCACGAATTTCGTGCACTGGGCCTCTAGTGTATATATAATTAATAATAAAATACAAAACACTACAATAAAACAAAATCACTGTTAAAAATACACAATAAAACATGGGTGGGTATGCTAAGTGAAATAAGTCCGTCAGAGGGGTATCACAGGTATCCATAATTTCACTCATATGTGGAATCTAATGAACAAAATAAAGTGATGAATGGAGTGGATCCAGAGACATGGAAGCATGGGACAGAGTGTGGAATCTCACAGGGAAGGTGGGGGAGGGTGGGTGGGAGGTGATCTACCAAGGACCTTGTATGCATATATGTATAGCCCAGTGGTCGGCAAACTCATTAGCCAACAGAGCCAAATATCAACAGGACAACGATTGAAATTTCTTTTGGGAGCCAAATTTTTTAAACTTAAACTTCTTCTAATGCCACTTCTTCAAAATAGACTTGCCCAGGCCATGGTATTTTGTGGAAGAGCCACACTCAAGGGGCCAAAGAGCCGCATGTGGCTTGCGAGCCGCCGTTTGCCGACCACGGGTATAGCCCATGGACACAGACAATAGGGTGGTGAAGGCCTGGGGCAGGGGGCGTGGGCGTGCTGCAAAGGGTTAATGGGGGAAAAAGGGGACATATGTAATACTTTCAACAATAAAGAATTATTTTAAAAAATAATAATAAATTAAAAAAGAAAAACAAACAAACAAAACATGTGTGCGTATACTCCTGGGTGGAGTTTTGCTTTAATACTGGGGGAAACCTGTTATTTTGAAGGTTCCCCTCCACACCCATCCCATCCTTTGCTCTGAGAAATGTCAGAGGACTGCATGGATGGATGGTTTGACCCCCAGAGCTTTAATTCCGCCACCTAAGCGCTGTATTTTAAGAGAATGGCTGCCCTTAGAACACACACACACACACACACACACACACACACACAATACCACAAAACAACTCCAAATGGCTGCTGTTCAAAAAGAACCGCTTTGAACACGCTCAACGTGACTTGGCAAGTCCTCCTGCAGAGCTGGAGTGATGACAGTGGTGTTCTCATCGGTATCTTGGTAATTAGAGGCCAAGTTCAGTGATGATTAACGAACAAATCAGACAGCAGTGAGTTCATTTGCTTTTGATGTGCAATTTTTTAGCTGAAGGGAAAACATGATTCTCCCGTGATGATGTGAAGCAGGCGATATTTACATCGGCACAATGAAGTGAGCACAAGTGAAGCGGTTATAAGAAAGCAACCCTGCGCAGGCCTGCCTAATTAGACGAGATGTCAGAAGGCGGCAACGCCCCCTTCTCTGGCATTCTTCGGGAATGAGGGGTTTCACACGTGTAAGGTTTAGTCTTCTATGCATCTGAATTTTTAAATGTAATATTTTACCATATTTTTCTCAAATGTTCTACATAATTCCTTGCCTCGATAAAAAAGCATATTTAACAGAACTTAATTTCTTATGCATATCATTTGCTGTGTAATCTTGGAATGCAGTGATGTCCCCATGGGACTATATAGGGTTATGTGCCCCTAAGGTAAGTGGCCCCATTTAGCAGAACTTGTCAAGATGGGATGCTACACCTGGCTGGCGTGGCTCAGTGGTTGAACGTCGACCTACGAACCAGGAGGTCACAGGTTCGATTCCCGGTCAGGGCACATGCCCAGGTTGTGGGCTCGATCCCCAGTAGGGGGTGTGCAGGAGGCAGCCGATCCATGATTCTCTCTCATGACTGATGTTTCTCTCGCTCTCTCCCTCTCCCCTCCTCTCTGAAATCCATAAAAATATATTTAAAAAAAAAATATGGGCGGCTTCTCTCTTCTCCCTGTAGCTATAGCATGCCCACTGCATGGAGCCTCATTCCCATATCTGTTTACCAGACACGAATGACAAACCTGGTAATCTAGGAAAACTAGAAAGCACACGAGAGAGCCACGGCAGTTAAGCAAATACCATTTTATACGTATTAAGTCTCACTAAGAATCCATATTAGTGCTTTTTTCTGATCCTGGATTCGTGACTATTTCATATAATCAACATACATTTTAAAAACTACATTCAGATCATAAAACCATAAGCTCTTCAATCTGAAGATTACTGAATTAGAATCAACAAAGTATGGTCTTATTCCAGTGGCTGGATTTACTTGTGGTTCATGGGAAATGTAAATCAGTCACGTCTGTAGTTTTCTATTTTTTTATGCCAATCCTCACCCCAGGATATTTTCTCATTGAATTTTAGAGAGAGTGGAAGAGATGGAGAGAGACAGAGAGAGAGAAACATCGATTTGAGAGAGACATAACAATTGGCTGCCTCCCACATGTGCCCTGACTAGAGCCGGGATCGAGCCTGCAACCGAGGTACATACCCTTGACCAGAATCGAACCCGGGACTCTTCAGTCCGAGGGCCGATGCTCTATCCAATGAGCCAAACTGGTTAGGGTGAAACTGCAGTTTTAACTCAGATCTCTCTTTGCCGCTCAAAACATATACCATGTGCACCACTCAAAAACCTGGTGAATTAATTCTTAGCAACCTGCAGACCTGATCAGAAGCACTTCATAGCCTGTGGTGGAAATGATAAGTAATTACTATTTAGAATAATCAGATTCTCCTGCTGTTAATTAATTTTAAGATTAGAAGGCCTCTAATTAACCCTTCACCCCTTTCCAAATCTGCTATTGCTAAGGTGGCCATGATAAGTGTGCGGCATGCTCCTGATGCTTTTAGATGCTCTTAGAAGTCGCTAGAACAGAGCTGGGGAAAATGACATAAATAAGATTAATTCCTGAAAGTGAAGTGTAAGGCCTTGAACTTGCAATCTCCGTAGCTTTACAGTACTACTCATATAGTAGGCGCTGGGGAAATGCCTGCTGATGACTCACTAGCCCAGGGGTGGGCAAACTTTTTGACTCGAGGGCCACAATGGGTTCTTAAACTGGACCGGAGGGCCGGAACAAAAGCATGGATGGAGTGTTTGTGTGAACTAATATAAATTCAAAGTGAAGGAGCGGAGGGGAGAGCAAGAGAACCGGATAGAACAGCCGGATCCGGCCCGCGGGCCGTAGTTTGCCCAAGGCTGTTAGCCCATAGTTACCACTGGATAACTTAGTTTGGAGTTACCCCCTAAAGCAGACCCTAAGACAGGATTCACAGGCAGGCAGCTGATTTGGGAGGCGCTCCCAGGAAGCACAGGTAGGAAAGTGGGGGGCAGGGAGACAGGGAAGGGGGTAACCCAATAAAGCATTCAACTGTTAAGGCAGGCACCACTGGAAGCAACTGGACCACCGTGGGAACCAAGGCAGACCACGGGCCTGAGTGTTATACTGACTGAGTAAGAGGGGAAGCTGGGGCATTGATCCACCGGCTGCTGCCAGGAATGGCTGCTCCTCTGGGAGTAGTAACTCCTCGGCACTTCCGGCACTTCCGGCGTGCTCCATGAGCATGCTCCCGTGGCCAGAAGCCCACAGGCAAAGAATCGCTGGTGGTCTCAGCTGGAAATTGGGTTGGCATGCTTGACATGACACATGCTAAATGAACATGGTTCCAGTTCTAATAGCGTCTGCTACACTGGGGCTTCCATGAGGTCTGTAGCCTCCCTCGGGTGTGTGGAACATGCTGGAAGGTAGGCAGGAAGTGAGAGGCAGGCAAGTGGGTCCCTCAAAGAAACCTGATTGAATTTTTTTTAGAGAGAGGGGAAGGGAGGGAGAGAGGGGGGGGGGGAGAGAGAGAGAGAGAGAGAGAGAGAGAGAGAGAGAGAGAGACATCGATGTGAGTCACATCGATTGGTTGCTTCCCACATACCCTTTGGTCCACAGGCCAGTGCTCTAACCATTGAGCAAACTGGCCAGGGCGAGACTCTTTAAATACTCCTTGTTTCAGGTAAGGTTGAACTGGGAAGTTCTACATGTTTTGTTTTGTTTTAAATATATTTTTATTGCTGTCAGAGAGGAAGGGAGAGGGAGAGATAGGAACATCAATGAGGAGAGTGAATCATTGATCGGCTGCCTCCTGCACGCCCCCTACTGGGGATTGAGCCCGAAACCTGGGCATGTGCCCTTGACTGGAACTGAACCCAGGACTCTTCAGTCCGCAGGCCGACTCTCTATCCACTGAGCCAAACCAGCTAGGGCTGAAATGGGAAGGTCTAGACTTGGGAACTGGGGAAAGGAAAGAAGAAAGAAGCTGGCCAAGAAAGATCTGTAATAAAAAAATAGTCACAGTACAAGGAAAGAAGATAGCACATGAGAACCAAACAAATAAAATCCATGAGTAATGCAGAGATTCTCCTTCTAAAATTCCATACTGAGGAAATACTATTAGATACGGCTAATAATAATACTAAATACAAAGATACTACTAAATACCAATAAATAGGACTTATACACAAAGATGTTCTTTGCAGAATTAGTTATAATAGCGAAACATTAAAGGCATTATGAAGGGTTCTATGATACTGAGTTGGTTAAGTAAATCAACATATGTTTTACAGCCATGTATATGACACTTATGCAGAATTCTTGATGACATGGGAAAAAGCTTGATATATGAAGTGGAAGAAAGAGAAGAAAATTGTACATACAATATGATCTCAATTGTTGACAAGGCATAGAACAAAAAGATTGGAAGGGAAAAGGCCAAAATGTTCCTATTGGTTGTCACTAGGGAAAAGGTTTGCCGACACATATTTGTCTACTTCTGTGTTTCCTTCTGTACTGGCACAATTTTTTTCTAAGAAATAAAGTAAAAATGGTGGACAGAGAGCCCTCCATATTATTTAAAATATAAGGCAGTGCCCTGACAGGTTTGGCTCAGTGGATAGAGCGTCAGCCTGTGGACTGAAGGGTCCCAGGTTCAATTCCGGTCAAGGGCATATACCTTGGTTGCAGGCACATCCCCAGTGGGAGGTGTGCAGGAGGCAGCTGATGGATGTTTCTCTCTCATCGATGTTTCTAACTCTGTCCCTCTCCCTTCCTCTCTGTAAAAAAATCAATAAAATATATTAAAAAAATAAAACAAAATATAAGGCAGCAACCTGTTAAGAATGATGTCTTCTCAAAGAATTGTGGGGATCATAAGATCTTCTTCCAGGCCCCCCTGACCTGTGCCTCCCTGGAGACTGATTTTTGTGACTGGATTATGTTGGGGTGCCCTGAGCTCAGATGGAATATGGCAAGAAGGTGTGAACATCGGCTCTCTGTCTAGACTGGACCTCATTAGGCAGAGGAAACACAACATTAAAAATGCGGGCCAGCAAATTATAAGGAAATAAAAATGCTAATTTTTATTGTCTGTAATAAAATCACATTTATTTTGGCGTTCTTTTGGTCTGCTGGGTCATCTCTTTCTGTATGTCAACCCTGATTGCCAAGAGACTGTTCGGGAAGAAATAAAACTCAATTAAAATAAAAAACACACACCAATTTGCTTATAGAAAAATCTGAACACAAAACTGTAAAATTTTGAAATGTCCTCTTCTCTCATCTGCTCTCCTCTCTACATGTAATGTATCTATTTAAGTAACTTGGGGGGTTTAACTACATTATTTCACCTCCTACAATTCAAAAGAGCCACTTTGGACTCAACCAGTAAGGGCAAACTTTAGGCGGGCCAGTGGTCCCCAGTGGGGGAGATTTTGCTCCCCAGGGAATATCTGGCAGTGTATGGAGTCATTTTTGGTCCTCACAACTAGGGGAGGAGGTCCTACTACTGCCACCTAGTGGGTAGAGGCCAGGGTTGCTGGTCAACATCCTACAATGCGCAAAGCAGCCCCCTTCAACAGAGAATCCGCCAGCCCAAATGGCCACAGTGCCAACATTGAGAAACGCTAAGGTAGCATTTAGAATGTGTGCTGAGATTTGAAGGGTGAGAAGGATTCAACCAGGCCGAGGAGGTGGTGGGGTGGAGTATGTTGTGGGCACTTCAGGAAGGGGGGTTGGTCAAAGGAAATCAAAGATGAGAATTCTTCTACAATAGCTGGGAGGGGAAGAGCGACTCTGAGAAGCAGAGGTAGAGCTGTTGGCTGTAAGAACATGCATCACTTGCTCCTCAGGGGTGTGGCTAAGCATTGACTTTCAATATAGCACAACAGTGAGAGCCCCCTGAACGTCTAGAAAATTCCAGAGTATCTGTTAAAAGGAAGTTCCAGGACTTACCGATGGCAATGGGTATTCATATGAATAACAAGTCATGCAGACTCAAACGGCAAACAGGGCAAGCAAGGCCACAAGACACAACCCTTAACTTCAATGCAAAACTCCCCTCTCCTTCTCTAAGTCTAATGCATGGGGCAAAAATAACCTAGTTTGGACTCAGGTTCTGACCTTGCATTTCTAATCTATATATCTATATAATAAAAGCCTAAGCAACCATTAGAGCGAAACGACCAGAACAACTGGTCACTATGATGCGCACTGACCACCAGGGAGCAGACACTCAATGCAGGAGCTGTGCCCTGGTGGTCAGTGCGCTTCCACAGGGGAAACGCTGCTCAGCCAGAAGCCGGGCTCTCGGCTGGCGAGTGCAGCGGCAGTGGCGGAAGCCTCTCCCGCCTCCATGGCAGCGCTAAGGCTCAGTGAGCCAAGTGGTAAGGAGCAGCGAGCAGGAGGGCGGTAAGGAGTGAGGGGTCCCGGACTGCAAGAGGGATGTCCGCCTACCGGCAGGCAGACAACCCCCAAGGGGTTCCAGACTGCGAGAGGGCGCAGGTCAGGCTGAGGGACACACCCCCCCCAGTGCACTAATTTTGTGCACCGGGCCTCTAGGATATATATAAAAGCCTAATATGCAAAGTGTCCCCTCAGGAGTTCGACTGACTGGGAGTTCGATCACTCCCTGTGACGTGCGCTGACCACCAGGGGGTGGTGCGGAACGAAGGAAGGCCCCGGTCGGCAGCCGGCAGCCGCTAGGGACACTACCCATGCACGGATTTTGTGCACTGGGCCTCTAGTAGGTTATAAGGTGGAGAGAGAGAATTCAGGGAAGGCAATGTAAACCTGAGGTTCCCCCAGGAACTTATAATGGGCCAATCAGTTGCTTATTAAGGACATTTCCATTGGCTTGACCAAAATGGATTTGCCCACTGCAAAGCAATGAAGTGAGGATAGGATTGAAGGAAGTGTGAGTGACATTTTGGTTAATGGAAATAATCTAAACATACAGGTGACCTCTCCTTTCCAGGGAAGGCATCATGGAATCAGGATATGGAGCAGGGAGGCCCTTGAATGGGATCTAACCTTCTCCTCATTCAGCCGAGGAAGTCAAGAATTCTGAGCAAGTATAAGAATCATCCATTATATTGTTGAGAACTAGATCTCAAATCTTGGTTCTCTTACATCCTGTTTTCAAATCAAAAGGTCTGTGGCGTGGCTGAGTGGTTGAGCATCGACCTATGAACCAGGAGGTCACGGTTCGATTCCTGGTCAGGGCACATGCCTGGGTTGCGGGCTCGATTCCCAGTAGGGGGCGTGCAGGAAGCAGCCAATCCATGATTCTCTGTCATCATTGATGTTTCTCTCTCTCTCCCTTTCTTTCTAAAATCAATAAAAATATATCTATTTTTAAAAAGGTGTGTGTGTGTGTGTGTGTGTGTGTGTGTGTGTGTGTGTGTGTGATGTTAAAGAGATGGGACTAAAAGTAACAGTCAGTATGAGGCTGAGATTTTTATATATATGATCTCCTCCATGGCATAATTTGTTGTCTGGCTAATTCTATTTGTGCTCTGATTCGAATCTTGGGTACATGTTGTTTGCTGTCCCAAATTCATGCACCGGGCACATAGCACTTAGGAGGAACATTCTGGGATGAGGAGATGAAGAGTTTGGTCATAAGGTGGAGATTGGCAGATACCGGAGTCTTTTCATTGATGTAGGAACACTCCAACTCCATGGGGAAGAAAACAAGTGCAACCAGGTGGGAATCGCTGCTACTCCATGCGAAGGCCACACAGGCACTGACAGGAAATGTCTTGGGAAATCTCTGAAGGAATTTGCCTCAGTATTTTATAGTTCCACTGACAGCGTGTGAAATTCACAAGCGACGGCAACTCTATAGAAGCAGAAAGTAAATTAGCGGTGGCCTGGGAATGAGGGCAGGAAGGGTTTCATTGCAAATGGGAATGGGGGATCTCATTGGGGTGATAGAAATGTTTTCAAACTGGATGGTGATGAAGTCTGCGTACTTCAGTAAATTTCATAAAGATCCTTGAATTGTACATTGCAAAGGGGTGACTTTTATGATATGTGAGTTACACTATAATAAAGTTGTTTCAAAAGAAAATCATGGGCCCTAGCTTGTTTGGCTCAGTGGATAGAGCGTCGGCCCTCAGACTGAAGGCTTGCAGGTTAGACTCCGGTCAAGGGCACGTACCTCGGTTGTGGTTGTGGGCTCGATCCCTGGCTCTGGTAGGGGCTTGTGTGGGAGGCAACCAATTGATGTCTCTCTCTCACATCGATGTTTCTCTCTGTGTCTCCCCCTCCCTTCCACTCTCTAAAAATCAATGGAAAAATATCCTCTGGTGAGGAGTAACAACAACAACAAAATCATGGGAATTGAAGGCAGCACGATTTTAATAACTCCCCAGCCCCCTGACCAAGGCTGCGGAATGAAATCTTGGTGGCCCTATTACCTCTAATACCCACCTTTTAAAGCAGGTCTCACAGAACTATCTAGAGTTCTCTAGCAAATTATCTAGATGGGGGTAAGAAAAATGATCATGGCCCTAGCTGGTCTGGCTCAGTGGACAGAGTGTCACCTGCGGACTGAAGGGTCCCGGGTTCGATTCCGGTCAAGGGCACATGCCTGGGTTATGGGCTCAGTCCCCAGTAGGGGGCATGCAGGAGGCAGCCGATCAATGATTCTCTTTCATAATGGATGTTTCTCTCTCTCTCTCTCCCACTCTGAAATCAATAAAAATACACTGAGTGTCCAGATTATTGTGATCTCTGAACACATAATAATCTGGCCACTCAGTGTCTATCCTATATAATAAAAGCCTAATATGCAAATTGTCCCCTCGACCAGGAGTTCGACCAGCAGGCAGGCTGGCCAACTGCCCATGTCCCCTCCCCCTGGCCAGGCTGGCCAGTCCCCACCCATGCACAAATTCATGCACCGGGCCTCCAATATATATACTGTATATATACACTGAGTGGGCAGGTTATTATGCATTCAGAGATCATAATAACCTGGCCACTCAGTGTATATTAAAAAAATAAAAAGAACAGAAAAACAATCATGCTTCAACCCCCTATCATGAGACATTCTCATTAGTCTTGTGATTCTTAAGCTGGAAACCTCAAGAAAGTCTTGAGTTTTGTGCCATTTGCAGATCTGAGCGTCGCATAGGACTGAACAGGCGATTTGGAAGATACTTAGAAAATGCGCTACTTTCTTTTCTCTCCAGTGACTGGGGTTGCTATCGTGAAGAACAACATACAAATACTCCTGACTCCTGACTGGTGCTGCGGAGGCACACTGCTTTTTCTCTGCTGTCATTTCTCATCGTGGTTGTACTGGAGGGAGGGGCACACAGGAGCCCGAGACCAGGCGAGGGCACGTTTACTCACAGGACACTTACAGGGTAAGGCTGGATGACAGTCAGCAGTATCGATTCTTTGCAGCTTCTGTGAAAGAGAAAAAAACAAACACATTCATGAAAGGCACAGGGACAGCGTTCTTTGGGAACGAAATGTGTGATTCGCTGGCGAATGTCACTTGGACTCAAAGGGCAAAGAATCAACAGCTCGGAAGCAGGCTTGCAGACCAGAGAGAAATCCACAATCAAGTGACCACCCAGGGACGCCAACAGCCCGGCCCGACAGCAAGCTACCCACGCGGTTCACGTTGGGCGATACGATCTGCGATGCCAAACAGCAGGGCCTTAAAATAAAATCTGTGGAGGGCAGATTGGTTTTAGAAGCTTCAACTCAGTCTTTTTATACTTTTCTCTGCTCTCAAAATTGATTTTCCCCACCAGATTTTCCTTTGCTGCTTAAAAATTTCTGTGAAATTTTCTGTAAGGGGGATGATAGATTTTGTAAATTCTATCCATTGCCCTAGTTGGTTTGGCTCAGTGGATAGAGCATCGGCCTGCGGACTGAAGGGTCCCGGGTTCGATTCCGGTCAAGGGCATGTACCTTGGTTGCGGGCTCGATCCCCGGTAGGGGGTGTGCAGGAGGCAGCCGATCGATGTATCTCTCTCATCGTTGATGTTTCAATTTCTCTCTCCCTCTCCATTCTTCTTTGAAATCAATAAAAATATATTTTTAAAAAATTCTATCCATTCATTGAACACCGTTATTTTCTCAGGATCAGCATCATGAAAGAAAATGGCACTGTAGGTTTGTATGTAAAAGCAGTATCCCAGCCCTAGCTGGTTTGCTCAGTGGATAGAGCATCAGCCTGCGGACCAAAAGGTCTGGGGTTTGATTCCGGTCAAGGGCACGTACCTTGGTTGCGGGCTCCTCCCTGGCCGGGGCCCTGGTCAGGGCTCGTGCAGGAGGCAACCAATCGATGTGTTTCTCTCACATCGATGTTTCTCTCTGTCTCTCCCTCTCCATTCCACTCTCCGTATCCCAGGAAACATGACTTCCCACACTGTGACTTACTGGGTCCGCGGTAAGGACGCCTGCAATCTTGGGAGATAAATATTTCAGACAGGCCCTCATGGGGAAGTATTTTACCAATAGGGAACGCTCTGTAGCTAAAGGCAGACCTGTGTAATATAATGGTTTATTTAATTTCCCCCAAGTAACCCGAACCTTTCAAAGAACTCCAACCCTTGCGGGGGAATCATATTATGGGCTAGAATCGTTTTTCTTCCTTCCTCCCTCTGATCCTTCTTTATCACGAGGGGGAGGAAGGTCAGTTGCCACTTTGCTGAGGAAGAGCTGACTTTTCCTCCTCTGGGCGGTAATTAATTCCCTGCGTGGTGATTTATTTCCCCAGCAAATCGAGCGAAGGGCGTCTGCTGCGGGCTGTTCCCTTGGAGAAGCCGCTGCAAATCGCATCTCCCGCACGAGCTGCCCTGCGGTTTGACTGGCTCATGGCTGGCTGGGTGGGAGCATGTTCTACTGACTCCACCGCAGCCGTGGGGGTGGGCCCTGAGGGAGGGACTGGGGAGGAGAGAGGGGGAGAAGTCAGCAGAGCTGAAAGAGCAGGGCTACAACTCAAAGAGTTCGCCCTAGCTGCTTTGGCTCAATGGATTGCCTCGGCCTGCGGACCGAAGGGTCCAAGGTTAGATTCCGGTCAAGGGCACATGCAGGGGTTGCGGGCTCGATCCCCAGCGGGTGAGGGGGAGTGGAGGGGTGCAGGAGGCAGCTGATCAGTGACTTTTCTCTCGTCATCATTGGTGTTTCTTTTTTAAAAAAATATATTTTATTGATTTTTTTTACAGAGAGGAAGGGAGAGGGATAGAGAGCTAGAAACATCGATGAGAGAGAAACATCGATCAGCTGCCTCCTGCACGCCCCCTACTGGGGATGTGCCCGCAACCCAGGTACATGCCCTTGACCGGAATCGAACCCAGGACCCTTCAGTCTACAGGCTGACACTCTATCCACTGAGCCAAACCGGTTAGGGCTCAATGATACATTTTTTTAAAAACCTCAAAGAACTTGAGAAACAGCGAGCACACTTGGGATGATTGCAGGGAGGCTGTTGAGTGGCCCATCTGCTCCCATGAGTTCCAAGCTGCCAAGCACTGGCCTCGAACCCCAGTAAAAGGAGCAGACAGCCAGAATTCCCACTCGACGGGGTACCAGGCCACAGTGTCATCAGAGGAGAATGCAGTGGGTAAGATGCACGATCATGCATTATTGGTGAGCATGTCAGCACGCGCATCGGCACGAGACAGTATGAAATATAATACCATTTACACAGGCTCAAAATACCCCCACAAAACAGCATCAATATATTTGTAATAACCCAATAAAAAATGACAGGATGTACACTAAACATATTAGAATGCTTTCTCTTGGGGGAGGTAGGAGTGGGTGTGAACATAAATAAATAAAGCCAGAGACGGGCCTTGCATGGTCTATGATGATAATCATTTATGCCATGAATTTATGACTTGGATGAATTCAACTCTCTGTAGCTGTGATTTTAAAAAATCAGAACTTGAAGAAAGATGAAATTGGGGGCGGGGGCGGGGGGCGTCATGTCAGCAAACTTCTAAGCTGTTTAAGGGGAAGCGGCCCTGGGAGATCTCTAAAATAATCCCTAATTTGCTCACCAAGATAACAGAGAACCAACACTTTGGGCCTAGCGCACTGCCCGGAACTACCTCTGCTTTGCTTGATTTCACACAGTCCCTAGGCTCCCACTGCTGCGCATGCAGCTCTCTCCAAGAGAGAAACGAATAAGCAGAAATATGCGGGTGTGGCTCAGTGGTTGAGTGCTGACCCAGGAACCAAGAGGTCTCAGATTCAATTCCGGGTCAGGGCACATGTCCCGGATGTGGGCCCAACCCCCAGTAGGGGGCATGCCGGAAGCAGCCGATGGATGATGTTCCTCTCTCTCCTCAATGTTTCTATCTCTCTATCCTTCTCTCTTCCTCTCTAAAAGTCAATAAAAACATATATTAATAATGAACAACATGCAGAAACCAACACAAACGGAAGCAAAGTATTGCTTCGTAGCCTTCACTCAAGTTTCCTTAGTTCGTAGGACACAAGAAACATTCAGCAGATGAGAAATGGGATAGAGCGCCATTGACTGAAGAATTGGTGAGTGTGGCAGCCGTGGTAGTGGGCCTGGCCATCCTGCCTGGCCTCTTCTGCCCAAGTCTGCTCCCAGAGCCCTCAGCAGCAGGCAATGGGCCCCCGGACCTCATCCTTTGGTCACAGCTGATTGGGTTGGAATAAGCCAATCAGATTTCCTTTCTCCAGAATCAGAACTAGGAGACACAGCCAAAGAGTCACATTCATGGCTGAGTAAGAGGATAGGGTACAGATGCTGGTGGTCCGCTGAGCAGTCCTGGTTCCCACCATTACTGAGGGCTTGTTGCTCACCATTCTGTTAGAAATAGAATAATAGATGTCACACACCACAGTATGATGTCTATCAGCAGTTTGGGGAATGGGCTTTTATGTGTTTTCTCTCATCTCTAAGTAGCTAATTATCACCTGCCAGGCAAGAAGAATATACTCCACAGCCCTTTGGGTCCCTTAGGATGCCTAACCCATTCTAGGGGGAACAAAGATTGAAGCCATATGTATTCACATGTTCCAGGATGCTAAGATGGTGCAGGCAGATTCAGCTGAGGCTTCATGCCAATACATGTCCATCACCCCTACACGCCAAAGCAAGGTGCTTCAGGACTTTCAAAGGAGGTCTTAAAACCCAGAGTTTGGCCCCAGCCGGTGTGGCTCAGTGGTTGAGCGTAGACCTATGAACCAGGAGGTCACAGTTTGATTCCCAGTCAGGGCACATGCCCGGATTGCAGGCTTGATTCCCAGTAGGGGGTGTGTAGGAGGCAGCCGATCCATGATTCGCTCTCATCATTGATGTTTCTCTCTCTCTCCCGCTCCCTTCTTCTCTCTGAAATCCATTAAAATGTATTTTTTTAAAAACCAGCAAAAGAGAGAGTCCTTTGGCAAGATGTAGGTTACAATCTATGTAACATAATCATGGAAGTGACACCCCATCATCTTTGCTGTATTCTGTTGGTTAGAGGCAAATTATAGGTCCCACCCATACTAAGAGAGGGGAATATACAAAGCCATGGCTATCAGAAGGCAAGGATCATTGGGGACCATCTTAAATTCTGTCCGCCAGACTAACAGAGAGATTCATAACCAATTAAAATATATCTCGAGAGTAGTATCCAACCGTGAATTCACCACACAGATTTTTTTTTTTTTTGTCCAGAACCTCAGTAAGAAGCATTGCTCAGTATACCTTGTTAATTTGAAAGCATTTTTCAAAATGTCTATTATATTTATGGCATTAACTGTCTTTGTGTCTACAGTAATTCTTGGCAAATTGCCTGAAACATAAACTAGATTGATTTTTAATGTTACCATTTAATGAATAAATGAAGTTATTTAAATTGATATAAAATATTTTAATGTTATTTATCATGTAGACTGTGAACACGCCTTTTTTCTATTTTCTCTCATCTATAATTATTTGATTATAACCTGCCAGACAAGAAAAATTAACTTCATAATGTTTTGTATCCTTTAGAATCCCAAGCCCTAAGATCCTAGGAGGAAAATAAGATCTAAACCGTTTTAAAATAGCTTCACCAGAAAAATTAGAATCGATAATGGATGATGCCACA
Source organism: Plecotus auritus (assembly GCF_963455305.1). Lineage (NCBI taxonomy): Eukaryota > Metazoa > Chordata > Mammalia > Chiroptera > Vespertilionidae > Plecotus > Plecotus auritus. The sequence goes on along the minus strand of NC_137784.1, from coordinate 6,014,346 downwards.
TTCAAGTAATCAGATAACTTCTTTTTATGAAGGCCCCAAACAGCTAGAGACTTCAAAAATCCAGTTAGAAGCACATTTAGAGAAGTATTATCTCATAATAAATTCCAAGTGAATTTTCCACTTTTGAGAATGATTTCAAATTGCAGTGCCAATATTTTTTAAATGGTTGAGTTTGTTACACACATCGTTTTAATCCCTGAGTCACATGCTGACCTGCAGGGGAAAATATAGGCTAAGATACCCTAAGCGACTCCTATCAAATTTGCCTGACATTCCTCTCTCTTCATGCCTTTAACAAAAGTCTTTTCTTATCCTTTGTGATGGAGAGTCCTTTGAAACATTTTAGAACACCAGTATCAGTGGCTGCAGGTCATGGTTTGTGTCCCATTTTTAAATTTCATTGGATGTGATTCTGTTACAACAAGCAAAGCGATGTGAGGAAGCAGCTCAGATTCTAATGAGGTTATTGGTATTAAAATCCCTTTCAGGAAGCCTGAGGTGGTTTGGCTCAGTGGACAGAGCATCGGCCTGAAGACTGAAGGGTCCAGGGTTCAATTCAAGTCAAGGGCACATGTGGGTTGTGGGCTCTGTCCCCAGTGGTGGGCGTGCAGGAGGCAGCTGCTTAATGATTCTTTCTCATCATTGATGTTTCTATCTCTCTCTCTCCCTTCTTCTCTGAAATCAATAAAAATATCCTATATAATAAAAGGCTAATATAAAAAATGACCAAACGGCGGAACGACCGGTTGCTATGACATTCACTGACCACCAGGGGGCAGATGCTCAACACAGGAGCTGTCCCCTGGTGGTCAGTGCACTCCCACAGGGGGAGTGCCGCTCAGCCAGAAGCTGGGCTCATAGCTGGCGAGCACAGCAACAGTGGTGGGACCCTCTCCTGTCTCTGCAGCAGCACTAAGGATGTCAGTTGGACATCTCCCGAGGGCTCCCGGACTGCGAGAAGGTGCAGGCCAGACTGAAGGACCACCCCTCCCCGAGTGTACAAATACCGTGCACCAGGCCTCTAGAATTGATAATAAAATAAAATCCCTTTCAGCAACGAAGCTAAAGCTCATGTTTTCTTTTTCTTAGAGCAGCATAGCTTGGCACTTTTCTTTAACCGACTTCCCACTCTGTACTTACATGATTTTAATATTGCAATATGTATAATCACATTGGCCTGTGCTAATGTATATTTCCCTTCTAGCCCAACTGGATCCCTTGATCAACTCAGAGACTGATAGGAAGTTAATGGAGTTGTGAAGAGCCTGGAGGTTTCTTCAGAGACTGAGAAGACAAAGCAAAAACAAAATAACTAAAATATATAGGAAATACTTTGTGTCGAAATTCAAGAGATTTTCTTTAAATAAAAAGTCCAAATAAGTGAACTGTAAGATTTTAAACTGCAAAAGTGGAAGTAAGGAATCAATCTATGAAGGCTGAAAGGTTAGACTTTAAAAGGCGACATGTAGCCTGGGTGGGTAGGACAGTTGGTTAGAGCATCATTCTGACACTCCATGGTTGTAGGTTCGATCCCCAGTCAGGGCACATACAAGAAGCAACCAATGAGTGCAGAAATAAATGAAAAAACAAATGGATGTGTTTTTTTTTTTCTCTCTCTCTCTCCCGTCCTCAAATCAATATAAAACAAATTTTTTTAAACCAAAGACAAAATCTAGATGTAATTCAGGGCTATCTATGAAAGGACTTTGTAAACTGAAATGACATTCTAATGTAACTCCAAAGCTTGATGTGCAGTAGTTTCATTTGGAATGACAGGTGATCAGGTACAGGAAATGTACTGTTACTTGTAGGGTAAATTCACACAAACGGAAGATTCCTTCCTCTTGCACTTCAGAGTTCTCCAGAGAGATTAGGATAACACTCCTCTTTTGCAAGCTAGTGCCTCTCAGGCCTTCAACTCTCTGAGGTGGACAGCCACCGTTGATGGAAAAAGAATTGGTTAACAGCATTTCTCCAATGATGCTTTGCTGCATTCCTGGGGGATCGCGAAGCCACTAGGAAAGGCTGCCTTCTATTTTCCTATCTGAACCTGGAGATGTGAAAAGTACACGAAGCTTCTTGTGACTGATAACCAGCCGTGGCACAGAGCCAGCCTAGTCAACTGCGGGCAAAGCCCTTCATTTTTAGAGAAAGTGCCACAGGACTGCTTGCAATGGAGGTTTAATGCTTCATCTTGTTGACCGTCCCAGCACTCTGAACAGCTTGTAATTATCCACCGTATCAGCTCCTAACAGATACTGAAATAATTAGCTGGAGAGAATGGAAATGGCTAGCAAATGGCCAAACATCAAACATGGTCAACACATTCAAGCTGTATCATTCCCTCCTGATCTTGTGACGTGTGTATTTCTTTAATTCAGTGAACTCCAATAGCCTTCCTTTATCTTATCCTTTTACTCTTCTTAGTGTCCGACTGAGCTGCTTCTAATCTGCTGGCTAATGGAACAGGTTGCAGTCCATCCGTACACGCTGGTCCATCTAAACACACATTCTCGAGTGCATGTGGAAGACAAGTGCTCTTATAACTGAAAGGCATCATGCTGAACAAATGATCAATATACTCTGAGTGGCCAGATTATTATGATCTCTGAATGCATAATAATCTGGCCACTCAGTGTATATCCTATATCAGTGGTCGGCAAACTCATTAGTCAACAGAGCCAAATATCAACAGTACAATGATTGAAATTTCTTTTGAGAGCCAAATTTTTTAAACTTAAACTTCTTCTAATGCCACTTCTTCAAAATAGACTCGCCCAGGCCGTGGTATTTTGTGGAAGAGCCACACTCAAGGGGCCAAAGAGCCGCATGTGGCTCGCGAGCCGCAGTTTGCTGTCCATGGTCCTATATAATAAAAGGCTAATATGCAAACTGTCTCCTCGACCAGAAGTTCGACCAGTAGGCAGGCTGGCCAACCACCCATGTCCCCTCCCCCTGGCCAGGCTGGCCGTCCCCACCCATGCACGAATTTATGCACCGGGCCTCTACTATATATATACTGAGTGGCCAGATTATTATGCGTTCAGAGATCATCATAATCTGGCTACTCAGTGTAGAAGACACCAGAGGGGTATTGGGGCAGCCCTGGTAACACCTCCTAGTGTGGGGCGCACCATTAGTACTGAAAGGAGCTTCTGTTTCTCGTACAGTTTTGGGGAAACCACATTGCCCCACTGGGCTTCATCTTCTTCATCTAGAAGAGGAAGGCGCTTGGACTAAATTAGCGGTTTTCACATTGTGCTCCACGGAACACTTCTCACCTCTTCCGAGAGGGTGAGGCCCTGGACACCCCTGTGTCCTTTCAACCAGAACCCCCACTGCTCTGTGCACTGGGATTGGGGTTAGGGTTCTGCTGAAGAAAGAGATCCACTGTGAGAAGCAAGTAGGAAAACCTATGGACAGGATGCTTGCTATTGGTTCATCCAATTGCAACTGGCCTCTGCCTGCGATTCTAAAGCACATTCTGAATTTCCATAAAGGCGTCCAGCATTCTCTTCCAAATTGAACTTATTTTCCCCAGTGAAAAGCAAAGATAAAAGTTTTAATGGATTTGGTTATTTTTATATTCTTTTTAAAATATATATATTTTTATTGATTTCAGAGAAGGGAGAGGAGAGAGAGAGAAAGAGAGATTAAAACATCAATGATGAGAGAGAATCATTGATCGGCTGCCTCCTGCACGCCCCCTACACTGGGGATCAACCCCATAACCCAGGCACGTGCCCTTGACCGGAATCAAACCTGGGACCCTTCAGTCCGAAGGCCAACGCTCTATCCACTGAGCCAAACCGGCTAGGGTGCTTTTTTATTCTTTATATTTTTAAGAATGACAATAATATCACCTCTATTTTATATTGCAAAGGTAGAGCATTTCAGTAACTATCACAGCACCCTAGAGGTAGGCGGTACCGTTATCCCACTTTTACTGATGAGGAAATGAGGCTCAGATAGGCTACAGCACTTGCAAAAAGTCACATGTCCAGGAAGTGGAGGCTGCTACTTGCCTGACCCCAGCCTTTGGACGCGGACAATGACTGGCTTCGGCCGATGGAAGAGGTAAGCGGAGAGCTGACTGTGTGAGTAGCCTTGTGTGTTCCTGCTTGCCCACTCCTGCTCTGTGTTGCCATGTGCAGCACACCCTGGCTAGCACCCTGGCCCGAAGAGGATGACAGGCCTGTGGAGTGGATGTGAGCCCAATCTCCAGCTTTCAGGCAAGTCCCAATGAGATCAGCAGAGCCATCCCAACTGGTTTTTAGACGCACGAGGAAGAAATGCTTATTTCCAGACAGAAACGACAAATATTGGCCTGGCTGGTGTGGCTCAGTGGTTGAGCGTTGACCTATGAACCTGGAGGTCATGGTTCGATTCCCGGGTGGCGGGCTCCATTCGCAGTGTGGGGCGTGCAGGAGGTAGCTGATCCATGGTTCTCTCTCATCATTGATCTCTCTCTCTCTCTCTCTCTCTCTCTCTCCATTCCTCTCTGAAATCAATAAAAATATATAAAAAAGACAAATATTATATGATTCCACTTATATGAAATAGCTGGAATAGGCCGATTCATAGACACAGAAAGATTAGTGGTGACCAGAGAAGGGGTGGAGGAAGGATCAGAATTTTCTCTTAATGGGTACAGAGTTTCAGTTTTGGACGATGAAAAAGTGTTGGAAACAGGTAGTGGTAATGGTTAGGGGAATGGATGCCTCTGAATCGTACACTTCCAAGAGGCAAGTTTCATGTTATATATATTTTACCACAATAATAAAAAAAAAGAAATGCGTGTTGTTATTAGCCACTGAGATCTTAGGGTTATTTGTTATGAAGCAACAGCTGACTTATACAGCTTCTGTCTAAAGGAAGGGCAGGCATTAGAGAGAGAGAAGAATGAGAATTTGGTTTAACATCGACTATGAGTAGGAGAAGAAGGACGAGGGGGAAATGTCAGATTCAACACATGCCAAATGAAATCTCTCCAGGTTAAAAATAAATTAGGTAGTGGGCCACGGTAGGATGAGATGGTGGCAGCAATGAAAAGAAACCCTTTGCAAGTGGCTGGTGCCATTCCTGGGTCATTCCCACGGCGACACTGCTGTCAGGGGCATGTGCGATGACAGGAGGAACTCAGCGAACTGGGAACAACTTTCAAACATTAAAAAAAAACTTGAAGCCAACACAAATTTGGAGACTGAAAGACTGGAAGAGATTAGAAAGAGACAGGTAGTGTCATCTGCCAAGTTGAAGCTGTTAGAAAGAATAGTTCACATCCTGAGTCGATTCTTTTTAAAAAAATCACATTCTTATGCAACTCAAATCGATTTGCCTTGACAGCTGCTTGCTTTTCCCCTCTTAGTTCAGAAGATATTTATGATGGATGGGCTCTGTATCAGCTCTTCCTTCACCCCTGTTCCCCAGTCCCGCATGCTCTCACAATACAGGGGTTCAAGGTGGTTTTAAATGAAAACACTGAACAGAGGGCCAGGGACTGTAGTGGGATGTATGGCAGGACCACAAATGGGGGGTATCAGTTGAAGCCTTTTGTTGTTCGTGTTCGTCCTCACCCAAGGATATTTTTCCACTGATTTTTAGAGAGTGGAAGGGAGGGGGAGAGACAGAGAGAAACATCGATGTGAGAGAGACACATTGATTGGTTGCCTCCTGCATGCACCCGGACCAGGGCCGGGGATTGAGCTGCAATCAAGGTACATGCCCTTAACTGGAATCGAACTTGGGACCTTTCAGTCCACTGGCCAATGCTCTATCCACTGAGCCAAACCGGCTAGGGCTGGCACCATAATTTTAATTGGTTCCAAATCCCTTAGCCACAGAAAAACCTTTTAAATGACTTTGCTTTCTGAGTACAACTGTGGTAGAAAGATCTTAACCTTTGGAGTCAAAGAGATGCTGAATTCTGTTTCTGCTTCTCTCTACAATAACAGGTCAGCTATTCAACCATTCCCAGTTAGCAATAATTCAACAAATAATAGGTGGCCATTGATATTTGGGGAGTGACATAATCTCTATATATAAAAGCCTAAGTGACCAAGCTATGATGCGCAGTGACCACCAGGGAGCAGATGCTCAATGCAGGAGCTGCCCCTTGGTAGTCAGTGCACGCCCACAGTGGGAGCGCTGCTCAGCTGACCGACCGGTGCCAGATGCAGGGCTCATGGTTGGTAAGCGCCGCTGGGGACTGACTGGGCGTGAGCCCGTGGTAGGCACAGCGGGGCCGGGATGAGCGGGAGCAGCAGGTGGTGTTGCACTGCCGGTTTCGGCCCAATCCCCACAGGCCATGCTGAGGGACCCTACCAGTGCACAAATCCGTGCACCAGGTCTCTAGTGTTCTATATCATCACATGGGCCTTTGGAGTCCAGCAATCTGGTTTCCAATTCCTGTTCTCCACTCACTGGCCTTGGCCTTGGGGACAAGATACTCAGTCTTTCTAAGTTCCAGGTTCTTTATTTGTAAAGAGAAAATAACAGCACTTATCTAACTGGATTATTCTATTAAGTGACATAATGCTTGTAAAATGCTTCGTAGGATTCCTAAGCTATAACAAGTGCCTAATCTATGTTACTAATCAACAGATGAATGTGTTGGCGTTAATAATAACAATATTAACAGAAACGAATAAAGCTTCTTTAGATGCCAAAGGAAGAAAAAGAGAAATGAGATGTTAGCTAAAGGTCTCAGCAGTAAGCGATGTGACTGCAAAATGGAAATGACAATAATGAAAATAATAACAGTCCTCTTCGGAGCACTGTTGTGAGAACAAATTATAGATGGGTGAACTGCTTTTAGTGTCTTGGGAGAAAGGTATTATGTAAATTCAAGTTCTTTTGCTTTTCATTATTTTCCCTTGAAGACTGCAAAAAAAAAAAAAAAATCATAGTGGGTGGCTGAGAACAGGGACTGAGGGAGGAGAAAGGGAGAGAAAAGCATTCAAAGAGGCGAGAGAGAGAGAGAGAGAGAGAGAGAGAGAGAGAGAGAGAGAGAGAGAGAGAGAAGTACTCCCTGGCCATTGCATTTGCTTGAATAACTGTCACCTACCTAGCCACACAGCTATATAGGAGGTTGGATGAATGTGTGACCTCCCCACCCTCTCGCTCTTGTCCAGGAAATGTCTAGATTGCATGTTTGTGTGCTCAGGGCATCCTCTCCATCTTGTCGACATGGCTATTGCCTTCACGTGCATCATTGTGCTCTGTGTGTTTAGCACCGACCGAGAATATTCTCCCCAGGCCACTCCCCAGTCTGGTTCCAGGGCTGACTGATACCATGTGCTCTGGGAGAGTTAACATGCAAAGGCCAGTCTGTGCAACTGATTTTTAAAAATTGAGTTTACTGAACCTGGCCGGCATGGCTCAGTGGTTGAGGGTCGACCTATGAACCAGGAGGTCACAGTGCCTGGGTTGCAGGCTCTATCCCTAGTAGGGGGTGTTCAGGAGGCAGCCGATAAATGATTCTCTCTCATCAATGATGTTTCTATTTCTCTCTTCCTCTCCCTTCCTCTCTGAAAACAATCTACACTAATAAAAGAGAAACATGCAAATTGACCATTCCTCCACTACACCCACCAGCCAATCAGGAGTGATTATGCAAATTAACCCAACAAAGATGGTGGCGAGCATGGAGCTGGAGCAAGCAGGTGGTTTGGGTTGCCCCTGGCGACGGAGGAAGCCAAGCTTCCTGCCCACCCTGGCCTCCACTCAAGGAGGGGCTGGGGGACTGGGTCGCTGGGGGGGCGTGGCCAGCCTGCAAACCACCACAGGCCCCTTACCCAGGCCGCCCCACGCCCCAAGAGAACCCCTGCCCTGATCCCGGACACCCTTCAGGGCAAACCAGCTGGCCCCCACCCATGCACCAGGCCTCTATCTATACCAGGGGTCCTCAAACTACGGCCTGCAGGCCACATGCGGCCCGCCGAGGACATTTATCTGGCCTGCCGGGTGCCACTGCCTGTCCTGCTTAGCAGCTGACTTGTCCCGGGCCTGCAGTGTGCATAGGAATTTGTTCATAGTTTTTTTTTTTAAACTGTAGTCCGGCCCTCCAACGGTCTGAGGGACAGTGAACTGGCCCCCTGTTTAAAAAGTTTGAGGACCCCGGATTTATACTAATAAAAGGGTAATATACTAATTAGACTGGGAGACCTTCCAGGAGACCTTCCGGATGTTCTTCTGGACAAAGCCATGGTGGAGGGGCCAAGGTAGAGGCAGTTAGAGGCCAAGAGGGGAGGGCAGTTGTGGGTGATCAGGCTGGTGGGGGGAGGGGGCCATTGGGGGTGATCAGGCCAGTGAGGGTGGGGGGCAGTTGGGGTGAGTAGACCAGCAGAGGGGCCAGTTGGGGGCGAGCAGGTTGTCAGTGGGGGTCAGTTGGGGGTGATCATGACAGTGGGGGGCAGTTTGGGGTGAGCAGGCCAGCAGGGGGGCAGTTGCGGGCGAGCAGGCCAGTGGGGAGGGAAGGTGGGGGTGAGCAGGCCAGCAGGGGGGGCCATTGGGGGTGATCAGGCTGGTGGGTGGCATTTGGGGGCGAGCAGGCTGGCAGGCATAGTGGTTAGGGGCAATCAGGCAGGCAGGCAGGTGAGCGGTTAGGAGCCAGCAGTCCCAGATTGCGAGAGGGATGTCCGACTGCCGGTTTAGGCCCAATCCCTGTGAACCAGCAGTAGGACATCCTTCGAGGGGTCCCAAATTGGAGAGGGTGCATGCCGGGCTGAGGGACACACCCCCCGTACATGAATTTTGTGCACCGGGCCACTAGTAAAAATATATTTTAAAAAAATCAAATTGCATTTACTGAGGTATCATTGGTTAATAAAATTACATAGGTTTCAGGTGTATAATTCTATAATCCATCATGTGTATATTGTACTGTGTGTTCACCACCCCAAATCAAGTCTCTGTACATCACCATTTATCCCCCCTTTACCCTCTTCTACCTCCCCTAATCCCTGGCCCTCTGGTAACCACCATACTGTAACTGTTGCTTTATTTTATTTTTTATTTTTTTTATTGTTTGAAGTATTACAAATAGTAGTACATAAGTCTCCTTTTTTTTTTCCCCATTGACCTCCCCCCAGCCTCCCCTTCCCCCAGTACATGCCTTTACCTGTCCCCCCCCCCCCCAGTGTCGTGTATCCATTGGTTATGCTTATATGCATGCGTACAAGTCCTTCGGTTGATCTCTTACAGCCCGCCCACCCCCCAACCTCCTCTGCCTTCCCGCTGTAGTTTGACAGTCTGTTCAATGCTTTTTTGCCTCTGTATCTATTTTTTCCCCTTTTCTTTCCTTTAAAAAATCTTGCCTCTGCAGACTAGAAATAACCATATAATAACAAAAAATGTTTGAGTCCCAATTTCAATGTCCAACAGTTCTGAGTCCCCGTTTCAATGTCAAACAGTTCCTTAAGTGTACATGTCAGCAATGATGCAACTGTTGCTTTAAACTGAACATTTGAGAAGACAAGGCAGATCCGATTTTGAAAAAAAAAAAAAAAAAGTTAAATTCCTATCTTGGACTCCATGGATATGTCTGACTTTGTCAGGTGAGATGACATTGTGAGGCTTATGGCGTTCATGACAGCCATTACTCAAACTGGTTTTCAAATTAATTCATTCACTAACCATATTTGGGGAAAATAGTTTTGTTTTTCTTTCTCCTCCTCCTCCTCCTCCTCCTCCTCCTCCCCCTCTCTCTCCCCCTCCCCCCTCCTTCTTCTTCATCCAGAAGGTCTCCTGAAAGGTCTCCCTCCCCTTCTCCCTCTCCCTCTCCCTCCCCCTCCCCCTTCTTCTTCTTCTTCTTCTTCTTCTTCTTCTTCTTCTTCTTCTTCTTCTTCTTCTTCTTCTATCAAGAACTGGAATGCCTCCCGTCTCCTTCCTCTCTGGTCTGTTTGGAAGCAATTTGAACCATCTTACTGAGGTATTATGTTGATCATGCCGCTTCCATTCTCAAAACATGATGATTTCCCACGGCATCTCACATTCCAGGAAACTTCCTCATCTTTTTCTCCCAACAGGGGACACTCCCAGTAGCTTTCCACTGATCTCCACTTACATTTCAACTGTAAAGACCACTGAGATTCATTCCACAAATGTGTGACAAGCCCCTACTATGCGTCAAAGACTGTTCTAGGCTGTAAGGATGCACCAGTGAACGGAACAGAAAGGAAGCCCTGTCCTTCTGGGGTGGCCACTCTGTGGAGTCACCTGGCCATTTGAGCAGCCCTTTCCACCCTCCAGCTGGCTATGTTCTCATCCGGGAGCTGCAGAAGCGGGACCAGACCTCCCATTACATGGCTGCTCCCAGACACCCAAAGCCGTTACCCTTTCAGCTGACGAGTCCCCTGCATTCATCAAGCTGCTTTGCCCCACATCAAAAGCTTCCTGTCCCTAAAGCTTCCTGTGCCCTTTTCTTTAACAACCCTCTCTCTTCACAATCCTCTCCAGGAGTCACTCCTTTGAAGTCTTCCCACATCAAACCATCTGCCTCTAGACCTACGGTGTCCATGGCAACCTTTCCAATGCAGGGACAGCTCTGCAGGGACAGGTGGGGGGCCTCTACCTCTCAAAGAAAAGAGGGAACAAGTGGTGACAAAGTGAGAAACAGATGCTTGACTACCTGGGGGCACATATTTTTTGGTTTTATTTTTTAATCAGAAGGCTACTTTGCAGTAGAGTGTTGTTTTTTTAAAAAACAAAACAAAACACACACATATATTCTTATTGATTTCAGAGAGGGAGGGAGAGAGAGAGAGAGAAACATCAATGATGAGAATCATTGATCGGCTGCCTCCTGCACGCCCCCTACTGGGGAACAAGCTTGCAACCCAGGCATGTGTCCTTGACTGGAATCGAACCTGGAACCCTTCAGTCCGCAGGACGATGCTCTCTGTCCACTGAGCCAAACCAGCCAGGGCAGAATCCCCTGCTTTCCAATAAGGACCTAAGAAATGCTGGTGGCTGAGTCCCCTGCAGCTGCCAGAGGAAAACTAAATGTTACAGTGACCACAAGAGGCACGCAACTATTTTGAACCCTAGATCAGTGGTCGGCAAACTCCTTAGTCAACAGAGCCAAATAGCAACAGGACAACGATTGAAATTTCTTTGGAGAGCCACATTTTTTAAACTTAAACTTCTTCTAACACCACTTCTTCAACGTAGACTCACCCAGGCCATGGTATTTTGTGGAAGAGCCACACTCAAGGGGCCAAAGAGCCCCACGTGGGTCCGTGAGCCACAGTTTGCCGACCACTGCCCTATATTGTATGTCCTCAAAGATGCTCTCTGCATAGTGTATATGGCTACATATTTAATTCACACCCGAGACATTTTAGTCAATGGTCTGATTTTATTTTAATAGTGAAGCTTGAGATGAGCTCATGCTTATACAGTATATAATATTCAGGGGTCCTCAAACTTTTTAAACAGGGGGCCAGTTCACTGTCCCTCAGACCGTTGGAGGGCTGGACTATAGTTAAAAAAAAAACAACTATGAACAAATTCCTATGCGCACTGCGGGCCCGGGATGAGTTGGCTGCTAAGCAGGACAGGCAGCGGCACCCGGCGGGCCGGATCAATGTCCTCGGCAGGCCGCATGTGGCCCGCGGGCCGTAGTTTGAGGACCCCTGAAGATTATATGTAAACTCGTCAAACATAAAAACAAGGCTACACAACCTGATGCATATCTGCCTAAAAGCTATCACTCTGACCATTTCTTTTTTGTTTGTTTGTTTTGTTTATCCTCACCCGAGGATATTTTTCCATTGATTTTTTAGAGAGAGTGGAAGAGAGAGGGGAAGACAGAGAGGAATATCGATGTGAGAGAAACACATCATTTGGTTGCCTCCTGCACGAGCCCCGACCAGGACCAGGGCCGGGGAGGAGCCTGTAACCAAGTTACATGCCCTTGACCAGAATCAAACCTGGGACCCTTTGGTCTGCAGGCCAACACTCTACCCACTGAGCCACACCAGCTAGGGCTGCTCTGACCATTGCTTTGTGGACCAATGACACAACTGCTCCAAACACTGGCAGTGAAAAGATTCCCTGTTGCTGGTTTTGTGTCACAGGCAATAGTTCAATTGATTTAAACCCATGTGATGATTCCTATGGAAGGCCACATTGTTTATCAAAAAATCGTGATGATTTGGTTTCCAGTGCAGACTCCATGACTCAATAACAGAGAATGCTGAGCAACCTAACCTTATTACTCAACTCAGTTATTCTGCCAACTGCTGTTGGCTCATGTCATTGACACCATCCCCCACCCAGCGCTCAGGCTAGAAATCTGACGGAGTCTCTTAAACTCTGCATCAAATACACCGCCAAGTTCTGCCAACTCGCCCTCTCCGACACTTTGCTCTGTCCCAGGACTCCTCGGGTCCAGTCTCCTAGCTGTTACTTCTCACCTGGATTCGTTCAAGAATTTCTAATGGCCCTGACCGGTTTGGCTCAGTGGATAGAGCGTCGGCCTGCAGACTGAAAGGTCCCAGGTTCGATTCCAGTCAAGGGCATGTACCTTGGTTGCGGGCACATCCCCAGTAGGGGGTGTGCAGGAGGCAGCTGATCGATGTTTCTCTCTCATCGATGTTTCTAACTCTCTATCCCTCTCCCTTCCTCTCTGTAAAAAGTCAATAAAATATATTAAAAAAAAAAAAGAATTTCTAATGGCTTCTCTGTTTCCACGCTTGCCTCCAGGTTCCCTTCTCCACGCGGTGTATTTGAACATGCAAGTTGGGTTATTTTGCTGCACTGCTTCAACCCTGCCAACGGTTCCCTCTCTTTCCTAGAATAACATCCAGACTTCTTTACATGGTCTAGACCAGGGGTCAACGTATTTTTTTTTTTTTCTATTAAGGGCCAGATAGAAAATATTTCAGGCGTTGTGGGACAGACAGTCTCTTGCTACTATTCTAACTCTGTAGTTGTAGCATCAAAGTAGCCACTGACGCTTGGCTGGCGTGGCTCAGTGGTTGAGCGTAGACCTATGAACCAGGAGGTCACAGTTGGAGTACAGGGCAGGGCACATGCCTGGGTTGCGGGCTTGATCCCCAGTAGTGGGTGTGCAGGAGGCAGCCAATCACTGGTTCTCTCTCATCATTGATGTTTCTCTCTCTCTCTCCCTTCTTCTCTGAAATCAATAAAAATATATATTTAAAAAAGCCAGCCACTGACAATATGTAAATGCATAGCCATGACTATCCTATCTAATAAAGAGGGAATATGCTAATTGAACCTCACGTCATCGCAAAAGATGGCGGTGCCCACAGCCAATAAGGAGGGAACATGCTAATTGACTGCCACGCCCTCAAAGATGGTGGCACCCACAGTCACAAGATGGCGGTGCCCAGTCCCCTCAGCCCCGCCTGGGTGGCAGGGACCTTGCTGCATGCCTGCCTCTGGAGTCCCCAGTCCCCTCAGCCACCCAGCCGCCCAGGGCCGGCCTGAGGCGCAAGCAAGCCTCGGATGGCGGCTGCCCAGCCGCCCAAAGCCGCCCGAGGCTCAGGTAACCAGGGCCGGTTGAGGCTTGTGCTGCCGGCAGTGGAAGCAGCAGAGGTGTGATTGAGCACTGCCTTCCCCTAATCGTCGGGTCGCCTCCTGCCCCTGAGTGTTCCCAGACTGTGAGAGGGGGCAGGCCAGGCTGAGGGAAGGGATCCCCTCTCCAGTGCATGAATTTTCATGCACCGGGCCTCTAGTGTTCCAATAAAACTCATTTTATACCAACAGGCTATGGGATAGATTTGGCCAGCGAGCCACACTTTCCAGCCCCCACCCTAAGGCACCCTCCATCACCCAGTTCCTCTGTTTCTCCAGTCTTTTCACACCACTTTCCCCTTATCCCTATTTCTCTTCCCCAAACACTCTAAGCTCTTGATCTGGTTGCCATTTCCCATCCTCGCAGTCACAGCTGAAATGTCACCTCCTTACTGAGGACTTTCCCGTGTGCCTACTCCTGTGCCATCACTCTCCCTTACAGGGCCCGTTCTTGGCCTCTGGGGCACTTCCCACCATGGGTAATTATCTATGTATTTGCTTCTTTCACCTCTTCCTGTCCATCTTCCTCACTAGATCATGTGTTGGAGGAGGGAAGGTACCAGGTCTGAGTGGTTCACTGCTTCATAACCAGCAGCCACCACTATGCCTAGTACACAGTGGGTGCCTAATAAATATTTATCGAATCAATCCATTGCATCTCTTTGAGTCCTTGTTTGCTCACCTCCAAAATGGCCAGTAAAATGCCTAGCCAGTTTAGCTCAGTGGATAGAGCGTCGGCCTGCGGACTGAAGAGCCCTGGGTTTGATTCAGATCAAGGGCACATGCCCAGGTTGCAGGCTCAATCCCCAGTAGGGGGTGTGCAGGAGGCAGCCGATCAATGATTCTCTCTCATCATTGATGTTGCTATCTCTCTCCCTCTCCCTTCCTCTCTGAAATCAATAAAAATATTTTAAAAATAAATAAATAAAATCGCCAGTAATAATACTTGCCTTAGAGTAGCAGGGGTGGGGACCCTTTTTTCTGTCGAGAGCCATTTGGATGTTTATAACATTACTAGAGGCCCAGTGCACGACATTTGTGCAAGGGGGGGGGGTGTCCCTCAGCCCAGCCTGCACCCTCTCCAATCTGGGACCCCTCGAGGGATATCTCACTGCTGGGATTGGGCCTAAACAGGCAGTTCGGACATCCCTCTCACAATCCAGGACTGCTGGCGCCCAACCGCTCGCCTGCCTGCCTGCCTGCCTGCCTGCCTGATTGCCCCTAACTGCTTCTGCCTGCCAGCCTGATCACCCCCTAACCACCTCCCTCCCAGCCTGATTGATGCCTAACTGCTCCCCTGCCAGCCTGTTTGCCCCCAACTTCCCTCCTCTGCCGGCCTGGTCACCCCTAACTGTCCTCCCCTGCAGGCTCGATCGCCCCCAAATGCCCTCCCTTGCAGGCCTGGTCCCTCCCAACTGCCTTCCCTTGCAGGCCTGGTCCCTCCTAACTGCCCTCCCCTGCTGGCCATCTTGTGGAGGCCATCTTGTGTCCACATGGGGGCAGGATCTTTGACCACATGGGGGCAGCCATCTTGTGTGTTGGAGTGATGGTCAATACTCTTTTATTAGATAGGATAGAGGCCTGGTGCATGGGTGGGGGCAGGCTGGTTTGTCCTGAAGGGTGTCCTGGATCAGGGTGGGGGTTCCCTTGGGGTGTGGGGAGGCGTGGGAAAGGGGCCTGTGGTGGTTTTCAGGCTGGCCATGCCCCCCAGTGACCCAAGCGGAGACCCTGGTATCTGGGATTTATTTATCTTCTACAATTGAAACTTTGTAGACTGGAGCTGAGCCAAGCCTTCTGCTCTCTCCATGGTGGCAGCCATTTCTGTTGGGATTTATTTATCTTCTATAATTGAAACTTTGTAGCCTTGAGCAGAGGCCTGGGCCCGCCAGGGCAGGCGGAAAGTTTGGCTTCCTCCATCGCCAGGGAAACCCAAGCCTCCCTCCTGCTCTCTCCATGGCTGCAGCCATCTTGGTTGGATTGATTTGCATACTCACTCCTGATTGGCTGGTGGGCATGGCTTGTGGATATAGCCGAGCGATGGTTAATTTGCATATTACTCTTTTATTAGATAGGATTCCCGGCCATACACAATTACCAACTTAAACATGAGCCAGATTATCAAACCTCAGAGGGAAGGCAGGAGTGGTGGGAGGTAATCAACCAAAGACCTTGTATGCATATATGCATGACCCATGGACACAGACAATAGAGTGGGGAAGGCCTGGGGCGGGTGGGGGGGCAAGAAGGGGTCGATAGAGGAAGAAAGGAGAAATATGTAATACTTTCAACAATAAAGACTTAAAAAAAATTAGCCTGATACATTTGGTCAAATATTAAATGAACTCAACTCTAATGCCTTGGCAGGGCCAGACCAAATTATTTCTTGGGCCTTATTCAGCCCATGGGCCAGACGTTCCCCATCCCTGTAGAGGACTGCTGTGCTGATTACATATGTGAGGCACCCAGGGAAGTGGCTGACCTCAGGCATTTCCTGTGCATTTGGCTCTCATCTGCACAGATACAGTCCTAATGGATAGGATCGTTTCTTTAAAACACTCTCCACTCTTTCGAATGGCATTCAAGTGGCGGGGGATCGATCACCCCAGTCAGAACATGCCGGCTACTTTAGCTGCATATTTCTAATCCAAGTTAAAGATGAGAAAAGCATGGTTTTCTATTAAAAGCAGATACTTTTTCCAGCTCAATCAATTCACTCTCAAGTCCTTCTTTAGAGATAATGTCAGTGAATGTGGAATGTTGGGCTAGAAACAAATGTTGGATTACGGACAGGTGCTCTCTGATATTTGAGTTGATGTGTTTCTAGAAAACACAACAGAACTTAACTTCTTATGCACCTTCGTCTCCTTAAGATGTCCTTGGCAGCTGAGATGTGGCAAGGGAAGCAGCAGGAGTAACGCCAGGGCAAGCACCAGAGGTAATGGGTATACAGGGTACATGCTGGTCCCAGGGGCTTCCACTCCCATCAACCAGCACCCACACTTGAGTCTTTATTCAAGAAATACCCTCAACCCAGCCGGTGTGGCTCAGTGGTTGAGCACTGACCTATGAAGCAGGAGGTCATGGTTCGATCTCCGGTCAGGGCACATGCCTGGGTTGTGGGTTCGATCCCAGTGGAGGCATGCAGGAGGCAGCCAATCAATGAATCTCTTTCATCATGGATGTTTCTCTCTCTCTCTCCCTCTTCCCTCCTCTCTGAAATCAATAAAAATATATTTGAAAAAAAATACCCTCAGGCTACTGCTTTTGTCATTGCCTAAAAGCATGGAGGGGGCAATGTGACATCAAGTCCCTGGGAATTGACATCCCCCAGGGGCAGTCCCTCACCAGTGACTGTCCTGTGGTGGGAGGGAGTAGAAACGCTCCATCTCCCTGCCTCTGATGGGACCACCACTAGGTGACACCTAGAAGCTATCGGACGCCCCTGTGGACTGCACCAAAGTTACCCACATGGGACTTGCCTGGCATGGCAGCTGTGTTAAGCCACTTGCACATGGATCCTCATTTCCAGGTTCTTGGAGCCAAAGCTAAGACAGTGAGCCAGTGCTTACGGAGGACAACTGGCATTCTCTCTATAAACCGTCACTTCAGTTTCATTCTCTGGGTAAACTTTCTTTAAAAAATATGTTTTTATTGATTTCAGAGAAGAAAGGAGATGGGGAGAGAGAGAGGAAAAAAAAATCAATGAGGAGAGAGAATCATGGAGTGGCTGCCTCCTGCACGCCCCACACTGAGGATCGAGCTCACAACTCCAGCATGTGCCCTGACCGGGAATGGAACCATGACCTCCTGGTTCATAGGTCGATGCTCAACCACTGAGCCACGCCGGCCGGGCTGGGTAAACTTTTGTGGAAGGTACACATAGGCAAGTCCAGCTTACTGGACAAGTTTAAGTCAATGCCATTCAACAATTTCTGAGCTCGAAAGAGTGGGAAGAGAAACTCCGAGTACTTGGAACTTGCAAATAAATAAGAAGCAGACCAGGTTAAAAAGGCAAACCTCCTATGTGAAGGCCATACTGGGAACATTTTTTCTTTATCAAGACATATTGAAATAACGATCATTTATAAGACTCATTCTTTGAAAAGGATTACTTGAAATGTTCTTTTCAAAGGAATAAATGCCAATCTGCATTAGTCTTACATAAAGATTTTGCCGAGCAAAGAGGCAATTACAGCCTGACAGATGCCTAAAATAGCCTTGATTCTGTTTCTTTTTCGATCCAGAGGTGGGCAGATACCACCCTGGTGCCTCTGAATTACAGCTTATGAAACTTGGAAGCAAGAAAAAGATCTATCGAACCATCATGTTTAGACGATACAAGCCTGGTGACTACCTTCCCCTCCTCCCTCCTCTCTTCACTATCCTTTAGGCAAAGGAAAAGGCCAAGTTCACTTCTCCAATGGCCATGGCCCGAACCCCTTCTTGTGTCAACAGTGGTGCTGCGTGGCTCCCGCGTGGCCTGCTACAATGGCTCTCAGACGCTGTGTCACTTGCCATCCAGGCCTGACCCTGGGCTCTGCGCTTCTGTGGCTACGCACCTCTGGGAAAATGCTACACTTCATTGAGCCTCTATAACGTCATTCATAGTAAAAAGAAAGCCTTTTCTGGCCCAGCTGGTGTGGCTCAGTGGTTGAGCGATCACGCAGGAACCAAGAGGTCACCGGTTCGATTCCTGGTCAGGGCAATGGCCCAGGTTGCAGGCCCGATCCCCAGTGCGGGGCGTGCAGAAGGCAGCTGAACCATGATTCTCTCTCATCATTGATGTTCCTATCTCTCCTTCTCCCTTCCTCTCTGAAATCAACAAGAATATTAAAAAAAAAAATAAAATGAAAACCTTTGGTGGTCGTCTACTAGTAAAGGTGAAAGGCACGCTTTCCTCATATGAATCGATCATGGAAGGACATACAGCATGAACACAACAGTGGCAGAGACAATGCCTTTGGTAGATGGAATGTTCCCCCCTCCTTTATGAATGGATGCTTTGCAGGGAGTCCATTCTTAAAAACTAGGCTTTGTTTGATGTCCACAAATGTCAAATTCTCAACGTTTAAACGTCACGCAGCAAATTACACACGCATGCTAGCAAGTGGGCCGCTGTTCACGTCCACGGAGAAAGGGGCTACTTTGTTTTGAACAGAATAGCCAGGCTTTATTTTTTCATACTAGGTGACTATTTCTTTTTTATAAAAAAGAAAGAAAGAAAGAAAGAAAGAAAGAAAGAAAGAAAGAAAGAAAGAAAGAAAAAGAAAGAAAGAAAGAAAGAAAGAAAGCAGGATTTCACCTGAGCCCATGAGAATTACCATCCTACATAATAAAGATGTAATACGCAAATGGTCGTTATGCCATGAAGTGTAATGACCGACCACGTAACCACCAGATACGGATCAGCAGGAGGATGGGGTGGAGAGCTACAGGAGGGGGCAGGGCAGCAAGCTATGAGGGGGGGAGCAGGGGGGAGCTACAGGAGGGCGGGGCAGCAGGCGGAGAGCTACTGGCGAGCTACTGATGCACAGATTCACGCAGGGCTACTAGTGTGTCTATATTTGTCTGCTGGGAATGCGTGAGAAGTACTCAAATGGAAGTGCTGCAGGACCAGAAGAGATACTGAATATTTATACTAGTAAACAGTTCTTCAGAATAAAACACTTGGATAAAATCTGTAGCTACAGAACTCTCTGTGCATTAGGTGAAATCGTTTTTGAACATCCTTGAGAAACAAGAGAGAAAGCAACCAGCACAGCGAAGCCAGAATCCCACAGACAACATCCCCAGCTGAGCGAGGTGGTGGCACAGCCCTTAAACACGCAAATGGGAGCTGGTGGAGACAACGCACCAACAGCACCCGTGTGGGAGGACACGGAGGGGTGGGGTGGGGGGTGTGATGACTCAGAGACCAGAAAGACCCTGGAATTGCCCACAGTGCCACACAGAAGTCAGGGAGTCCCATCCAGGCAGAGCAGGCTACAGACAGCCATCAGAAGCAGAATGCTCGGCCCGGCTGGTGTGGCTCAGTGGTTGAGCATTGACCTGTGAAACAGAATGTCATGGCTTGATTCCCAGCCAGGGCACATGCCCAAGTTGTGGGCTCGATCCCCAACGTGGGGTGTGCAGGAGGCAGTGGATGGATGACTCTCATCATTGATGTCTCTCTGTCTCTCTGTCTGTCTGTCTGTCTCTCTCTCTCTCTCTCTCTCCTTCCTCTCTGAAATCAATAAACTATATTTTTTACACATAAACAAAAGAGCTGTCTTTAACAATTGTAAGTAAAATAAATTTATTGCACTCCTGAATCCAGTGAGAGGCCGAAGGACACGAACAGGAACGATCCCAAATGATTTTAAAACAGCATTTTGAACATCATTGTAATATACACCATAAAGACAGATAGAACTGCAATAAAAAGGCTTTAAGATGTGTTCTGTCATCGGGTTATTTGTGATAGCACTGTCATGCTGAGGCTAGTGTGCGCATAGTGTGGGATAAAGTTGAGAAATTACGATGGGGTCACTGAGCTTTGGGATAGATAGTTTGAGTAAAAGGAAATAAAGATGTAAGATAGACGAGGTTACATAAAATCTTTATGTCCTGAATTTGAATCACACATACTGGTATGAACTCATGATGGATTTTAAGTTTAAAAAATGCGTGTGATCCCTGGCTGGTTTGGCTCAGTGGATAGAGCGTCAGCCTGTGGACTCAATGGTCCCGGATTCGATTCTGGTCAAGGGCTCGTACCTTGGTTGCGGGCACATGCCCAGTGGGGAATGTGCAGGAGGCAGCTGATCGATGTTTCTCTCTCATTGATGTTTCTAACTCTCTATCACTCACCCTTCCTCTCTGTAAAAAATCAATGTATTTTTAAAAAATGCCTGTAAATGCCTTAGTTCTGTCCTTATCAATAAGCACGCTGGCATTCAGATTATTAACTACCATTTCCCACGAGAAGGAGTTATGGCTCCTTGGAGAAATGACTGGAGAGAAACCAAGATGGCGGCATAGGTAAGCACCTAAACTGCTGCCTCACACAACAATTTCAAAACTACAACTAAAAGACAGAACAGACACCATCCAGAACCACAGGAAAGCTGGCTGAGTAAGAATTCTACAACTAGAAGGAAAGAGAAAAGCTCACAGAGAATTGGAGGTACGGCAAAGGGTCTTCGTGCACGCAGAGAGGAAGGGCGGCCGAAAGCCTGGCTGACTTTCCCTGGCAGAAGGGGGAAGGAAGCCCCCGACCGCACTGAACCGCAGTTCTGACTGCACTGAACCCCAGCTCTGGGTGAGCCCCTGGGGACCCACGCTCTTATGGGGGGAGTCTGGACTCTCGGGCGGAGACTCGGGAGCTGGGGAAGGCAGAGGTCTGAAGGCGCGCGCGTGCCAGTGCGCACAAAGGCTGCGGAGGTTGCCACAGGCTTCCCTAGTGGAAGGGAGTCGGAGGCTCCTGACTACACTGAGCCCCAGTTCTGACGGCACTGGACCCCAGCTCCAGGCGAGCCCCTGGGGACCCACGCTCTTGTGGGGGGAGTCTGGACTCTCGGGCGGAGACTCAGGAGCTGGGGAAGGCAGAGGTCTGAAGGCGCGCACATGCCAGTGCGCACAAAGGCTGCGGAGGTTGCCACAGGCTTTCCCTAGTGGAAGGGAGTCAGGGAAGGCAGAGGTCTGAAGGCGCGCACGTGCACACAAGGGCAAGGCTGATGGTAAGCCAAGACTATCTGCTCCGCCCTGAGACTCCACCCCATCCAAGCTGAGCACAGAGGCTATTGCAATTTGGCAAGTCTAATCCTATAAGGCTGTCTCCAGCACCGAACTTCTCCCAGCATAGACACAGCTGATCCTTATAGCCAACTGGCCTGGAGGTCAATTCCTCCCAGTGATACCAACAACAATCAAGACTTAATTACAACAAGGCTGTACACACAGTCCAGAAAGCGGTGCACCAAGAGTGTCCACCTCAGGTTAACTGGGGAGGCCGACCCACTGGGCCATATAGGAAACCTAGCACACAAATCTACCCTACCAACTCAGGGAAGCAGTGAAAATGCGGCGTCAAAGAAACAGATCACAAACGAAAGAAATGGAGGAAAACAAACTACTGGATATAGAATTCAAAACCATGGTTATAAGGCTTTTCAAGAATATTCTAGAAAAGGCCGATAAATATAAGGAGACCCTCGAAGATATGAAAAAGGACCAACTAGAAATTAAACATACACTGACTGAAATAAAAAATATTATTACAGAGACCCAAAAACAGACTAGAGGAACACAAGAATCAAGTCAAAGAATTGAAATACAAAGAAGCAAAAAACACTCAACCGAAAAAGCAAAAAGCAAAAAAAAAATCCAAAATGTTGAAGATAGTGTAAGGAGCCTCTGGGACAACTTCAAGCATACCAACATCAGAATTATGGGGGTGCCAGAAGGAGAGAGAGAGCAAGATAATGAAAACCTATTTGAAGAAATAATGACAGAAAACTTCCCCCACCTGGTGAAAGAAATAGACTTACAAGTTCAGGAAGCGCACAGAACCCCAAACAAAAGGAATCCAAAGAGGACCACACCAAGACACATCATAATTAAAATGCCAAGAGCAAAAGACAAAGAGAGAATCTTAAAAGCAGCAAGAGAAAAACAGTTAGTTACCTACAAGGGAGCACCCATACGACTGTCAGCTGATTTCTCAACAGAAACTATGCAGGCCAGACGGGAGTGGCAAGAAATTTTCAATGTGATGAATAGCAAGAACCTACAACCAAGATTACTCTACCCAGCAAAGCTATCATTCAGAATTGAAGGGCAGATAAAGTGCTTCACAGATAAGAAAAAGCTAAAGGAGTTCATCACCACCAAACCAGTATTATATGAAATGCTGAAAGGTATTCTTAAAGAAGAGGAAGAAGAAAAAAGTAAAGAGAAAAATTATGAACAACAAATACATATCTATCAACAAGTGAACCTAAAAATCAAGTGAATTAAAAACCTGAGGAACAGAATAATCTGGTGAATATAATAGAATCAGGGGCATAGAAAGGGAGTGGACTGATAATTCTCAGGGGGAAAGGGGTATGGGGGGTTCAGGAAGAGACTGGACAAAAATCATACACCTATGAATGAGGACAGTCGGGGGGAGGTAAGGGCAGAAGGTGGGGTGGGAACCGGGTGGAGGGGAGCTATGGGGGGAAAAAGGAGAAACAATTGTAATAATCTGAATAAAGATTTATTTTTAAAAAAAAGAAAGAAAAAAGAAACAGTTCACACATAAGCTCCCACCTTGGGCTGTATAATCATCCTCTTTCATGAATATATTATTCTCTTTCTGAATACAAAAAAAAAAAAAAAGAAATGACTGATTCCAGATGTGGAACAACAAATACACAAGCCGAACCTTGAGTAGCTTAGCAGAAAGTCAGGACACGAACCGAGATTATTAGGGTCATGTCAAGAGGACTCAACAGCCCTCTGGAATGGGTTCCCACTTACCAAAGATTCAACAAATTGAGTTTCAACAACAATAATAATATCAATGGATTTATAGAATCAAATATACCTAAATCCATGAGCGCATAAAAAACAATACTTAAAAAAACAATAACACCCACCCAGCCAGAGTGGCTCAGTGGCTGAGTGTTGACCTATATGAACCAGGAGGTCACGGTTCGATTCCCAGTCTGGGAACATATCTGGTTGCGGGCTTGATCCCCAGTAGGGGGCGTGCAGGAGGCAGCCAATCCATGATTCTTTCTCGTCATTGATGTTTCTCTCTCTCCCTCTCCCTTCCTCTCTGAAATCAATAAAAATATATTTTTAAAAATAAAATTATTTCCAACTCCCCTCAGGCCTGACAAGTTCCGCCCACCTCCTTTGCAGTCCCACCAGCCAGTACACCCACTGTTTGCTTGCGCCCATTTGAATTACATTTCACTTCTGCCTGAAAGGCTCTTACTGATCACAGCTATGCTACTTTTAAGACATACTGTATATTTAAGGGCCCAGGGGAGGGACTTGCTTTATGGAGAAAAGAAACAAGTTACAGTGGAAGGTTAATTTTAAGGGCCTCCCACATACTGTATTACTTTGTCAAATAATGGAAACCAGTACCTCACCGTGCTTAGGAAACATATCACATGCAGGAAATGAAAGGCTGAGAAATGTGTTTTTCTCTTTAAATCCTCACCCAAGGATATTTTTTCCACTGATCTTTCGAGAGAGAGTTGAAGGGAGTGAGGAGGGGGAGTGAGAGAGAAACATCGATGTGAGAGAGACACATCGACTGGATGCCTCGAGCACGCACCCTGCCCGGGACCGGGGATTGAACCTGCAACCGAGGTACATGCCCTTGACTGGGAATTAAACCCACGACCCTTAGGTCCACCAGCTGAGGCTCTAACCACTGAGCAAGCCAGCCAGGGCTGTGCATGTGTTTGCATTTTTTAAAATCTTCACACTTTTGGAAGTTTTCTCCAAAGTTGGGATTTTCCATTGTAAATCCCAAGAGAGGCCTCCTTTGCTAATGTGTTCGGCTATTCAATCTTGAAATTAGCAAGCTTCGAGTTACCCAGATACCCTGACGCGCTCTATCAGAGAGAACATTCCCAATATTATTTCCAGAATTCGGAGTGAGCTGATCCTGCTCATTGGGCTCAATGAGTAACGGTGTATTCCACCTCTCATACCCGTGATTTAACTTTCCATATCAATGCTCGCACCCAGGGGTAGACAAGCTTCTTGTAAGAATCCAAGAAAGCTCAACCCACAGAGCAAGCCCATTTATCAGACACGGAGCTTAGACTGTTTTGTGCATAAAAATATAAACGGAAGAGCAGCAAGAAGCTAAAAGGGAGAGAAGGATGTTTAACCGTGATAAGTTCTCACAGAGGGGAAAAATAACGATCCTTTGGTCTTCTTGGTCCTTTATTATTTGACCTAAAAGCGGTAAGGAAGTTTGCCTCAGTTGCTGAAGTTGGAAATATTCAGAATACAAAAAAGCAAAGATGTTGGAATAAAAGTGAAATCTTATTTGGCATAATAGTATGTTACAATTGCTTCTGTCTGAATGACAAGAGCTATAATTTCTTTTGTACTTTTCTGTCTAAACATATGCACTGCATGGAGGAAATTAATCTATATTTAATCTTTTAAGTGGTTATCAAATGGCTTATTAAGTGATTTTTAATGTTTACCTAGTGGTGCTATATAACTTGGCACACTTAATAAACACTGATTTAAAATGAGCTGAATACTAATAAGCAGAGATGTTGAAGCATAAGTGTAATCTTGCCCTAGCTGCTTTGCTCAGTGGCTAGAGCTTCAGTCCACCCACTGAAGGGTCATGGGTTTGATTCCGGTCAAGGGCACGTACCTCGGTTGCAGGCTGTATCCCTGGCCCTGGTTGGGGCCCATGCGGGAGGCAACCAATGGATGTGTCTCTCTCACCTCGATGTTTCTCTCTGTCTCTCCCCCTCCCTTCCCCTCTCTCTAAAATTCCATGGAAAAAATTTCTTAGGGTGAGGATTCACACAAAAACAAAACAAAACAAAGCAAAAAAATACAATCTTATTTAGACCAAGACCAATCTGATAGACGTGAGCTCACGTGTGTGTATGTGGAATCAAAAAGCATCTGCGCGTGGAGAAATGTCACTGAAGAAAGTGCCTGCTTTCCTTCCTTCTGCATTTTGTGAACATTAAAACATAGGACTAATTCATGTGTCTGGCATTCTTCCTCCATGACACTAGTTGTAAGAAAGAAGCCATTTCTTTGTATCTCTAAATGTATCTCAGCTCGGAACTCTTGTCCAGTTGGCTGGTGGGAAACACGTTCTCGGCTGTGTCTTAAGAGGCTTCCCTCTTGCCTCGGTCATGCCAGGGTCCTGGGGATCTCACACAGCTCTCTCCAGTCCGCAAAGGCCTGCGGTGGCCAGCAGACTGTCCTGCTCAGTGTCTAAGGGTCTCTTAGCCACCAAGTGGCAGCATGGCGTAGAATGGGTTGACCTCCTGGCTTCATCAAGGATTGCTCAACTGACCTTGGGCAGATGACGGAACTCACCAGAGTTTAGTTACAGAGCCTTGCATTTGTCTAATCCTGCTTCTTTTTCTATTTAATATATTGTTATTGCTTTCAGAGAGGGAGAGAGAGAGAAACATCAATGATGACAGAGAATCATGGATCGGCTGCCTCCTGCACGCCCCACACTGGGGAATGAGCCCGCAACCCGGGCATGTGCCCTGACTGGGAATCGAACCATGACCTCCTGGTTCATAGGTTGATGCTCAACCACTGAGCCACACCGGCTGGGCTAATCCTGCCTCTTAGCTAGAAATAAGTCCAATTATCCCCAATCACAAAGATGTGTTAGAATCTGATATATGTGGCCCAGAGGAGAGCTTAACAAAAATTAGTTCAAGTACCTTTTCCAGAAGTTTCTGTTTGCATGAAAAAACAAAACAAAACAAAACAAAAAAAAACAACAACAAAAAAACAAGTAGCAAAAGGGTAGCAAGGGAGTACAAAATCTTTCTTTACATCTTACTTGTTCAAAGAATCCCTTCCTGCCTCATCGTACAGATTTATGAGCCAGTTCATTGTTATAGATCGTGTTTATAACTAAACTCCACTGTCTTACCATTCAGTTTATGAACAGGGGGGTCCCTGCAACCTTACCATCTGGGGTCCCAGCAGGGAGGGAACGGCTCTTGAGAACTGTTGCCTCCCTGCTCTCGGCTCTGTTGCTTGGGCACGGGGACCGAACTTGCCTCATCACCTCCCTCCTCTCTTCTCAGCATCTCACTCAGGGACATTCTGCCATCTTGAAACATCCCCACCGACTGGGGAACCATTCATCTGCAGGGCTGACAAATTCCACCCTCTTGAGAACTGGCAGGTTTGGCTCAGTGGATAGAGCATCAGCCTGCAGACCAAAGGGTCCCGGGTTCGATTCCAGTCAAGGGCACGTACCTCGGCTGCAGGCTCCTCCCCAGTAGGGGGCGTGCAGGAGGCAGCCACTCAATGATTCCCTCTCATCATTGATGTTTCTATCTCTCTCCCTTTCCCTTCCTCTCTAAAATCAATTTAAAAAATACATATATATTTTTTTTTAATTTTTTTTTTTTAAATTGCACCCTCTTGAAAAAAGGAGAGATGAGCCTACTACTTATCATAGTGCACTTAAGCTGGGCAGGCTTCATAACAATCGTGTCCATGGTCCTCAATGGGGTGGTAGCGTTTGCAATGATTGGGGAGCGCCCCCAGGATTTAGCGGATGGGGTCACAGATGCTAAAGGGCCTTCCATCCAAGGACAGCCCTGTCCAATGCAGAGTGGCACCTGTGCACACTGACAAAGCTGGCTGGATGCCCCGCAGATCCAGGATGTCCGCTCCCCCACGTTCAGGTCTGTTTTGCATGATCACACTCTCTGCCTCCTAACGACCAGGGGGCACAGGGAGGGGACAAAGCGTGGATGCCGATTGAGGCAGGAAAGGAGGATGTTTACGTACAAGTTCACATGGAAATGATGCACGTGAGGCCCTTAAAACCCCCCCGCAAAAGGGCAGTAAACACTGCATTTTCCCAGAGGAGAGAAGGGTTATTCAATTTAATGTCCAGCTAGAGGTCGTCGCAAGTGTGGGCTTAAATGTAACTCTGGTGGTGCTGGGTGTATGATCTGACATGGCATCAAGGCCTGGGGGCAGGTTAATTCCAGAATGGTAATTTAAAAAAAAATGTTTTTATTGATTTCAGAGAGGAAGGGAGAGAGAGAGAGAAACATCGATGAGAGAGAAACATCAATATCGATCGGCTGCCTCCTGCACGTCCATATTCCCCTTACTGGGGATCGAGCCCGCAACCCAGGCATGTGCCCTGATGGGGAATCTAACCGTGACCTCCTACTTCCAGGGTTGATGTTCAACCACTGAGCCACAGCAGCCAGGCAAGAATGGTAATTTAAACCACATATTTAACACCTCCCTTTAAATCTCGGAGTAAAGTCTAAAGTGATGGGAAGAGGTTGAGAACTCTGAAGCTGGTGACAGTGAAGAGAAGAGATAATATAGTAAATGATGCTGATGGAGATGTTTGGAACATATGATGCGTCAAGGTGAAAGTCAACACGTATGCCCATGCTTGAGATGAGCAATGGACCTGGTGCTGGCACAATGTGGAAAAGGGCAGTTAGCATTACGTGCACTTTTAGGTTTTTTCTGCAAATGTTCATTTCTTTTTTTTTTAATATATTTTATTGATATTTTACAGAGAGGAAGGGAGAGGGATAGAGAGCTAGAAACATCGATGAGAGAGAAACATCGATCAGATGCCTCCTGCACACCTCCCACTGGGGATGTGCCCACAACCAAGGTACATGCCCTTGACCGGAATCGAACCTGGGACCTTTCAGTCCGCAGGTCGACGCTCTATCCACTGAGCCAAACCGGTTTCGGCAAACGTGCATTTCTTTTTTTTTTTTTTTTTTTAAACATATTTTATTGATATTTTACAGAGAGGAAGGGAGAGGGATAGAGAGTTAGAAACATCGATGAGAGAGAAACATCGATCAGCTGCCTCCTGCACACCTCCCACTGGGGATGTGCCCGCAACCAATGTACATGCCCTTGACCGGAATCGAACCCGGGACCCTTCAGTCCGCAGGCCGACGCTCTATCCACTGAGCCAAACCGGTTTCGGCAAATGTGCATTTCTTTACAATTTCATGCTCCACATGGCATTAGGCACGAAGGCTGACATATGATAAAATAGGACCTGTTCAGAGATCTTTCCAGGATTTTGACCAGGAAAGAAGGCACAGGCCGCTGTGCTCTTCAACTCCACAAAGATATTTGGGGGTTTCCAATTGATTCTTCGTGGAGGATCAGCTTCTGAAAAGAGGGGGTCGTGCCTGCTGTTTCCCAGGCACCCAGCAGTGAGCGCTTTTCTGGCCCCAGATTCATTGCATCTCTCCATCCTCCAGACAAGGATCCTCCCCAGCCTGTGCTTTTCAGCCTTCATTCCTAGAACCCAGCTATTTACCTCCTTCACAGCAGCCCTGTCCTGGGGCGATGTGTGTTGTGTGGTCTGGCTGAAGGAACGGGCCAAAAGATCGACCTGCTCAAACGGAGCAAAGTCATGGGGAAGGGGGGTAGGCGGGGCACTTCAGTGAATATTTCAAAATCTGATCCTGCTCCTGGATGGAAAGCTGTGGCGTAGAAATGAGAAACAAATCAGAATTCCAATCCGACCTCTGCAATGCAATGAGCTGTGTGGCGACTTAGACGAGGACTTAATGTATATAACCCTGTTTCCTGACCTACAAAATGAGGACCTACCTCATACAGTTGTAAGGATTAGATAAACCACAGTGAGTAAAGCGCTTAGCGCTGAATGAATGGGAGCGATTGTTGTCTTTATCAAGGTCATCATCACTACCTTGGAACGATTGGGAGCAAGTTGCTGAAGTCTCAGGGTCTTGGTCTCCTAGTCTATACATGTCACTAGGAATTGGCACTTCTGAGCCTTCGTCTAAGGATCCAATGAGCTATGTATGTGAGAGCACTTTGTGACTTGTCATCAGTTAGGTAATGGTGTCAGTTGCTGCTGTTAAAGCTGCTAGCAATAATAACCAAGATAAGGTGAATATTATGAACTCTGGTCCCCAAAACTCCCTTTTGGGAAGTGGAGAGATGGGAAAAAATAAGGAAATAAACAAGTAAACACAGACTTTTGTGGAGGTGTCCCTGACCCTCCCTACTGACCCCCAAAGGTGGTAACTCCCATATCTTGACCTGCTGAAATGCATATTCATCTTCATTATAATTTGTACCATGCCCTGTTATTGTTATGTGTGAGTGGCCACAATAATCTAGCCACTCACTATATTATATATATAGTGAGTGGCTAGATTATTATGATCTCTGAACACATAATAATCTGGCCACTCAGTGTATACCCTATATAATAAAAGGCTAATATGCAAATTGTCCCCTCAACCAAGAGTTTGACCAGCAGGCATGCTGGCCAACCGCCCATGTCCCCTCCCCCTGGCCAGGCTGGCCGGACCCCACCTTAGCACGAATTCATGCACCAGGCCTCTAATATATATATATATATATATATATATATATATATATATATATATATGCATATATATATATTTTTTAATTGATTTAAGAGAGAGGAAGGAAGAGGGAGAGAGAGATAGAAACATCAATGATGAGAGAGAATCATTGATTGGTTGCCTCCTGCACGACCCCTACTGGGGATCAAGCCTGCAACCCAGGCATGTGCCCTTGACCGGAATCAAACCCAGGACCCTTCAGTCCGCAGGCCGAAGCTCTATCCACTGAGCCAAACTGGCTAGGGCCCGTGTGTTTCTTAATGACAGGGACCAAGGTTAGGATAATACCAGCTGCTGTAAGGAACTCAAAGCTACACAAAGGTTTGGTCACGACAGGAGTTTGTCTGTCACACAAAGCCCATGATGGGTGCTCCTAAGTGGGGGGCAGCTCTCCGCCAGGGCCTTCTCCAGGGAGGGACCCAACCCAGACCCTCCCTGTAGGGTGGCTCTGCCTTTGACTCACATAGCTTCCTGCTTGTCCATCACACTGCGGAAGGGGAGGGGATGGAAAGGCACGTGGGGCTTGGCACTTCCGGTCCCCTTCCTTTCACAAGAAGCCAGACCCATGGATGAAGCTCCTCGTACCGGAAGCTAAAGGGAGTCCAGCTATGCCCTAGGCCAGCTGTGCACCCAGGCAGTGGAGGGGGCAGCTTTGTGGAGCACGCAGCCAGTCTCTGATCCCGCAGGGAATTAGCCCTAGAGATGATCTAATGCCCCAGTACAGCTCAGAAAGGTCAAGTGTACCCAAGAGGACAGAGGAGTGGGTAAGGGCAGTTGACAGTGGTGAACAAGGAATGACACCAAGATATCTAGTGAATTCTAGTGAAATGGATGATGGAGCCAAAGGGCAGATGTAACATACCTCTCCCAACACTTCCTCCCATGAAACAAACACCCGTAAATGTAGTCCAGGACCGTGCAAAGTGGGATAAGCTGACCATATTCTAGGAAGTAAGGCTTATACTTTATTATTATTTATTTTAGTTTTTTTTTTTTTGGGGGGGGAGCTTATTCTTTCATACTCAGCGTGTTCTAAGGACAGGCTCAAAAAGATTTGCTTTTGGTCTTTTCAGCTACTGTAAGTAATTTATAAATTTGTACTTCTAAAAGATTAATAATTAAGGTCAATAATTATCTTTTTCCATTTCTTTCTTTTACTTATTAATTTTAGAGAGAAAGAAAAGGAGAGAGAGAGAAAGAGAGAGAGATCAATTTGTTATTCTACTTGTTTATGTATTCATTTGTTGATTCTTGTACGTACCCTGACCGGGGATCAAACCTGCAACCTTGGTATATTGGGACGATACTCTAACCCAGTGGTCGGCAAACTCATTAGTCAACAGAGCCAAATATCAACAGTACAACGATTGAAATTTCTTTGGAGAGCCCAATTTTTTAAACTTCAACTTTTTCTAACGCCACTTCTTCAAATAGACTCGCCCAGGCTGTGGTATTTTGTGGAAGAGCCACACTCAAGGGGCCAAAGAGCCGCATGTGGCTCGCGAGCCGTGGTTTGCCGACCACTGCTCTAACCAACTGAGCTACCTGGCCAGAGCCCAATTTTTTTCTTAATACAAGATGTTAAGACATTCAGTAATGTCAGGCATATGAGATCATTGAAAACTTGCCCTAATTTAAAACTTTTTCTGGTTATTCAATCGTCAACATTCAAGTTCCATACATGAGTTGCATAAAGACATGCTCAGTAATGGAGAGATGTAATGAAAGAGTGAGCGATGGTCATTAACAAAATCTAGGGGGCACTCAAATAATTTGAGTCAAGCCATTTTTCTTATTCATTTTCATCGTTAGATGCCAGTATAACCTTTCTGAACAACGGATCAAATCCCCTTTTCTCCTCATTAGAATGTTTTCCAACACATTCCATTTTCCAGAATCATCGCCCCCTTGCTCCCCAGGCTCTTTAATTTGCAATTGTCAGAAAGCGTGTACACGACAAGTGTGTATTTGGTGAGACAAGAGTCTGCACTGTCAATATAGCAAGGGGCTGTTCTTTTGTGTTTTCACTCAAATTGCTTGCCCGTCTTACTCTAAGAAGGCCTTATCACTAGTATATCATGCATCATCATGCATATTTCATGTGGCGGATGCTCAGATGTTCTTGGTTATTATACTAAGCAGCACCGGCATGCATCTAAGCGCAGCTGAAATTAGACAGAAAGGTGACCTTGCTAATATACTCTTTTGCAGACACAATAGCTCTGGAACATGATCTGACTTGACTTTCCATTATAATTCTGATGAGGAGCGACTGGTAAAGAGACATACATGCGAGATCTCATTTTCAAACGGGTCCCTTCTATGTGGCTTATTTTGCAATTATTGAACTTGCCAATCTGCCCCTGATTGCCACTTGAAGGTAGTCCTGAGTTTTAGGGCCCACACCCCATAATTCCATTTTTTGAAAGATATATTTTATTGCTTTCAGAGAGGAAGGGAGAGGGAGAGAGAGATAGAAACATCAATGATGAGAGAGAATCATGGATCAGCTGCCTCCTGCACGCCCCCTACTGGGGATCAAGCCTGCAACCCAGGCATGTGCCCTGACCGGAATCAAACCCGGGACCCTTGAGTCCCCAGGCTGACACTCTATCCACTGAGCCAAACCAGCTAGGGCTGGATATGCTCGTTTTTAAAGAGAGAACTTTACAGTGTTATTCAAATGATGAGTATTTTTTCTGAAATTCCTTAGTGGCTAAGAAAATGGGATATGTATCTTGTGTAAGATGTAGACATTAAAACACATATCGGCTGAGGAGTCTGTTAAAAGACATTATTTTATAAGAGCAAAATTCCTAGGTTAGTACACATGCGGCCTTGAGAAGGGTTAGAGTTTTATGTACCTGAAGTATTTCGCGATGTTTCAAAAGCATGCCTGTTTTCCTTTCAATCCATTTAAAAATACACAGTCTCTTTATCAAGTATGTGGGAATCTTGCCCTAATCACAGCCTCATTTTGAGAGAAATCAACTGTGCCTATTATTTGGGATTTTAGTCCAAATTTAGCTCTATCAAAGAAGATGCAATCAGACCAGCCGGCATGGCCCGGTGGCTGAGCGTCAACCTATGAACCAGGAGGTCATGGTTCGATTCCCGGTCAGGGCACATGCCCGGGTTGTGGGCTCCATCCCCAGTAGGGGGACCGGGGGCGCGGGTGAGGGGGGGAGGCAGCCGATCAATTATTCTCTCTCATCATTGATGTTTCTATCTCTCTCTCCCTCTCCCTTCCTCTCTGAAATCAATAAAATTATATTTCTAAAAAAAATTATATTTCTTAATATCTCCTAAAGCAGAGCTTGGCCAACGTTTTCTCTAAAGGGCCAGAGAGTAACTATTTCAGTCTTTGTGCCACAGGTCTGTCACTAGTATTCAACTCTGATATGGTAGAGAAAGCATCTGTTCAAACTCTATTTATGGACACTGAATTTGAATTTCATAGGATTTCCTTTCTTCTTTCTTTCTCCCTTTCTCCCTTTCTCCCTTTCTCCCTTCCTTCCTTCCTTCCTTCCTTCCTTCCTTCCTTCCTTCCTTCCTTCCTTCCTTCCTTCCTTTCCTTCCTTCCTTCCTTCCTTCCTTCCTTCCTTCCTTCCTTCCTTCTTTCTTTTTTTTTGTTAATGCTTACCCAAGGATATTTTTCCATTAATTTATTGTGTTGTTGTTTTTTTAAGAAAAAGTGCAAAGGAGGGGGAGCAACACAGAGAGAGAGAAACATGAGTGTGAGAGAGACACATTGATTGGTTGTGTCCCGCATGTGCCCTGACCGGACTGGGGATCGAGCCTGCAACCTAGGTACATGCCCTTGACTCATAGGATTTTCATGTGTCACAAAATAGTCTTTTATTTTTTCCAGCCCTTCAAAATGGCAAGAAGCATTCTGAGCTCATGGGCTGTGCAAAACCAGGCGGCAGGCTAGATGGACTGCAAGCGCTCATTCACTACGCTACGTTTAATTGGTTCATTTATTTGAACAAATATTCCTTGACTCCATTACCTATAAAGTCCTATGAAGACTTCTGTTTACAGAGATGCCATTTTCTTCCATAATGCAGCAAACCAGAAGCAAAAAAATCTTTCTGCCCGGCCGTTGTGGCTCAGTGGTTGAGCATCGACCCATGAACCAGAAGGTCACGGTTCAATTCCTGGTCAGGGTTGCAGGCTCGATCCCCAGTAGAGGGCATGCAGGAGGCAGCCGACTGCTGATTCTCATCATTGATGTTTCTTTCTTTTTTTTTATATATATTTTATTGATTTTTTACAGAGAGGAAGGGAGAGGGATAGAGAGCTAGAAACATCGATGAGAGAGAAACATCGATCAGCTGCCTCCTGCACACCTCCCACTGGGGATGTGCCCACAACCAAGGTACATGCCCTTGACCGGAATCGAACCCGGGACCCCTCAGTCCGCAGGCCGACGCTCTATCCTCTGAGCCAAACCGGTTTCGGCTCATCATTGATGTTTCTGTCTCTCCAGCCCTCTCCCTTCCTCTCTCCCTCTCTAATAAAAAACAACAACACACTTTTTATTTAAAAAAACCTTTCTCCAGGCCCCGGAAGGCTCGCTGGGAAGTGATGACAATTGAGATAGCTTTACTCTGTCTCTGTCCTGCAGCAGGCGACGCAGTCACAGCAGACACAAACACAGATATTTCATTTCTTCTCTCGTCCCCGAGGCACAGGAATCCAGAGGACTGATCACAGAGGCGTGTGCCCAGGGGGAACACAATGACTGTGTGACCTGCCGTCAGGCCCAGACACGGCACTCCAGGATGCCAGCCAGCGCCCCGGCCTGGCGCAGAGCCTCCCTGGATGGGGTATGTCCCTGCTCACAGCCGCGTGCATCTCAGGAGGGAAGTGATTCCAAATGCAAACAGTGCGGCTCCCGCCCAGGCAGGAGACAAAGCCACTCCCGCCTCCTGTATTCCTGGGCCGCAGGGAGGTTAGAGCTAGACTTTGCTCCCAAAGCAGGTGCACCCTGAGCGCCCCTCCCCCCCCCGCCCCGCCCTGGACCAACAACCTTCCATATCGGGATGCCTGCGGAGGACAGGCATGATTTGCAGCCAACTGCGCAGGCTCCATTGTTCCACCTGGACTCACGAAGGGCGACTCAGTGGCTTGGGACTGAGGGTTCCCCAAAATGCAGGCCTCTCCATGCTGAAACCGGGATGGCTGGTCACCCGACAAGTCAGCTTCCTCTATGTCTGTTTCTCTGTCTCCTTCCCCTTCCCCCGCTTCTTCCAAGGATGCGGGACCAGCCAGCGCTGCTCTGGGAAGCGGGGCTGAATAGATTGGGGAAAGGGACCACCTCCGCAAAACCCCGGATGCTCCACGTAATGCCTGGCCCCAAGCACAGGTGGACTTTTGGTGATAAGAGAGCAGAAATGGTAGGAGAGGCCCTTCTCCGGTTAAAGGGTTCTGATGATTGCTTCCCTAGGCCAGTGGTCGGCAAACTGCGGCTCGCGAGCCACATGCGGCTCTCTGGCCCCTGGAGTGTGGCTCTTCCACAAAATACCACGGCCTGGGCGAGTCTATTTGGAAGAAGTGGCGTTAGAAGAAGTTTAAGTTTAAAAAATGTGGCTCTCCAAAGAAATTTCAATCGTTGTCCTGTTGCTATTTGGCTCTGGTGACTAAGGAGTTTGCCGACCACTGGGCCGCTACGCACAGCTCCGTTTGCAAAAAGTCAAAACCCTTTTGCCCTACATGCACCGAACAGTGCAACTCCAGTAGATTCCCAAGGAGATGCTTGGCCAACATTTGAACATCACACACAATGTATGACCTGGTGCCCGTCAAGAATATCACATAACAAGTTATTTACACCGACGATCAAATGAAACCAATCAATCAAGCACATTTTAAACTGTCCTAGCTTTGGCCCCATTATCCCTTTGCCTCTGGCTGGTGACTTTAAACTTCCGGAATGAATTACTCAGTCACGTTTGAAACATCAGTGAACTATACGGTTTTGTTGCCGTGGGATTCCCGTATGTAAAATTACTCATCACTTAAACTGAATCAGGCGTGGCGTTTTGAGCTCCTGGATTATGGACTGTCATGTGTCAGCAATTTTGGAAGGAAAAACAATTGGCTAGAGTCAGATAGGACTCAAAACCACTTTGAGCTGAAGTGCATGCACTCTGCATGTTAACGCAACACCGGGTGAGCGATGGGGTGTTCTGTGTTTATGGATCGTGTGTCTTTTCATGTTAGAGTTCAGCGTCACGGGCATTTTCTAGGTGAAGGTGTGTGTAGGGGGGTGTTTCCGCCCTAACGGACTCCGGGCAGCGCGTCCTCTGCCCGGTGAGGCCTCAGCTGTGTAGCCGCCTTCTCAGCGGGACCCCGCACAGGAGCCTGTCACCCACCTGACCAGGTCGATGACCCGCTCCCTCGGCGCAGCGCTGACTGACTCATCGTTAATCATTACGATCTGATCTCCCGGGATCAGCTTGCCTTCCGAGGGGCCACCTGGAGACAAATGAGAGTGAAGTGCGGGTGAGAAGACCATGGCTAATCGACCCAGCGTAGCCTCCTCTTCTGATCATGGTTCACAGTGAGCAAAGGATGCTCTCAGCAGAGAGAAAGCACCCCCCACCTGGGGCTCTAGATCGGTCCTCAACCCTGGCTGCACATTAGAAGGAACCGGGTTCTCTGGACCAGCCCGAGGCCCTGCCGGCGTGGCTCAGGGGTTGAGCATTGACCCATGAACCAGGAGGCCAGTGGCTCAATTCCCGGTCAGGGCACATGCCCGGGTTGCGGCTCCATCCCCACTAGGGGGCGTGCAGGAGGCAGCCGATCCATGGTTCTCTCTCATCATTGATGTTTCTCTCTCTCTCTCCCTCTCCCTTCCTCTCTGAAATCAATAAACAATATATTTTTAAAAACCATCATCAAATTCATTAAAAAAACACACCCAAATGATGTTATTGTACTTTACTGAATAATTGAACACGTAACACCCAGAACATGGAGCTCAAAGCAATTCAGTTGTTGTCCACCCATCCAGACACTTGGCATAAGTGTCACTCAAGCGGGAACGTAAACTCTCTCCTTTCTGGGGAGTAAGAGAGAGGGAACAACCATCACATGTCCCCACATCGTGAGGGACAATATTCTTTTCAAGCTGGGGAGCGGACAGTGTTCACACACGGAATTCTGAAAATCACACGAGAGACGCTTTTTTGCTACTGGGTAATATGCAGGCAATCACTCCAATTCAGTCAAACGAATGGTTAACATTCAAAATGTTGGTCAAACACAGAAACATTTTCAGGATAATTGTTTGAATCATAGATGCTAACTACTCTGATGCGAAAAGCACTTGCAGGTTAATACGACATGCTCTTATATTTGACCTATGCTTTTTAATCAAACGGAAATATTATTGTTTAATCAAGTGACTGGAATCAAAAATTCTGGAGGAAGCAACATACAGTTCCTTCCAAGATATTCAATAGTGGCATACACCAGAGAATTGTCACCGGCCCTCTAGTCTGAAGGCCGGGCTGCCTGGGCAGAGAAAATCTGGTCACGCCACTGAAATCACCGGGGACTTCAGCAGAGTCAGTTTTATGAGAGACACAGTTGATTTGACCAGCATTTTCCCTCATAAAAATGACTGGAGACAGTACTCTTTGACCTCTGTTTTCACTTTGTTCTACTCTTCTCAAAATTGTCTAGCTGAAGGTGTTAGTGTCTGCAGCTAAGGAGAGCTGGGGCAAGGAGGGGTGGAAGGAACGGTGAAGTAACGCAAGAAATTGAAAAACTTGAAATCTTGAGGCAGCTCCCGGGAGAATCTGACAACCAGAGATGTTAAAATAGCCTACTATTCCAAAACAGCCTGCCAATGTGCTCGCACTTAGAAAATATGGGTATATACACACATATAATACTATACATGTGTACATGATACTAGTATAGGTGTGTGTATGCACACAACTGTCCACCTTATGCATGCTCTGTGTGTACACGAATAATGCTCAACCCTCAGTAGGAGGCGCTCAGATGATTTGTTTTTTTACATGTTTTCTTCTATACTATCGACTGCATTGTATTTTTATAAACCATATGTGTTATTTTATCATAAAAAGTAACAGATCTTTTTTTATTTTGAGGATAATATTCTCAGCTGTGTCCAGCTCCGTAACCCCACACAGAGAACTAAAGTGCAATCCACAGCTAATGAAATCGGAAGCTGGGCAGACGGAGTCCGAAGTGGCGAGGCAGTGGTAGGAGCGAAAAGGAAACTTATTCTTCTGTGCGGGAGTCGAAAGTGGTGGACCTTTTTTTGGTGCTTGTCCTGGGGCATATTATGTCCAACTAGAGCCCCGGTGCATGAAATCGTGCACGGGTAGGGTCCCTAGGCCTGGCTGGCGATCAGGGCCTATCTGCGGGGCGACCTGCCAGGTGAATGGGGGCCCCTCACTGGCACCTGCCTTGGCTGGCCTGGCGCCGCCCGCTTGCCAGCCCCGCCCCCTGCCACTGCCACCTGGCTGGGGTCAGTTCCTGCGTTGAGCGTCTGCCCCTGGTGGTCAGTGCACATCACAGCGACCTGTAATTCCGCCGTTCTGTCGATTTGCATATTAGGGTTTTATTATATAGAATAATAAAATATAAAAATTTAAGTCAACCTAAAAAAACTTATACTAGCTCACTAGTTGCTTACATTTTCCTGAACTGACAGGCTCAGCTGGTCAAACATTTTAGAGTTTAAAATAATAATGATCATTATGGAATAAATACACTGAGTGGCCAGATTATTATGATCTCTGAACACATAATAATCTGGCCACTCAGTGTCTATCCTATATAATAAAAGGCTAATATGCAAATTGTCCCCTCGACCAGGAGTTCGACCAGCAGGCAGGCCGCCAACTGCCCATGTCCCCTCCCCCTGGCCAGGCTGGCCGGACCCCACCCATGCACAAATTCATGCACCGGGCCTCTAACATCTATACACTGAGTGGCCAGATTATTATGCATTCAGAGATCATCATAATCTGGCCACTCAGTGTATATACCTGGCCCTCTTCTAATGCATTTCTTTCTCTCCCTGTTCCTGTAAGGTAGATACTATTATGATTCTCATTATCCAGATGATGTAGAAGAGTTACGTTAAACTGAAAGGCAGAGGAGTTCACATAGAAGCTAAAATATCTAAGAAGGGGGCAGAGGCAGGGTTCAAAGCCATCAGACCACGGCAGTCTGATGCCACAGTCTGTGCTCTTTACCACTGAACAACCCTGTTACTTATTTGCAAAATCCCAGAAGCAGCATCGAAGTATCCTCTGGTCTGAAGATAAATCCATAGGAGTCCGTTGAAATAAGTACATAAATGTGTATAATAAATCATTACTAAAAGAGCATTGTTTCTAAAAGGGAAAAGATGGCCCATTGCATCTTTATATTCAACTGTGTTGATAGTGGAACATCCATATACTCCAATGAGAATGTCTGAGCCAAGTCCTTCTCGTTGGATCCAAGCATATTGTAGGTTTTAAGAGATTTGCCACACGCTGTATGGGCCAGTGTTCACTGTATGACAACCCCCCCCGCCCCCAAATCTCAGTAGGGTGTCCAATAATCATTTAGTTATGGGTCTCCGGGGTGACCGCAGACGGGCTGCTCCAGGCCAGCCGCAGTGGGCACTTCTGTGTCGCACTGCAGACCAGGGAGTACTTAGCTCTAGGCTGGAGGCTGGCTGCCCCGAGTTCATTCTGGGGCTTAGGCCGAAGGGGGAGCAGCCCCGTGAGGGACATTCCTATGGCCTTGCAGGAACCACAGAAACAAGCTCAAGCATATTTCAAACCTTTGCTTATGTCATCCTTGCTAATATGCCATGGGCCCAAGTCAGTCACCTGGTCTCACTTAAGAGAACTGGTGTAAGGAACGATCTTCTGCCCCTAGTGGGAAGGGAGGGGAGTGCATCTGTGTAAAAGAATCCAACAACATCAATGACTAAACCCTACAGTAACTGAAACACCGCTTCCTGCTTTTCTCACCGACGAGTTTGTCATGAGCTGGCAGAAGTGCAGTCAGTGCCTGCCTCTGGTTATTCCTATCCAGCCATTAAGGAGTGGGTCATTTCCATGGCACAAATGATGGATCAGTGTTTTCCTAAAGGGAGCCATCTAATGGGTTGAGCAGTCTAAACCTCGTTTCCATCGCCATTTCTGTCCCTCTGGTGGTCTGACCCTATCCACGTGCTGGGAAAATTCACTAGCCCTCCCAGCCTGGAATGGAAATTAAACTAGCTTTCCCAGCCTGGCATGAGACTCGCGGAAATGAACAGTAGGCATCCCTGCAGAGGCACGATGGGCAGTCCCAGGAGGCCGAGGGCTGGGCTGGGACGCTTACCTGGTGTCACTGAGCGAACCACCACCGGCTTCTCACTCCCCGCCACGAAACCGAATCCCAGGACGGGGTCCCTCCGCATCTCCACCTTCCGCGGGGCCGGGGGGATGATTTGGCAGCTGTCTAACCGGGGGTCATCAAATGGGATTGCCTGTGTCATGTGACTGTGGGGGAAACACACACAAGAGAAGCAAGGCGTCAGTGTCAGCTGGCCGTGGCCCGGGAATTTCATCCTCTGCCATTCCAAAACCTACTCTGAGTGGCAGAATAGCGCGAGAGAAAAACACCGATGGGAGAGGGAAACGATGATCCGCTGTCTCCCATTCGAGCCCTGGCCAGGAATCGAACCTGCAACCTTTTGGTGTTTCTCTGGCTCTTAAGGAAGTCTTCACTCGTGCATATTATCCAAGGCAGCCTTCTTTTGAGGGTAGACTTCTTAGTTTGAATTCTAGAAATCTCCTTAAAGCAACGTAAGCCAAGATTACTTTTATTTTATTTTGTTTTTAAATATATTTTATTGATTTTTTTATAGATCGGAAAGAAGAGGGATAGAGAGTCAGAAACATCGATGAGAGAGAAACATCGATTCAGCTGCCTCCTGCACACTCCCTACTGGGGATGTGCCCGCAACCGAGGTACATGCCCTTGACCGGAATCGAACCTGGGACCCTTCAGTCCGCAGGCCGATGCTCTATCCACTGAGCCAAACCGGTTAGGGCTTAGATTACTTTTATTATTATTTCAGTGACACAGACTTAACTCAATATTTCCTCTCTAATCTTCTTCAGTTAAGTAAAGGCAGATAATTTCGAACGAAATACCTTGAAAGATGCTACTCTATCTGCCATCTGGACAACATATCGTTCAGATGCAATGAAGACGAAGAAGGAGGATTCCTGCTGTCCTCGTGTGTAATTAATAAGAGTTAAGGAAAATCAATGGAAACCCTCCGGGCTCTGTCCTTTAGGCACATTTCTCTGACTAGGGCAATCAAGTTTAAAATCTCTTTGAAACGGAAATGTCTTTTCCACTTAGCAGCTTTGATCTGGACGGCTGGGGAAAAGAGAGCGTTTGCCGAGGCCGAGAGCTGCAGACACTCATCTGTTATCCTATCTCATTTTCAGAAAATCCCCTTCTACGGAGCCTGTGGACCCCACCCCCCTCCTGTCCACAATGACAAGAGGAAGAATAACTGGGCCAAGTTCACTCTGCTCAGGTGTGTGAGCCAGGTGCAATTCCCACCACATCTTCTGATTCAAAGCGTTAAGTGCTGGACCAGCTACGTCATTTGCAAGAACAGCGCAAAACGAAACCATGGGGCCCCTGGTGAACGCACAGTTAAGAACTCCCGGAGCCCTGAACGTGGCCTTGGGTCACTGCATGAGTCACACGCCCATGAAGCTGGCCCTGGGGTGTGCTACTCCCAACCATTCTAGAAACAGCCAG
This sequence comes from Plecotus auritus, assembly GCF_963455305.1. Classification (NCBI taxonomy): domain Eukaryota; kingdom Metazoa; phylum Chordata; class Mammalia; order Chiroptera; family Vespertilionidae; genus Plecotus; species Plecotus auritus. Next base: position 5,972,860 of record NC_137784.1, on the reverse strand, counting down.
GCTCACAGAGGAGGGGCTGTCTTATGTGACACTGCAGGTGCTGGTCTGCGCCCAGAGATGAGACATGGCTACCATGGCGGCACACGTGCTTGGCAGGAAGGGACGTGGGCAGACCTCAGGTGGGCAGGTCACGTGGAGAAGCATGGTACTCCAGCCCGGCCGGCGTGGCTCGGTGGTTGAGTGTGGACCTAGGAACCTGGAGGTCATGGTTCCATTCCCAGTCAGGGCACATGCCCAGGTTGCGGGCCTGATGCCCAGTGCGGGGCATGCAGCAGGAGGCAGCCGGTCAATGATTCTCTCTCATCATTGATGTTTCTCTCTCTCTCTCTCTCCCTTACTCTCTGAAATCAATCAATAAATAATAATAATTATATATATATACTGAGTGGCCAGATTATGATGATCTCTGAACGCATAATAATCTGGCCACTCAGTGTATGTCCTATATAATAAAAGGCTAATATGCAAATTGTCCCCTCGACCAGGAGTTCGACCAGCAGGCAGGCTGGCCAACCGCCCATGTCCCCTCTCTCCCCCTGGCCAGACCCCACCTATTCACGAATTCATGCACCGGGCCTCTAATACATATATATATATACTGAGTGGCCAGTCAGTGTGTGTGTGTATATATATATGTGTGTGTATATATATATATATATATATATATATGTGTGTGTGTGTGTGTGTGTGTGTGTGTGTGTGTGTGTGTGTCTGTGTGTGTATTTTTTAATTTTTTTTAAAGAGAAGTATGGTAGTCTGAAGGACAGAATTTAAGACCCTGATTTAACCAGCAAAACCCATCCAGTGCCCAGGGTGGGAGTCTCAGACAGGGCCCCGGGCAGGGAGGCGCTGAGATATAGGAAACAGTGGGGGAAGTCAGGGCTGGGAACCAGGACAGCGGGAGGACCTCTGATGTCCCTACAGCAGCCTGTTGGGCGGGAACTTGACTACTGACATTGACCCCTGCATTGCTCCCTCTCAGGCCTGAAACAGGCATGGCTGCATGTGCCTGGGGGAGAATGGGGCCCCTTGGGGTAGTAGACCTCATTCCATTCTCTTGTCTCCTCTGTACGAGTTCCAGCTCGGAGCTACCTTGGGAGATGAGTCTTTCCTTTTATCCTGGGATGGAACAAAGGAAAAAAGGGAGGGGAGATCCCCATTTTTGGAGCCGGGCCCTGAGCTATGAGTTCACACCATAGTCTACAGAAGACATGCTCTACATGAGCACAGAAGTGAAGTGATTCGCTGACGGTCACGTGTTGAAGAACAGAGCACGGAACTTGGTGGGCGGAACTCTCAATTCCAAGAGTAGAGAGGGACTGGGAGACGGCTCCCCTGCTTTTCCAAAGTTGCCAGGCTTTGCTGCACATTCCAGTCACCCAGGAAGCGTGACAAGCCCTAAGGCCCAAGTTTCACCGCAGACCAATCGCATCAGAATAGCTGAGGGTGGCAGCCAGGATCCGTTTTTATATATATACTAGAGGCCCAGTGCACAAAATTTGTGTACAGAGGGGGTGTCCCTCAGCCCAGCCTGCACCCTCTCCAATCTGGGACCCCTTGAGGTATGTCCGACTGCCCGTTCAGGCCCAATCCCGGTGGGATGGGGCCTAAATGGGCAGTCGGACATCCCTCTCACAATCCAGGACTGCTGGCTCCCAACTGCTCACCTGCCTGCCTGATCACCCCCTAATCGCTTCTGCCTGCCAGCCTGATCACCCCCTAACCACTCCTCTGCCAGCCTGATTGATGCCTAACTGCTCCCCTGCCGGCCCGATTGCCCCTAACTGCCCTCCTCTGCCGGCCTGGTAACCCCTAACTGCCCTCCCCTGCAGGCCTGGTTCCTCCCAATTGCCCTTTACTGCAGGCCTGGTCACCCCTAACTGCCTTTCCCTGCAGGCCTGGTCACCCCTAACTGCCCTCCCCTGCAGGCCTGGTTCCTCCCAACTGCCCTCCCCTGCAGGCCTGATGGCCCACAACTGCCCTCCCTGCCGGCCATCTTGTGGCAGCCATCTTGTGTACACATGGGGGCGGCCATCTTGTGTGTTGGAGTGATGGTCAATTTGCATATTACATCTTTATTATATAGGATTTTATTGTTATTTTAAAAATATGTTGTTATTGACTTCAGAGAGGAAGGTGAGAGGAAGAGAGAGAGAGAAACATCCATGGTGAAAGAGAATCATGGATCCGCTGCCTCCTGCACACTATTAGGGATGGAGCCCAAACCTGGGCATGTGCCCTGACTGGGAATCGAATCATGATCTCCTGGTTCATACGTCGATGCTCAACCACTGAGCCATGCTGGCCGGGCCAGGATCAATTTTTAAGAAGATTCTCCAGGTGATTCCGAAGTGGAGCAAGGTGTGGGGACCATTCACCTGCCCAGGGAAGACTGGGGTCCAGTACCCCTTCTAGATTTTAAGAGGACACAAGTGATGTCTGATGGGCTCCTCTAGCATCCGTCGGAGATGTAAGTGAAAATATTGGACGCATCTGTAGCTTCATTATCCTCTTGCCACTACATGCTAGTCTGCAATTTTCAATTCCTCATTCATAAAATCTCTATTATATCATTATTTTATTAATACCCGGCATTTATTAAATACCAATTTCATGCTATGCATTTTATGAAATGCTTTCCATATGTTAGTTCATTTAATTCTCCAAAACAACTTCATAATGCACTCATTTAATTAACACCTATTTATTGCACGCCCACCGGATTCTCAGTTCGGGGGATACACTAGGAACGCAAACAGAATCAGAAAATAATTTGTTCGCTCCAGTGTTCAGAGGCAGAGACTAAACTAATAAAGGAGTAGGATTTATGGCCTATCAGGTCATTGTAAGCGCGAAGGAGAGAAATAATGGGGAGGAAGCGTGGAGAGCTGCTGGGTGAGGGTGAGTGTACTGCAGTGTGATATCAGGGGTCGGGGAAATGCCTGAGGAGAGCCTTTCCGGCAGTGGGACCCCCAAGTGCACAGGTCCTGAGGGGCCCCAGGCCTGCAGAGAGGATGCGTAAGGGACAGCCCAGAGGCCAGTGACAGGGGAGGCTGGAGGCAGTGAGGGGGGACGGGGAAAGAAGTGTTGGGGGGAGCCCGGCCGGCATGGCTCAGTGGTTGAGCATCAACCTATGAACCAGGAGGTCACAGTTCAATTCCTGGCCTGGGCATATCCCGGATTGCTAGCTCGACCCTTAGGAGGGGCATGCAGGAGGCAGCCAATCAATGATTCTCTCTCTCCTTCTCCCTTCCTCTCTGAAATCAATTAAAAAAAAAAGAAGTGCTGAGGGGAGATCAAAGATCACACAAGCTCTTGGAAGGAGTCAGTGTATTGTGAGTGAAATAGAAGCCATTGGCAAGTTCTGTGTGAAGAATGTGATAGCTGCTGTACTGAGAACAGACAGGAGGGGGCGCTGGTGGGAGCAGGGAGAGCACTGCAGGACCCGCTGCATCAGTCCTAAGGGAATGTCACGCTGGCTTGGACCAGGGTGAGGGTGGCAGAGATGGCAAGGAGTTGCTGGGTTTTTCACATTTAGAGGCCACTGTGACAGAGCAAAGGGGGGATTTCTACTCTGGAACCTTCTTCCTGCGCACACAGGGCGTCCCAGTGAGGATCGATCTGTGAGCACGTTTTCTAATGCAAGTCCTATGTCCTGATGTATCCAGATGACAGGGGACATTGCTCTCCAAGGAGCTAATACTTTGGTGTTTGCACAAGAAACACAGACATGCTTGGGTCTAAAGTCCGAGATGCTGGTTCAGAGTGAGACTTGGGGAGCCAGACTCCCTGGATTTGAAGCTGGGCCCCACCACCTCCTAGCACTCGACCTGTACAAAGTATGGCATCACTCTTTGCCTCCATTTCCACATCTGAAAAATGGTGACAACAATAGTAACAATCGCATAAGAAGGTCGTGAAATTAGATGACTGAATAAATGTCAAGCACTTAGCAAAATGTCTGGCTCACAGCAAGCAAAAAGCACTCGCTGCTCTTTTCATCTCTTGAGGTCCATGAATAAAAAGGAATAGGTTTCAGATATCACCCACTCATTCAATCTTGTTAAAATATGAAAACAAACTCAATAACGTTTCAAAAACCTAAGCCCAATTCTCAGGGAAATGCCTCAAACGCTGGGAAAGCTCAGAGGCCTTCAATTTGAAAAATCAGATCAAGTGCAATGACACATTAAACACACATTTAAGTTGATATCCGTGAAGCAATATGTCCCCGATTACAGAAGAAGAGAGGAAGCAAGAATAAAATCCACTCTCTGGAGACTGAATCGCTGTTAGTAAGTTTTCCTCGGCCATGTTTCTGGATCACTTCAGTGATCGCTGAGTCCAGGGCTGGGGAGTGAGTCCGGGTCATGGGGAAATAAGCCAGTCGGAGAAAGATAAATATCAAGTGATCATTTGTGAAATATAATGAACAACATAAATTGATGAACCAAAATATATCCAGAGACAGAGAAGCATTAAACAGACCATCAAACCTCAGAGGGAAGGCAGGGGAGGGTGGGGAGGGGTGGTAGGAAATCAACCAAAGGACTTGTATGCATGCATATGAGCATAACCAATGGACATAGACAGTAGGGGGTGAGGGCATGTGCTGGAGGGTGGGACCAGCCAGGGGAGGTCAATGGGGGAAAAGGGAGACATGTAATACTTTCAACAATAAAGAATTTGAATTTAAAAAAATCCCTGAAAAAAAGAAAATGAGATTAATTATGTTGTAAGGGGTGGGACCTTTCATCCCAGACACTGCCGTGCTCTGTGTCAACAGAGAATCTGACATTGGTCCGGTTCATTTCATTGTCGTTTCCCCACCCAAATCAGGTTTGAAACTCACAACCAAATGTTCATTTTGGCGGTCGCTGCTTGTTCTAGAATTTTCTTTTGTTGCTCATTGTATTTTTGTTTGTTTTTCTTGCACTTTGAGGACAAACTTCCAATGGCATTATCATTTTCTTGCTCAACAGGTTGTACTTACAGAATAAATTATCCTATATAATAAAAGGCTAATATGCAAATCGAACAAACGATGGAACAATCAGTCTCTATGACACACACTGATCACCAGGGGGCAGACGCTCAATGCAGGAGCTGACCCCTGGTGGTCATTGCGCTCCCACAGGGGGAGTGGCGTTCAGCCAGAAGCCCTGAGCTGGGCTCAGGGCTGGCAAGCTCAGCAGTGGTGGTGGGACCCTCTCCCGCCTCCATAGCAGAGCTAAGGATGTCCTATTGCTGGCTTAGGCTTGCTTCCCCGAGGACATCCCCTGAGGGCTCCCAGACATATGTACATTGGGGGCGACCAGGCCAGCAGGGGAGGGCTGTTAGGGGCGACCAGGCAGGCAGGCAGAGGCGGTTAGGCGTGATCAGGCAGTTAGGGGCATTAGGCAGGCAGGCAGGTGAGTGGTTAGGAGCCAGTGGTCCTGGACTGCGAGAGGGATGTCCAACTGTCGGTTTAGGCCCGATCTCCGGCAGTCAGACATCCCCTGTGGGGTCCTGGATTGGAGAGGGTGCAGGCTGGGCTAAGGGACCCCCCCCCCCATGCACAAATTTCATACACAGGGCCTCTATTCTAAAAATAATTGACCTCTGTCTCTTTCCGTGAGAATGAAACTGCACTCAGATGTTCCCCCATGAAATATCACTTGGTTCTTCGTATTAAGGCAAGCACTTTTTGGCTCTCTCCTTGCACTATTTTTTATAAAGATGCTTGAGTAGTTTTACAATGAGCTGAAAGAGCAGCATCTTTTTTAACCTGCTGAACATGCTTCAGTGAATTCTGCTGCTGAGCCTAGAACACAACTGATGAACTCCACAAACCTCTGGCCCCAACCCCCAACCTTCTCCAACAAACACTCAGATAGGCCAGGAATCCATGACCGGAAAACACAGATTAATTGCAACGGACAATGTGTCTGCAAATGGGAGGAGCAATCTTCCTGTTTCTGACAGATTCATGTGAAAAGGAACAAAGGCAGTCCTGCTGCCTAACTTCCCAGAACAGGAGGAAGAGATTCCCTTGAACTCTTGGAGCCTTTCTTCCTCAGTAGAGGTAAAAGGTGGGCACATCCACTGTATCATGAAGCATCACTTTGACTAAGGTAAAGCATCCTATAAGAAAACCTTAAGTAAGGTCCTATTTTGCAACATGGGCTAAGTGGAAAGATTTATTTATTTGTTTGTTTGTTTATTTATTATTTTTTAAATCCTTGCCTGAGGATATTTCTCCATTGATTTTGAGAGACAGTGGAAGAGAGAGGGAAAGACAGAGAAACATCGATGTGAGAGAAACACATCAATTGGTTGCTTCCTGCACGTGCCCTGCCCAGGGCCCAGGCTGAGGAGGACCCTGCAATCAAGGTATGTGCCCTTGAACAGAGTTGAACCCAGGACCCTTTGGTTTGCAGGCCAATGCTCTATCCACTGAGTCAAACTGGCTGAGTGGAAAGATTTAGAAGCCATTACCTTTGGTGTGGACTTAAAGAATAGAGGAAGATGGTGGCCAGTTGGACATCCGGGTAGTTACAACTGGAACGAAAAGGAGTATAAATTAACCTGTACTTCTGAGTGCCTAGTTCTGCTGGAAAAAGTCATTGTTGGTGGTACCTCCCAGGGAGGGCCAGCTGTGATTACAGGAGAGAATCAAGTGCTTATCTATATATCTATAATAATAAAAGGGTAATATGCTAATTAGACTGGACGGCTTCCGATGTCATTCCGGACATCCTTCCTGACTAAGCCGGGGCCAGAGAGAAGCTAGCCCAGGTCCCTGGTGCCTATGGGCGGCCCGAGGGAAGCCAGCCCAGGTCCTGGATACCTGCTGGAGGCCAGAGGAGGGAAGCAGCCCAGGTCCCAGGTGCCTGCCGGTGGCCAGAATCCTGGGTGCTAGAGGGAAGCCAGTGCTGGAGGGAAGCTGGTGCCGGTAGCCGGGGGAAGGAAGGCCTACTCTTGCATGAATTTTCGTGCATCAGGCCTCTAGTATATATATATATAAAAGGCTAATATGCAAATTGTCCACTTGGAAGTTTGACCAGGAGAGCAGGAGTTCGATCACTCACTATGATGTGCACTGACCACCAGGGGGCAGCGCGGAACATGGCGAGCAACCAGCAGTGGCGGCGGGGTGCTGAGGGAGCGAGGGAAGGAGGAGGTGGGAGGCAGAGAGGCCAGGCCTAGGGACCCTACCCTGCATGAATTTCATGCACCAGGCCTCTAGTGTATTACATTCTCATCTTGAATTACTCTTCATCTGCTCCCAGGACATAGTTGACCACTAGATGCCACATTGCTTTTCAGTGCCTTCCCACTGCTCATAGTACACATTTCTCTACTCCTTGATTCTGCTAACATCTCACTGCCCAAAGCATGCCACATGGCTGAGCCCAGATGTGAGAAGCAAACAGAACTGGTATAGTTGGGCATGTGCTCTTGCTGCTCTATCACCACACTGAGAAGAGCTTCTCAAGGTAGCTGCTGTCCCTTTAGCTGGGGCTCCAGAGAGGACACGTGTGGGCCAGACCAAAGCAGACACCTCAGTGAGGAGCCCAGTGTAGCAGAGCTGCCACCCCCCCCCACCCCTGAGCCCCAATCAGCCAGCTGAATGAGAAATAATAAATGATGATTGTTTTACAACACTAAATTTGGGGAATGTTTGTTACGCACCAAAAGCTCACTCATACAATCTATAAATAGTGCTCTTGATATTATGTTAAAACCCTGAAATTCCACATCCCAAAAGGATTCTTTCCAGCAACCATATTCCCCACACCATTTGTAACATAAATAAGTTACCTTGGACAAATAACAGACACATCCAAAGGAAACATCTCTCTTATTATCCCTGTATCTCCCCTCATGATCCCTGTTAACAGGGCAGCCATGACAACCCGGTCATTCTTCAAACTTTCTCACATCCCAGACAAGACTTGGGTAGTGGTGGCTCCCAATGCAAGGCTCAACAATTCCTAAGCCCTATTATGGCCTGTGAGAGAGCCTATTAATAAAAGCTCTAAGCAAAACTGCTGCTAGGCAAGCCAGAGTTCCCCAGAATAAGAATGTAAGTAGGAAAGGTAAAGAAAGCAGAAGCGTGGATTGTTCAAGTTGGTACATTACAAATGAGAGAGGTCATAAGGGAGAGTGGAAGAGAGAGGGAAAGACAGAGAGAAACACTAGATCCATTGTTAGGTTGCTAGCAAGCCAAAATTATGAAATGTGTGGCAAAATAACATACTGCAAATTTTATTTTTGCCTGGCTGGAATGGCTCAGTGGTTGAACATTGACCTATGAACCAAGAGGTCATGGTTCAATTACTGATCAGAGCATATGCCCAGGTTGCGGGCTCGAGCCCCAGTAGGGGGCGTGCAGGAGGCAGCCAATCCATGATTCTCTCTCATTATTGATGTTTCTCTCTCTCTCTCTTCCTCCCCCTTCCTCTCTGAAATAAAGAAAATAAAAAGAAGATAAAAATAAAACTTACATAGTACTTGGAAAGCCAAGAGAATCCAGTGTGCTTAAGCTTAGAAATCACAAAATGTTTGGAGGGATCTTACAGAATTTTAGGAGTGTTTGAAATATGTGAAGCCTCTCCTTAATGGGTAGACTAAATATGAACATTTCAGGTCCCTTCAAATTAATATATAGATTTAATGCTATCCAATAAGAACCTCCCAACAGTCCTTTTAAAGAGTTCAATAATGAGAATTCTCAATCTACACTAATAAAAGAGAAATATGCAAATTGACCATACCTCTGCAACACCCACTAGCCAATCAGGAGTGAGTATGCAAATTAACCCAACAAAGATGCCGGGTTAATTTGCATACACAGTTGTGGAGTGGCTGGGCGGGGTGGGACGCCTGCTATGGGGGGGGGTGTGGAGGGAGCTACAGGAGCGGTGCTTCGGCCAGAGCAGAGAAGACTGAAGGCTCCAGCCGGAGCGAACACTGAAGACTCCGGCTGGAGCAAAGACGGAAGGTGGTGGCCAGAGCAAAGATGGAAGGCTGCGGCCAGAACGAAGGCCTGGGTCCCGGGTGCCGGAGGAAAACCAGTGCCGGCAGCCAGGGGAAGGAAGGCCTATTGCTCGAATCTTCGTGCAACGGGCCTCTAGTTTTATATAATAATATAAAAGAACACTCTGAACAAGAAAAACACTCTGGTTGTCCTGCCCCACGAGGGACCAGAACCTATTGTAAATAACAATTCTGCCCAGCTGCGGGGGCTCCGTGGTTGAGTGTCGACCTATAAACCAGGAGGTCACAGTTCCATTTCATGTGAGGGCACATGCCCGGGGTGTGGGCTCAATCCCCAGTAGGGGGCGTGCAGGAGGCAGCCGATGCATGATTCTCTTTCATCACTGATGTTTCTATCTCTCTGTCCCTCTCCCTTCCTCTCTGAAGTCAATAAAAATATATTTGGGGGAAAAATTAAAACAACAATTCGTAGGGTACTGTGACAATGGCACAGCTATAGGAAAGTATAAGACGATGGTACAGCAACTTCGACTAGCACAAAACAAGGGTTTGAGGGTAAATTTAGAGACGCCTGCCCAAGAATTCAATGCAAGCTATGGCACCACAGAAATGAAAGTGCTTTATTTAGCATGTCAACCATACGGATGGATGCCTTTGCAAAGAAAACCATTACATTAGAGTAGAGTGGCTATGACAACATTTTGTCCTCCACAGGAGTTGTTGGCTGCCTGGGGACAATGAACTAAAAGAATTATCTCTTCAGAGTAAAGGAGATATTATAATAACAAACGGGAAAGGCCCTCATTTTAAAAAGAAACTCGGGTGGTGGCAAGTACACAGGGAGACAGATGTTTGGAAAGGATTCTAACACTATGTGTTTGTTTTATTGAAACTTATGCAGCCCTGACCGGTTTGGCTCAGTGGATAGAGCATCGGCCTGTGGACAGAAAGGTCCCAGGTTCGATTCCGGTCAAGGGCATGTACCTTGGTTGCAGGCACATCCTCAGTAGGAGGTGTGCAAGAGGCAGCTGATCGATGTTTCTCTCTCATCGATGTTTCTAACTCTCTATCCCTCTCCCTTCCTCTCTGTACAAAATCAATAAAATATAAGAAAAAGAAACTTATGCAAATAGGTATCTATGAAAACAGCAGCCTTTGAAAACTCGGGAACAAATTTTTCTAACCTGTTACCTAATCTTCCGAAGGAAGCATTTTAGTGGATTGTGAACTCACTTGTTACATATAATAAATACAACATCTTCCATTTGGTTGGCAAGACCAGTGGAGGGCCATCGAGGAATACGGAAACTCTGAGCTGAATTTCAACAAAACCCCTTGCGTAAGTGGGATTAGAAAAGAGGATGTCAAGAGCTAGTGCGCAGGCTGGTGAAACACTTCATGCATTTACTTCTTCCTGTTTCCCTGCTTCCCCTTTTTCTCCCATGACAGTGATTAAAACCAAGTAGAGAAAGGAGCTGAAGTTGCATGTTTTTATTCATTAAAGTAGAAAACCAAGATGCTTGAAAATAAGTAGGCACCCTCCATCACTGTGCTGTCATTTAAGATACTTAATAATTTTTAATGCAGCAGTGACAGCAAAATGCTTCCAAGTGATTAAAATGTATATTTCATCTCCATCCCATCTTATTCTAACATCTCATTATAACATCGTTCTTACACATGCCTTATATTCTCCGTAATATTTTTTACAGTAGCACATATATACATAAATTATGAATAAATTCATGTATATCAGGGGAGGGTGTTCTAAATGTTTTTACTAATAGGAGTACAAAATCAAAAAAATGTAGAGATTGCAGGGCCGGCATGGCTCAATGGCTGAGCATCAACCTAGGAACCAGGAAGGTCATGGTCAGGGCACATGCTCTTGTGCAGGAGGCAGCCAATCAATGACTCTCTCTCATCACTGATGTGTCTATCTATCTCCGTTCCTCTCTGAAATCAATAAAAATATATAGTTTTTAAAAAGGTAGAGATTTCTGTTCTGTATGATCCAGGGATCCCTGACTTACGGTGTGAGTCCAGAGGGGGAATTCTATACTCAAACCTGAAGGACAGAATCCTTGGTATTACAAACCTCCATTTAGCTCTTGAAAAGTCCAGCTCTCACGTTCATAAATCTTCAGTGGCATTTTTAGAACCTAAAAATGAAGCTAGTGTCAGGGCCCAGGTCAGGGTGCCCAAGACGGCCCGCAGCGGCATATGGATTATTTTGAATGAAAGTGACTTAAGAAATTGCCTTTGCAAGCAGAAAACCCTGACCGCTCTGACCCCTAAAAGTCTGGATACGTCTCCCACGTGATGGGTGCCCTCCCTGTTCCCGAGGCTGAGAGATAACCTTGGCACAAGCTCTAGCCGGTTTTGCTCAGTGGATAGAGCACTGGCCTGTGGACCGAAGGGTCCTGGGTTCGATTCCGGTCAAGGGCACATGCCCGGGTTGTGGGCTCGATCCCCAGTAGGGGGCCTGCAGGAGGCAGCCGACCCATGATTCTCTTTCATCATGGATGTTTCTCTCTCTCTCTCTCTCTCTCTCTCTCTCTCTCTCTCTCTCTCTCCCTCTCCCTTCCTCTCTGAAAGCAATAAAAATATTTTTAAAAAATTTAAAAAAGAGTTCGAAGAATCCAGCATGGAAAGCTTGTATAAACACGCCGTGCAAGGTGTGACTAATTTACAACCCCAGTCCAAAACCCGTTCGGATTCCTCACCAGCGAACACCCAGACCGTGCTCAGATCTCTTTCTAGTGAGCACGAGCTCTCTCTGTCCTGTCAATTTCTTCAACCAATTTATCGTTTCTTTGTCTAAAAACTATAAAAGTTCCTGGTTCAATTATTTCTTTGAGCCTCATTTTTTGATCTGAGCATCATATTATGCTTATCTCGTATGCACGTATTCAATGGTTTCTTTCTGTGAATCTAGTCTTGTGTCCATTTTATGATTTTATTATTAGCCCAACTGTAAGAATAAAGAGGGGGGACTTCCCCCTCCCCTGACAATGATAAGGGCTCACTTTGATGACTAAGAACTTCTTTTTTTAAAAAATATATTTTATTGATTTTTTACAGAGAGGAAGGGAGAGGGAGAGAGAGTTAGAAACATCGTTGAGAGAGAAACATTGATCAGCTGCCTCCTGCACACCTCCTACTGGGGATATGCCCGCAACCAAGGTACATGCCCTTGACCGGAATCGAACCTGGGACCCTTCAGTCCGCAGGCTGACGCTCTATCCACTGAGCCAAACTGGTTTCAGCTGATGACTAAGAACTTCTGAGAGAAGTTAAAAGAAGCTGGTAAGAAACTCACAGAATCAAAGGTGTGGGCTAACAGTATAATTTTTTCCCCATTTATTTTTAAATATATTTGTATTGATTTTAGAGAGGAAGGGAGAGGGAGAGGGAGAGAAACATCCACGATGAGAGAGAATCATGGATCGGCTGCCTCCTGCACGCTCTCTACTGAGGAACAAGCCCGCTACCCAGGCATGTGTCCTAACCAGGAAATGGAACCGTGTGTAATGGGGAAGAGTGTTAGGAGAGAGTGAGTATGAAGGAGAAATGAGGTGAGAGAGAAGAACTACAAGCCATGTGCGAATGCTGTGCAACGTCAGCCATACATCCTTATGGTAAGCAAGAGCGCATTCTCCCTGGGGAGGTCAGAGGCTCTAAGAATTAGGTTCTGGTATGGAATAGGTGGAGTGAGGAAATAAGAATCCTGAAATTCTCTCCACATTCTGGGAGACTAAAGCAGACTATCTCAGAAAATAAGGTTAACATAGTTCTTAAATGTTAGCTTGAATGCACATATTATTAAATTTCTCTCTGAATTAGAATATTATTCATGTTGAGGATTACAGTTAAAGGGAACAGAGTTTAAACGGAACCCAGACTGACACATTTTTCCAGTCACACTTTCAGCTTTCGCAAATGAGATGCAATAAATCAAGGATCTATAAGGGCTTGTATAAATTAATGTCCAAAATAGGTTCCATTAATTCATGATCAAATTTATCCTTCAAGGACTCAGTTCAATTTGTCAATAACACTACTGAAAACCATTTGAACAATTAGTCAATGATCAACAGCAAGTTCATCTACTCAGAGATTTTTGTCATCATTTAAGACGATGACTTTAGCGCCTACAAAATGCTTATTGACTGTGCCTTGTGAATCTAATTGTAGGATCTAAAAGGGCAAAATGTTTGTCAAGTTTCCCTAAAGCTGCAAAATCCCTACAGCTAGGCTGGTAATCAATCATAATAATTGAGTTTGTTCAATGTGTGTAATAGATGGCCTTTCTGCTAATGACACGCTAATGTGTCAGAAGCAATAATAATCAAGTCACATTCTCGGGTTGATTGAGATGCTGAGCAGAGCTGGTTATTCTCAATCTCACCTCACACCATTAACACCAGACAAGCACTGCTTCCAAGGAACACTGTCTTCCATTAAGATTTACGGGGATTAAAAATGTAAAAGACAGCCTGGCTGGCTGGTGTGGCTCAGTGGTTGTGTGTCAACCTATGAACCGAAAGGTCACCATTCGATTCCTGGTCACATGTTTCTATCTCCCTCTCCCTTCCTTACTGAAATCAATAAAAATATTTTTTAAAAAAGAAACATCAATGATAAGAATCATTGATCAATTGCCTCTTGCATGCCCCCTACTGGGGATCAAGCCCACAACCCAGGCATGTGCCCTTGACCGGAATCGAACCTGGGATCCTTCAGTCTGCTGGCCGACGCTCTATCCACTGAGCCAAACCGGGATTATCATTCATGTTTCTATCTCTCTCTCCCTCTCCCTCTCCCTTCCTCTCTGAGTTCAATTTTATATATATATATATATTTAATATATATATATATATTTAATATATATATATTTTTATATATATTTTAAAATATATATATATATATATATTTTTTTTTTTTTTTTTTAAAGACAGGTAATATAGGCAGGTAGCCACACAATAAATGCTCAGAATCATATGCTCTGTTTGGCAATACCCAGTCCAAACAGTGTGATATCTGAATAAGTGTAAGTTAATGTGAGTTGAACTGGAGGAGGCTATAGAACACTTCAAATACCACTACAAAAACCTGTTCCTGGAGAACATACTGGGACAAGCACATAAGAAAACAACTTCACAGTAAGTGCGAGCTTGCTTTCGCAACCTTGACTTTTAAGCTATCGGGTAGGGCCAGAAGCAGGGACCTTCAGGTCATGTTGTTGTCATCCTGTGACACATGGTGGGCAGTCCTGTGGATTCAAGGGTGCACTCCGGCCAGAAGCAAGGGCACCCTCAGGAAAGGGGGCTGGTGGAGCCCGGCCGGCGTGGCTCAGGGGTTGAGTATCAACCTAGGAACCAGGAGGTCACGGTTCAATTCCCGGTCAGGGCACATGCCCGGGTTGCAGGCTCGATCCCCAGTGTGGGGTGTGCAGGAGGCAGCCGATCCATGATTCTCTCCCATCATTGATGTTTCCATCTCTCTCTCCCTCTCTGGAATTAATAAAAAAAATACATATTTTTAAAAGTGGGCTGGAGGAAAGCAGAGGCTTTGGTGCTCCTATACCATTCAAGCAGGGAAGCCTTCTAGTTCAGTAGGGAGACGAGAAGAATCATTGAAAGGAGAATGGTGAGGATCTTGCAAGATAATCAATTTCCTGTCACCCATCTCCATTTCAAAATAAAAACATTAAACGACAAAAATTGAACAAAGTGCCACAATGTTCTGATATTTTTCATGATATCTACTTCGAGTTATTTCCTTAAAAATGTTTCATTTTTCAGACCCCACTTAGCTGACAACCTAAATCACACTTCAATTCTCCCCATTAATTAAGTCAGCATTACCCAGGGATCTGTGTTTAAAAGGCATGCCAGCCCTGGCCGGTGTAGCTCAGTGGGTTGCGGATCCTCTCATGCATAGAAAGGTGGCCGGTTCAATTTCAGGTCAGGGCGCATGCCCAGATGGCAGGTTTGGTCCCTGATTGGGGTGCGTAGGTAAGGGGGGGAGGTGGGGGGGGAACAACTGATGGATGTTTCTCTCTCGAGTTGATGTTTCTCTCTCTCATCATTTAAGAACTGAAGATCCCTGCTTGCGAGTCCTACCCGAGAAAGGCATTCCAGGTGATTCTGGTGCAGGGCTCAGGATCATAATTGGAACAGCACCGGCTCTGTGGGAGACACCCCGGGAGAGAGCTCAAGGCTAAAATAGACAGCCAACCTCCATGTATGTTGTACGTCACAGCCACCCTCACTGCACAGCTGGCTGCATGCCGGCCTCTGTTATATCTTCCTGATGCCCTGGGACTTTCTGGAGAATCCGGATTTCCGGATAGAAAAGCATGTATGGGAGGCAACAGCAATTCTTGATGATAAACAACTGGATGACTTGAATTGACATTTGCCATTGGATTAGCATGAATCCAGACCACAGTCGATGGTGGAAATGCATGTATAACAGAGGCATGGCTTCTCAAACACACCCCAGAGCTGCTGACACTCGAGAACATTCCTACCTGGACATCTAAAGCCCAAGCCTATTGTATGCTGGAATCATTAACACGTGTCAGCAGTATTCATTTGACTAGATGCAGATTTCTTATGATCATAATGGATGTTTAACAAAATAATGGAACAGAGGTATTTTCAATGACATATATTTAGCAGTTTTATGGATGTCTGATTAACTTGTCATAACAGTATTCATTTAATTCAACTTAAGGGCTGAAATCTACTTTCAACCTTTATTAGTGTGAAACACTTTTTGGGCCACACAAATCGGGGTGGGGGGGGGGAAACAATTAGAAATCTCGGATAAAACACTGAGAGATTTTGCTGCGATATCTCTTTCGTTTTTAAAAATAGCACTAAGCTTGGCTGGTGTGGCTCAGTGGTTGAGTGTTGACCCAGAAACCAAGAGTTCACTGGTCTGATTCCCGGTGAGGGCACATTCCCGGGTTGCCGGCTCAATCCCCAGTAGGGGGCATGTTGGAGGCAGCCGATCAATGAAGTTTCTCTCTCATCAATGTTTCTATTTCTCTATCCCTCTCCCTTCCTCTCTTTCTAAAAATCAATAAACATATTTGGGGGGAGAAAAGAGTATTAAATCTTTATGCCTTTCTCTCTTCCTTACAATTGGTTTCCATTCTCTTCAATACTTTAGAGCAGTGGTTGGCAAACTGCGGCTCACGAGCCACATGCGGCTCTTTGGCCCACATGCGGCTCTTTGGCTCTTCCACAAAATACCACGGCCTGGGCCAGTCTATTTGGAAGAAGTGGTGTTAGAAGAAGTTTAAGTTTAAAAAATGTGGCTCTCCAAAGAAATTTCAATCGTTGTACTGTTGATATTTGGCTCTGGTGACTCATGAGTTTGCCGACCACTGCTTCAGAGTCATGTATCTAAAGTTTCAGTCATATATTTTTTTCAATATATTTTTATTGATTTCAGAGAGGAAGGGAGAGGGAGAGAGGGATAGAAACATCAATGATGAGAATCATTGATCAGCTGCTTCCTGCACGCCCCCACTGGGGATCAAGCCTGAAACCCGGGCTTGTGCCCTTGACCGGAATCGAACCCGGGACCTTTCAATCCACAGGCCGATTCTCTATCCACTGAGCCAAACCAGCTAGGGCTATTTTTTTAAATCAGGCACCACGGTAGGCCCTGAAGAAAAGAACATTACCATAACAGCAGCAGGAGCACTGGTCTTGATCACATGCATTCCTTATCGCAGAACTTTTCACAACAAACCTACTTGGTGGTAGTATTCTTTTTAAAAAATATATATTTTATTGATTTTTTGCAGAGAGGAAGGGAGAGGGAGAGAGAGTTAGAAACATCAATGGGAGAGAAACATCGATCAGCTGCCTCCTGCACACCCCCTACTGGGGATGTGCCCGCAACCAAGGTACATGCCCTTGACCGGAATCGAACCTGGGACCCTTCAGTCCGCAGGCAAACGCTCCATCCACTGAGCCAAACCGGTTAGGGAGGTGGTAGTATTCTTATCATCATTTCCCGTTGAGGGCGCTGAGTGGCTGGAGCAGTAAAGTAATTGGACTTTGGAAAGTTACTAAGTGGCAGTTGAAGGAGGCTTCTGAAGAACCATGACATTATGGCCCTGACCGGTTTGGCTCAGTGGATAGAGCGTCGGCCTGAGGACTGAAGGGTCCCAGGTTCGATTCCGGTCAAGGGCATGTACCTTGGTTGCGGGCACATCCCCAGTAGGAGGTGTGCAGGAGGCAGCTGATCGATGTTTCTCTCTCATCGATGTTTCTAACTCTCTATCCGTCTCCCTTCCTCTCTGTAAAAAAATCAATAAAAAAATATATTTAAAAAAAAAAGAACCATGACATTATGAAACAAAATATTCTCTAGAAGAAACATACATAGTCCAAAAGAGAAGAAATGATCCAGAAATAATACATTAATGAGCCAGCTTAGGGACTTGGGCCCAGAAATGAAAAATTCCAGGTGAGCTGGCAGCCACGTTCAGACCAGGTGGTCAGAATGAACGTGGCATAAGCTAAGTATAAAAATGTCATCACGCCTCCACTCTCTACTAAGAACCACGGAAGTAGCTGATTTTTTTCTCCCTTCTCACTGCCCGCTTAAAGCACTGACCTGCATGGGCAGTTGATCTAGATTTGACCCTACACAACCTTCCTAGGGGGGTGGTAATGAGCACTCCACCAGCATGAACACAGTGTCAGGAAATGCAGCAGGAGAAGGAAGTCACCGGATCTTGAAATGGTACATTCCTTAAGGCTGTCTTTTTCTAAAAGCCCATCTTGAATGCAGACTGGTGCAGCCACTTTGGAAAACAATATGGAGTTTCCGCAAAAAAATTAAATATGGAACTGCCATTTGACCCCGTGATCCCACTTCTAGGAATATATCCTAAGAAAACCGAAACACCAATCAGAAAGAAGGTATGCACCCCTATGTTCATAGCAGCACAATGTACCATAGCTAAGATCTGGAAACAGCCCAAGTGCCCATTAGCAGATGAGTGGATTAAAGCTGTGGTACGTTTACACAATGGAATACTATGCAGCTGTAAAAAAGAAGGATCTCTTACCCTTTGAGACAGCAGGAACAGACCTGGAGAGTATCGTGCTGAGTGAGATAAGTCAGTCAGAGAAAGACAAGTATCACATGATCTGCCTCATATGTGAAATCTAAATAACAAAATAAACTGATGAGCCGAAACCGGTTTGGCTCAGTGGATAGAGTGTCGGCCTGCGGACTGAAGGGTCCCAGGTTCGA
Organism: Plecotus auritus; assembly: GCF_963455305.1. NCBI lineage: Eukaryota > Metazoa > Chordata > Mammalia > Chiroptera > Vespertilionidae > Plecotus > Plecotus auritus. The sequence continues at coordinate 5,954,587 of NC_137784.1, read as the reverse complement.
TTCTGGTCAAGGGCATGTACCTGGGTTGCGGGCACATCCCCAGTAGGGCGTGTGCAGGAGGCAGCTGATCGATGTTTCTCTCTCATCGATGTTTCTAACTTTCTATCCCTCTCCCTTCCTCTCTGTAAAAAATCAATAAAAAAATATATTTAAAAAAAAAACAAAAAAACCATGACATTATGAAACAAAATATTCTCTAGAAGAAACATACATAGTCCAAAAGAGAAGAAATGATCCATAAATAATACATTAATGAGACAGCTTAGGGACTTGGGCCCAGAAATGAAAAATTCCAGGTGGGCTGGCAGCCACGTTCAGACCAGGTGGTCAGAATGAACGTGGCATAAGCTAAGTGTAAAAATGTCATCACGCCTCCACTCTCTACTAAGAACCACGGAAGTAGCTGATTTTTTTCTCCCTTCTCACTGCCCGCTTAAAGCACTGACCTGCATGGGCAGTTGATCTAGATTTGACCCTACACAACCTTCCTAGGGGGGTGGTAATGAGCACTCCACCAGCATGAACACAGTGTCAGGAAATGCAGCAGGAGAAGGAAGTCACCGGATCTTGAAATGGTACATTCCTTAAGGCTGTCTTTTTCTAAAAGCCCATCTTGAATGCAGACTGGTGCAGCCACTTTGGAAAACAATATGGAGTTTCCGCAAAAAAATTAAATATGGAACTGCCATTTGACCCCGTGATCCCACTTCTAGGAATATATCCTAAGAAAACCGAAACACCAATCAGAAAGAAGGTATGCACCCCTATGTTCATAGCAGCACAATGTACCATAGCTAAGATCTGGAAACAGCCCAAGTGCCCATTAGCAGATGAGTGGATTAAAGCTGTGGTACGTTTACACAATGGAATACTATGCAGCTGTAAAAAAGAAGGATCTCTTACCCTTTGAGACAGCAGGAACAGACCTGGAGAGTATCGTGCTGAGTGAGATAAGTCAGTCAGAGAAAGACAAGTATCACATGATCTGCCTCATATGTGAAATCTAAATAACAAAATAAACTGATGAGCCGAAACCGGTTTGGCTCAGTGGATAGAGTGTCGGCCTGCGGACTGAAGGGTCCTGGGTTCGATTCCGGTCAAGGACATGTGCCTTGGTTGCGGGCACATCTCCAGTAGAGGGTGTGCAGGAGGCAGCTGATCGATGTTTCTCTCTCATCGATGTTTCTAGCTCTCTATCCCTCTCCCTTCCTCTCTGTGAAATATCAATAAAATATATTTAAAAAATAAATAAATAAAAAATAAACTGATGAACAGAGTGGATCCAGAGACATGGAGTCACGGAACAGAGTGTGGAATCTTAGAGGGAAGGCGGGGCAGGGTGGGCCGGTGGGTGGGTGGGAAGTTATCAACCAAGAACCTCGTATGCACATATGCATGGCGCATGGCCACAGACAGTGGGGCAGTGAAGGCCTAGGGCAGGAGGCGGGTGTGGCCTGGAGGAGGTCAATGGGGGGAAGAAGGAGACAGATGTAATACTTTCAACAATAAAGATTTAAAAAAAAAAGAAAAGAAAAAAGAAAAGGAACAAAATAAAACAAACAAAAAGCCCACCTTTTCTCAAAAGCCTGCTTTGTCCCCAACTTATAAAGCAGCCAAGCAGAGCCAGCCTCCGTCTTCTGTGCTGCCTCCCTCGTACACCAGCATTAGCTTAATAAGATCTGTCTGGAAATTTCTCTGGGGTTTCCTCTCAATTTCTGTCTTGGGGAACCGAAGAACCCCAATGCTGGTAACATGAGGGCAATACAAACCCCAGGAAAAGAATAACCTATTGTTTTAAATGGACTTAACAGAATTATCTGTTTTGAAAGTAAATAAGCAAGACCCCAAACATGTCATATACAAAGTTTCCTATAAATATTAGATGTAAGACATTTAAGCAATGAAAGTACTAGAAGAAAATACGAAAGAGTACATTTAAAGTCTTTGGGTTAGCCCTGACCGGTTTGGCTCGGTGGATAGAGCGTCAGCCTGCGGACTGAAGGGTCCCGGGTTCGATTCCGGTCAAGGGCATGTACCTTGGTTGTGGGCACATCCCCAGCAGGAGGTGTGCAGGAGGCAGCTGATCGATGTTTCTCTCTCATCGATGTTTCTGACTATCTATCCCTCTCCCTTCCTCTCTGTGAAAAATCAATAAAATATATTTTAAAATAAATAATTAAATAAAGTCTCGGCGTTGGAAGGGCATTTCTAAGTATAACGTGAAATCCAGAAGCTACAAAGGAAAAGACAAACAGGTTCAACTACACAGCAATTTAAAAGGCAAAGCATAAGCAAAGTTATAAGACAACACACTAGAAGAAAAATTTTACAACATAGAAAGCTGACAAACACATAACATATATAATAAAGAGCTTGTACACCCCCAAAAAGAAAGATAACCTAATTTTAAAATGATAAAGTATATGATCAGGCACATACATGAAAATAATAAAATGGCCAATAAAGTTTTATGACACTCATTTTCCTTCATAAATGAAAAAGAAAAGCGCTGACTTGCCACTTTTCCCCCCTTGAAATAAAAGTGCAAGGGGGTGCAACCTGCTTCTGAAGGGCCATCATAAGCTCTCAGAATTTAAATGCATATGCTATGTGTCTTAGCAGTTTTGTTTCTAGACCTGTGTCCTATAAGATAAATCGGTATAGCTATATGCCCAAGGGTGAGCATTACAGTCCTTCATTGGGGTGGGGGTGTGGGGGGGGGGGAGAAAAGAAATGTGGGAATGAGGCAGTACTCTTGGAAATTAAATATATAATGGCATATTCAATTGAGTAGAAAGTTTGAGGGATGACATTTTAAAAATCTTACAGAAAGTTGAATAAAAGACACATGTTCGAAATATAAGAGAAAATTTTAAAAAGTGCAGATGGTCCATTCAGAAGCTCCAACATACAGTTGATAAAGAAATTCTAAAACAGGAAAGAGAGGGAGAAAGGAATTATCAAATAAACGAATCTGAATAGTTCCTGAGCTGAATGATCTGAGGATTCAGCCTGAGACCCTTTAGTCTGACAGGAAAAGCGGCTCACACCGGAGGCATCACAGGGCAATCCGAATACCCTAAGGACACAGCTATGATGTTTAAAGCTACAGAGAGAAAAGATACATGGAAAATAAAGGACAGAGAATCAGGTCATTATCTGACTGCAGGACTGGGGGCCTGAAGGCCATGTAAATGGACTTAAACCTTCTGCAAGAAATAATTTTCAAGCTGTATTTTGTTGCCAATTGAGAGGGTAAAATAATGACATGTCCAGACACGCAAACATTTATTTATTTATTTATTTATTTATTTATTTATTTATTTATTTATATTGATATTTTACAGAGAGGAAGGGAGAGGGATAGAGAGTTAGAAACATCGATGAGAGAGAAACATCGACCAGCTGCCTCCTGCACACCCCCTACTGGGGATGTGCCCGCAACCAAGGTACATGCCTTTGATCGGAATCGAACCCGGGACCCTTCAGTCCACAGGCCGACGCTCTATCCACTGAGCCAAACCGGTCAGGGCAGACACGCCAACATTTAGAAAGTCTACTTCCCACCCTTCTTTTCTAAGCCAGTTCTCTGAGGATGTGCTCCAACAAAATCAAGAGAGAAAGGCACGAGATGAAGGAAAAATGGATTCAACATGGACTAAGAGAGGAGCAAGACCATAGGATGGCAGTTTTGTAAGTGGCCCTGTTGGTCATCCACCCACATGAGAACAGGAGGAGGACATGAGAAGGGAGGTGCCTGGGAAAGAAGGCGGTTCCAGAATTTGACATTACTCTTGAGAAGAGCAAAGCATTTGAGGCAGGACTTGCCAGGGGAAAAATAAGTAACAATAAGGGACTACCAGGAAAACAAAAAGGTTTAACATAGTGGCACTATAACCAGCAATCACTGGTTATACTATGACTAATATTTTCTCAGTCATAAAAATAAAAACTCTTTAGTGAGTTTTAAACTCTAGAATCAGACTGTAGCTGAGGCACAAAAGACTCAGAAATGGAAAGAGCAATGGGAAATGATTTCAACTATTGTAATATTAAAGGCAAACTATGGCCGAAACCGGTTTGGCTCAGTGGATAGAGCGTCGGCCTGCGGACTGAAGGGTCCCGGGTTCGATTCCGGTCAAGGGCATGTGCCTTGGTTGCGGGCACATCCCCAGTGGGGGGCGTGCAGGAGGCAGCTGATCGATGTTTCTCTCCCATCGATGTTTCTAGCTCTCTATCCCTCTCCCTTCCTCTCTGTAAAATATCAATCAAATATATTTTTTTTAAAAAAAAGGCAAAATATGGAAGATGCAAGTTGGGAAACGGAAGGGTAAGAAAAAGTAATCAAGAAGGGCTCATGCATTACATTTTCCTCTTACTAAGTGGAAATTACCAGAATCAGGACATGCTGTTGACAGTGGAAGAGAAAAGAAGTAAAAGTATGATCTATTATTTAAAATTGATCCCAGGAAACCCCCAGTTGGGCTCGGGCTGCCAGGTGGGGTTGCCGGCGCATTTCCCATGCTTTTTGAGCTTGTAAGCACCCACAAACAGAAACAAAAACGGAGCAGAAACAGAAAAAGAAGGTACCTGAAATACGCCACGCCTGGCTTCCAGTGCCCCGGACGTACAGAGAGCAGGCGAGCAAACAGCACGCCAGTTCAACTCAACCAATTGCGAAGGCGCCGGGGAAAGTTGGTAAGCACTTAAGGCAAATCCTTGAGTTAAGTAACTCTGCAGCTGCTAGGGAGTTTCCACAGGTGCCTGCAAGAAGTTTCCCAAGTCCAGGCAACCGCCCCGAGTCCTTTGGCACTCCCCGAAGGCTCTTACCTGCAGGCGTCCTCAAACTACGGCCCGCGGGCCACATGCGGCCCGCCCAGGACATTGATCCGGCCCGCCGGGTGCCGCTGCCTGTCCTGCTTAGCAGCCGACGCGTCCCGGGCCCGCAGTGCGCATAGGAATTTGTTCATAGTTTTTTTTAAAACTATAGTCCGGCCCTCCGACGGTCTGAGGGACAGTGAACTGGTCCCCTGTTTAAAAAGTTTGAGGACCCCTGCCTTAGGGCTCGGAGGAGGGTGTCCCACCAGAGTCTCCAAAATACGTTACCAGGAAACCCCCGGTTGGGGTCGGGCTGCCTGTCGCTGTGTCCAATCACGAAGGCAGGGTTGAATCTTATAAGGCAATTATTGAGAAGGCCAGCCTACCAAGAAGGCAGAGTGCTTACAAGCGTCAAATCTTCGCTTCCAGTAAGGTGCAGGGGACAGGATTATAAAGGGGAAGGAGCTAGGGTGAGGCTGGGAACAGATGTTAGCTATTGTCCTTAGTCATCAGGCGATGAGATGATGTTGATGAGATGATGTTTTGACTCCTAGTGGGTCAGTCTGACCGTGCTTATGGGTTCTGCTTGCTGGATTCACAGCTGAGTCACCTCCTTAATCGCTTCACACAAGTGTTGAAAAGGAAACTTAAGAAAAACATGACCCCCTATCCTATACAATAAAAGGGTAATACGCAAATCGACCAAACAGCAGAAAGACCAGTCGCTATGACATGCACTGACCACCAAGGGGAAGACGCTCAATGCAGGAGCTGCCCCCTGGTGGTCAGTATGCTCCCACAGGGGGAGCGCCGCTCAGCCAGAAGCCGGGCTCACAGCTGCGAGCACAGCGGCAGGGGCAGGAGACTCTCCCACCTGCATGGCAGCACTAAGGATGTCCAACTGACAGCTTAGGCAGGGAGCAGGCCTAAGCCGGCAGTCACACATCCCCCGAGGGCTCCCAGACTGCAAAAGGGCGCAAACTGGGCTGAGGAACCACCCCCCCTCCACACCCAAGTGCACGAATTTCGTGCACTGGGCCTCTAGTTCATAAGAAATGTAACCCTCTATTCACATGTCTATGTGTTCTAAGATTTAAAATAATACGATTACTCTTCAGATTAATTCAGGCTCTCTATCTATCCAAATCACGAAGTTATTTTATAGCTCGATAGTTAGAGAGCTACACTGGTTAGGTAGGAGCCTGAGAAGGAGGTGGGGAAAGGTACAACCAATCTAGGCCTTATCTGAAAGAGTGAGAAACCAGTAGAGAGAAGTCCAAAATTGCTCGTCCCAGAAACACCAGTTGAACTATAATCCTTGGACCAGGAGTTGGCAGATTTGGGCGGGGGGGGGGGGGGGGTTTAAAGGGTCAGATAGCAAATATTTTAGACTTTGTAGGTGTGGGGGATAAAAAATAATTTTTCCTCCACCTTTCTAAATTCTTCTGGCTGGACTAATAAACATATTAACATGAGTTGGATGAACAAGAGAAAATGACCAACATTATTACGTGTGTCCATAAGAGTGTTCCATAAGAATATGAGCCCTCAGGATCGATCTGGCAGTGAAGGCTTAAGTGGCATCTTGAGCCAAGGAGAAAGGCGATTTGTGGTTTGGGCCCTCAAAGGGCAGGAAGGCAATTCACATGGAGATGGGAAAGCGGATGTTTGGTAAATAACTGCTTGCTGGCCCTTGGTTAAACAGAGGACACAGAGAGGTTTGAACTAATGGATCTTGCTAGGTTCCTCCCGATCTATAACACCTACTTCATATCAAGCTATGATACTATCTCCCTTTCTAGAACAAGTGCTCTACATTCTTTTTAGGCAGTTGGGGGGAAGGTCAAGGTTTTTCTTGAGCCTTGCTTTAAATAAAAAAAAAAGAAGCTTAAAATATAAATATCTCAAAAGGTTTTGGTGTGGCAAACTGCTTCCTCTCACAGGTCATCTGGTCTCCATCACAGCTACTCAACTCTGCCGCTGTAGCTCACACGCAGCACAGACAAATGCATAAAGACTGTTCCAATCCAACTTTATAAACAGGCAGAGGGTCAGATCTAGATATACGTGGGAAATCACCACATTTACGGAAACTATAGAGCATGATTGTCCAAAATATCACTAGGGAGACTATTAAAGATGAACACTTAAAATTCCGTCTTCATTTAGCTCCTAGGAGGCATGCTCTCTCTTGATTCTCAAAGTCATGTCAAGAGCACAAATGCTTGCCCCACGCTGATTAAGCAATGGTAGCCCTTCCCCAATATTTAGGATAGAAAAGGCCAATGGGTGAAATGTACTTGAATTGAACGTTTGCTCGAGTATTTGTCCAGGGAAATCACTATTAAATGCATCCCCTTGGCAGTTTTATAAATGAGTACCACTAGATTCAGAAGTACTTGAAGGTTGAGTATCTCTATTTTCACCCTCTGCCGCGTTGTGTGGTATAGAGCTGCTGTGCAAAGAATGCTTGGAAAATACGGATATAACTTAGCCAAACTTACCTATTCAGTTTTTTAAAATAAATATATTTTTATTGATTTCAGAGAGGAAGGAAGAGGGAGAAAGAGGTAGAAACATCAAGGATGAGAGAGAATCATTAATCGGCTGTCCTTGCATGCCCCCTCCTGGGGATCCAGCCCACAACCTGGCCATATGCCCTGACCTGGAATTGAACCTGGTTCATAGGTCGATACTCAAACACTGAGCCCCCCCCCCCCCCCACCCAGGCTGTATTCAGTTTTTTAAGTTTAATTTAACAGTAGTCTATGGAGTTTCACACAAAACTCCAGAAATTATTTTCCACTTGAAATTTTAGAACCATTGTTTCAGTTTTAAACTTGATATAGACAACTTCGCTTTATCTAATTGCAATAGAAAGACTATAATGAAGATTATAAACCAAGATTACACACGTTTGTGAGGCTCATTTCAGGCTTTAGAAAGACGTGATGAATAACAGGTCTTTTATACAGGTAATTGAAAAGCTATCATAAAAGCTTTTAGAAATATTTTAAAGGCGAAACTCAAAACGTAAAGTGGATAATTATCACTCACTAAAGTTTGTGAGCATATCTATTAATCCCTCATCAAAGAGGCAGTCACATGAAAGTGCTCCATCATTCTTCAATTTAAGAAATTGTCTCCTCTCCTGAAATTAAAAAACAAAACAAGATTCCCCCAGGGACCTAACCTCTGTTGCAAATGAACTGCTTGTTTGTATCCCGCACAAACAGAGGGTGAAGGGTAAAGCAGAGCAATCACTGTGGCTTCAGTCCACGCTGGAGCCTACTGGTCAACTGCATGTGGTCATTTAATTACCGATAGCCTCCTGTGATCATTATGCAAAGCAGGCTGGCAGGATGTCTCAAGTGGAACCCTGAAAACGGAAGGTGGGAGGTGGAAGGAATCAGCGGGTGCATTTTTGCTCCGGAGCTTCGCACTGTTCAACCGTGAAATCGGGGTGTAGGGCGAGGGAAAGCAAACGATCGGCAGAAACATCTGGGAATAAATCTAACGCTCCTTTGCTGAAAAGCGCTGCCTTTGAAATGTTATGCTATAAGGATTATTTTATGGGCATGATAAAATCAGGCTCGATTACGAAGCAAATTAAACCTGGAGAGGCCAGAATTCACTTATCCTAGGCAGGTCTCAGAAGCATTTAACATGTTGAAAGCGTAAAAAAACTGGGGGTTGGGTAAACAAAGAGTTCAAACACGTCTCTTCTGGTATCAAACTAGGGAGTTAGATAAGAGCATAATTGCTAAGACTTCTTACCTAACTTATACGACAGGAAAAGATAAACATTTTCTGTGTGTGACTATTATTGCAAACAGAATGTAACACTTGTTCAGTTTCAGATCTGTGGAGATGGGAGATTTCTCACACCTGCGAGCCTGGGTTTCTCCCCCCGCAGTTTTTCCTTGAGTCCTGAGAATTTGTTATGGGGCAGCTGAGTGAACAGCGGTTTGATCCTCTGGAAAGATAATTGCACGGCTGCTATCATAAATATTACCATTAGGCAATGGAGGGTGCCATGAAAACACCTGGTTTTGGCCTAAAGGGAGAAAATCACATTAGGCATTAGCTTAATTGAAACAAAGTGGATGGCATTTTTTCAGAAGCTTCTAATGTCCCAACCTATCAAATATTAGCGAGCCTCAAATGCCTGTGTGCATTATGAGAACAATCTGACTACACTCAGAAAATAGTCTAAAGTACTTCAATGTGTCTTCAACCAAATATTGGGATAATATTGACTTGGGAAAAGCCTTTATGCTAGAAAAGCTAAAGATAAATGATTTCGCATAATGCACATATATACACATATTCATACATATCCACATAAACATATGATGGCATATTACTCAGCCATAAAAATGAGTGAGACAATATAGATGAGCCTCAAAAACATTATGCTAAATGAAAGAAGCCAATGACAAAAGGCGACACATTGTACAACTCCATTTATATGAAACATCCAGAATAGGCAAACGCATAGACACGGAAAGTAGATTTGGGGCTGCTAGGGGCAGGGGGTGGTCCCTTGGCAACCAGCCCCCTATTTTTAGTTTTTTTTTTTGAAAGCTACCTCATTAACAAAAGAATAGCCATGTGATTAAAGAGTTGGAACTTTAGGTCCCAGTCCCTGACCTCTGGGGACAGGAGAGGGACTGGAGGTTGAATCAACCACCAATATCCAGTGACTGAATCAATCATGCCTATGTAACAGCCTCCATAAAACCCCAAAAGGACAGGCTCTGGAGAGCTTGCAGGGTAATGAACACGTGGAGATTTGGAAGTGGCTTGCTCAGAGATCGTGGGAGCTCTGTGTGCTTTCTTCATACCCTTCCCTGCGCCTCTCTTCAGTCTTGGCTGTTCCCGAGTTATATCCTATATAATAACAGGCTAATATGCAAATTGTCCCCTCAACCTGGAGTTTGACTGGGAGTTTGACCAGGGGGCGGACCAGCCGGCCAACTGCCTGTGGCCCCGCCCCTGGCTGGCCCCGCCCCCAATCACCTCCCCACACCTGTGCCGGACCCCACCTGTGCACGAATTCATGCACCGGGCCTCTAGTCCTTTAAATAAATAAACTGGTAATCTAGTAAGTAAAACCATTCTACGAGTTCTGTGATCTGTCCTAGCAAATTAATCAAACCCAAGGAGGGGTTTGTTGGAACCTCCGTCTATAGCCACTTGGTCAGAAGTATAGTTAACAACCTAAGTTTGTGACTAGCAACTGAAGTGTGCTGGGGGCAGGGAGCCGTCATGTGGGACCTGTGAGATCTGATGCTATCTCCAAGATCTGAGCTGAGCCCTAGCCGGTTTGGCTCAGTGGATAGGGTGTCAGCCTGCGGACCAAAGGGTGCCAGGTTCGATTTCAGTCAAGGGCACGTATCTTGGCTGTAGGCTCCTTCCTGGCCCAGCCCCAGGACGAGGCTCTTGCAGGAGGCAACCAATCGATGTGTCTCTCTCACATCGATGTTTCTCTCTGTCTTTCCCTCTCTTTTCCACTCTCCCTAAAAATCAATGGAAAAATATCCTCAGGTGAGGATTAACAACAACAACAGCAACAAAAAAGATCTGAGTGGAATTGTAGTTCACCCAGCTGGTGTCGAATAATTGCTTGGTGGTGGAGGGGAACACTCTCACACAATGGAACTGGGCACAGAGTCCTAGCTGTAACATTATGAATGCACTAAATGTCACTAGTGGTCTATTTTAGATTATGTGCACTTTAGCACAATAAAAAAAATGCATTAAAATATTTTCTTTTGAGGGGCTAATTCTCTCCCAGAAAATCCCTCATTCCCTTCTAGGCCCCTATGGGGCATCGCCTGGGAATAAAGATAATAATAAAAAGAAATGCGAGCTCCCTTACAGAGTATAAGTGTTACATTTCCCTAACCCAGTGTTCGGCAAACTGCGGCTCGCGAGTGCCGCGGTTTGCCACTCTGTTGACTAATGAGTTTGCCAACCACTGACCTAGACTCTCAATTCCAATAATTACAGGCTGCTGTTGTTCCTTGTGATTAAGCCCCTAGCCCAGTGGTCAGCAAACTCATTAGTCAACAGAGCGGCAAACTGCGGCTCGTGAGCTGCATGTAGCTCGCAAGCCGCAGTTTGCCGACCACTGCCTTAACCATTAATTATAGGATCTTTTCCAAGGAAGGGAGTAGGGAGAAGAAGGGGGAGGAAGGGAATCCATGAAGGAAGAATCTGAAACAAGGAAGAGAACATGAATCCCACCTGGTAGGGGAAGGTTTGGGAATATTTGGGAATGTTCTTGGTCTGATAAATAGTGTTTGTGATTCTGGGCAGGAGACTCATTGCTGCAGAATTAGCTCTGGTCTTCAGACTTCTGGGTATCAGTGAGGGAATAAGTGACAGCTAAAGCTTATGTCTGTATGCTCTGGCTGATAACCTAAGTAGGTAAATTTAAAAAGGCAGATCCCTGGTCCAGATCAAACTGTGCAGTCAGCAACCAGCACTGATAAATGTTGAACTCTGTAAGCTATATATATAAAAGCCTAAGTGATCTTTTGACCATTCGACCATTTGACCAGTAGCTATGACACGCACTGACCACCAGGGGGCAGACGCTCAATACATAGGCATGGAAACATGGAACAGGCTGATGAATCTCAGAGAGAAGGGGGAGGGGAAAAAGGAGGGCGGGAAGAGATTAACCAAAGATCTTATATGCTTACTAAAGGCCTGCAGGGATTGAGCCGAAACCAGCAGTTTGACATTCCCCGAGGGGTCCCAGATTGCGAGAGGGCGCAGGCCAGGCCGAGGGACCCCACCAGTGCATGAATCCGTGCACCGGGCCTCTAGTAAAAATGGCAGTACCCCCAAGATGCAAGCATCAGATACTAAAGATGTCACTTTTAAAAAAATGTATTTTATTGATTTTTTACAGAGAGGAAGGGAGAGGAATAGAGAGTCAGAAACATTGATGAGAGAGAAACATGAATCAGCTGCCTCCTGCACACCCCCTCTTAGGGATGTGGCCACAACCAAGGTACATGCCCTTGACCGGAATTGAACCTGGGACCCTTCGGTCCTCAGGCCGACGCTCTATCCACTGAGCCAAACCGGTTAGGGCAAGATATCACTTATTTTGAAAAACCATGGGATATGACCGTGGCATTGTATCCATACTTCCCGTGTTCAATGATAGCAAAAAACAAGCCTCAAGAGTGGTTGACCCGGCCGGTGTTGCCCAGTGGTTGAGTGTTGACCTATGAACCAGGAGGTCACCGTTCCATTGCCGGTCAGAGCACATGCCCAGGTTGCGGGCTTGATCCCCAGTAGGAGGCTCGCAGGAGGCAGCCGATCAATGATTCTCTCTCATCATTGATGTTCTTTCTCTCTCTCCCTCTCCTTGCCACTCTGAAATCAATAAAAAAATATATATATACTATCTAATAAAAGGGTAATATGCAAATTGACCATCACTCCAACACACAAGATGGCTGCCCCCATGTGGTCAAAGATCCTGCCCCCATGTGCACACAAGATGGCCACCACAAGATGGCCAGCAGGGGAGGGCAGTTGGAAGGACCAGGCCTGCAAGGGAGGGCAGTTGTGGGCTATCAGACCAGCAGGGGAGGGCAGTTGGGAGGGACCAGGCCTGCAAGGGAGGGCAGTTGGGGGTGATCAAGCCTGCAGGGGAGGGCAGTTAGGGGTGACCAGGCCTGCAAGGGAGGGCAGTTAGGGGTGACCAGGCCTGCAGGGGAGGTCAGTTAGGGGAAAACAGGCTGGCAAGGGAGCAGTTAGGCATCAATCAAGCTGGCAGGGGAGTGGTTAGGGGGTGATCAGGCTGGCAGGCAGAAGCGGTTAGGGGCAATCAGGAAGGCAGGCAGGCGAGCAGTTGGGAGCCAGCAGTCCTGGATTGTGAGAGGGATGTCCGACTGCCCGTTCAGGCCCGATCCCGGGCAGTCGGACATCCTTCGAGGGGTCCCAGATTGGAGAGGGTGCAGTCTGGGCTGAGGAACACACACCCTGTGCACGAATTTTGTGCACCAGGCCTCTAATATATATATATTATTATTATTATATCAATTTGCATATATATATATATATATATATCTTTAAAGAGTGGTTGAGATTGAAAGGTGGCCATCTTGGAACCAGCTGGTGGAGATTCTAAGTGATTGGGCATAGCCTCCAGGTGAGTTTTTAGCTGTTTGAACATCTGGCCAAAGGAAGTTCTCCAGTGTTTAATCAAATGTTGGCTCTGACAACATGGAAGACAGGGAGGTCACAGCATGCAGTGTGAGGGGACTTGGCTTTGTCACTAACTAGCATCTGGCCTTTGGTTTCTCCTTCCATAATGCAGCAAATATTTCCTGAATGCCTCTACTGCACCACACACCATGATAGGCTCTTCCTGAAGTACAAACATATGCCAATAATTGATCATCTATTTCGAGAGTCTTCTGTGTACCAGGCACCCCACATAGATGGTTCCGCAGTCAGCCAGAGATTTCGGGCAGAGTTTATGCAGCGAATAAAGGGTACACCTTTTTTGGCTTTTTCCTTTATGAGATTCCCTCCTTTATTTTCTATCAGTACTGGTTGCCCCAAATTCTGCCCTCTTGTTCTTTAGGCCAGAAAGACTATAAGTTTTCTATTGGAATTCTAGCCACTTGACATGGTGCCAACTGTGACATTAAAAGCCATAAAAACTGACAAACTTACCATTCTAAGTATCAAATCCCCTAGAGAATCTGCCCACTATTACTCATTTTCAAATGTCTTGTGACAGGTGTTTAAAATTTTTAAAATTTTGTCTAGAGTTTAGTCATTATATTGAAAAGAGGCAATCTGGTGGGAATTTCTTTGGCCATACTGGAAATGAAAACCCATTTTTACTTTTAAACAAGTCTACAATTTGAACATTTTACTAGTTCAAATAGCTTTCATTCTAATGAAATGAAGTTTTATTTTACTGTCCCAGAGGCATTTGATTTCTTAGTTTCAACATATTCTCTCTTTTCCTCATCATCTATTTCTGAAGCTTATAATAAGAAAGCATTTTGAGTTTTCTTCTGCTTATTGGGAATATTTGGAATTCTAATGAGCATTCTTGAAGGAACCTGGATTCAACTTGTCTGTCCAATAAAATTTTAGAGAAGGCACTAACTCATTATTCAGCTCTTGATAGATGCAAAACTGGTTTGTGTCTACAAAAATCCAGGGATCTCTCTCTCTCTCTCAAAAGCATTATTATATAACTAGAGGCCCAGTGCATGAAATTTGTGCATAGGTAGGGTCCGTAGGCCTGGCCAGTGATCAGGGCCGATTGGGGCCTTTTGGCTGCTGGCCAGGGACTACCTTCTTTCTGCACTGCCCCCTGGTGGTCAGCGCATGTCATAGCAAACACTCAAATCCCAGTCTCCTGGTCGAACTCCTGAGGGGACAATTTGCATATTAGGCTTTTATATATATAGATGATGAAGTTGTAGAGCTAACCATCAGCTGCTAGATTGAACAGAGCAAGTGTAGTCCAGTCCCTGACTCATGATCACTGTACGTGTGCTTCCACTGGGGGAACACAAGGATTTGGCCACAAGGTCAGGAAGAGGTTGACCTGAAGCGGAAACTACTCAAAACAACACATAATGGATCTGCTGAAGGTACTCTCCTTAGTAAATGGTTTCGAAATATGTCCCTGATGAGACTAGAGTCTGCAGTCTAATCCAATTAAGAAACTAAGATGGTTTTCGAGGGCCATCAACTACTCCTTGTAACAAGTATGAGACAATCACTATATTATCAGGAAATTGGAAGAGTGATCTGAAGGGTGTATCAAAAAAAAACAACAACAAAAAACAGGATGAAAAAAATCATATTTTGAGACTTCAGTCAGCATTATCAAAGAGAAATATTTCATCTATTATAGAGTTGGATATAATTCTTCACTAAAGTAAGATTTTATGTGTTAGAGTGAGGAATAGTTCATCAGGTATTTCGATACTTTGGATGAAATATTTCCATGGCTATCCAATTTATTTTCTTTTGCCTCAATGCTCTCGAAGCAGTTTTTTCCCTTCCAATTTACTACTTCAATTTTCCTGGTAGTTGGATGAAAGATGGGAATATTCATTCCTTTGGAAAGTTACACTTCCCACTGTGAATGAATAAATAGCATCTGATTGGGGAACCTAACTCTTCCTTGCAGTAAGGTGACACCCACAGGCCCACACATGCATATAGATATAGACGATGTATTCTAAATGGAAGTGACATCACTTCCAAGAGGTAAATGTTGGTTCTTGAGGGATGGGGGGGGGGCACAAAATCGCACTCTTTTCATATACATAAAGCACAGATACACATACAGTACATAAACTTAGATGCAATATCTGTAGTATTGAAATTTCATGAAGAAGCAATTAAAAAAAAAAAAAAGGTTTGGCTCAGTGGATAGAGTGTCAGCCTGTGGACTGAGGTGTTCCGGGTTTGATTCTGGTCAAGGGCACATGCCCAGGTTGCAGGCTCGACCCCCAGTGTGGGGAGTGCAGGAGGCAGCCCATCAATGATTCTCTTCCATCATTGATGTTTCTATCTCTCTCTCTCCCTCTCCCTTCCTCTATGAAATCAATAAAAATATATTTTAAAAAAGTCTAAAAAGGCTCCTTGTGTGTGTGGTGGGGGGTGGGGGGGGCCAAGGGTATGAAAAACAGATCAAGAAGCAGGGATATACACATGATCTCACTCATTTGTGGAATATAATGAACAACATAAACTGATGAACAAAAATAGGACCAGAACAAAAATCGAACAGACTGTACAAGCTATGAGGGAAGGCGGGGGTGGGGGGGGGGGGAAAGAGATCAACCAAAGCACTTGTAGGCATGCGTATGAGCAAAATCAATCGACACAGACACTAGGGGGGTGAGGGCTTGTGCTTGGGGGGGAAGGGGTGGCAGGGGAGAGGTCAATGGGGGGAAAGGAAGACTCATGTAATACTTTAAACAATAAAGAATTTTTTAAAAAAGAAGCAGTGATATAAACACACACTCTCCCTATCCATATCTATCTATTTATAGATCTAAATATATACTAGGTAGAGACACACAATTATAAAATAGATATAGATTTTATAACTACATATTTCTATCAGTTTGGGGTTTTGTGTGAGTCTGTTAGTTCACTACGATGATATCTCGAAAAGCTGTGCCTTAACGTAGCTCTGATCATCCCTGACCCACACAATGGCTAAGTCACACCCAAGACTAGCCGCGGAGGCACAGCCTTGGCAGGTCTCAATGCTGTCTCATCTCATGAGCAACACCAAACCTCCGAAGCGTGGGCAGCCCTCACTCACCCAACCAGCTCTCCTATGTCGTGGTGGGTTTAAAATCCTCACCCATCCTAGCACCTCAACGATGGCTGACCTTCATGGCTGCAGGTGCCCCACACTCTCTCATCTCCTTGTCCACATAGCCCTCTCCTGGTGGAATGTCTCTGAAAATGGCATCTACAGAAAATCCTACTGACCACCAACACTCAACTCGAAAAAGAACCTCTTCCCCAAAGCCTTCCTCCCTCATTCTGGAAATACTGGCCCCTCACTTTGCACGCGCCTTCACTCTGTCCCACTGCACTCATCCCCTATAGCTCACATGACAGTTCTCTGCAGAAGGGTCTCCTCGCTTCTCCTGAATCGTCGCCTTCTCCAGGAGAGAAATGGCTTTTTGGTGGTTTATGTTAGAAATCCAGCGCCTAACACAATGCCTGGGAGGAACAAACAGCTGTGGGTTAAAATTAAAGTATCAACTCTCCCCGATAACTAATAAGCACTGTCCTGAGCGCCCACTAGGTATGAAGCTTTTGCTTCTGGAATAGAAGAATGATGGCCCTAGCCCAGGGGTGGGCAAACTTTTTGACTCGAGGGCCACAATGGGTTCTTAAAGTGGACCGGAGGGCCGGAACAAAATCATGGATGGAGTGTTTGTGTGAACTAATAGAAATTCAAAGTAAAGGAGCGGAGGGGAGAGCAAGAGAACCCTCTGCTCTTTCGGCTCCGCGGGCCGGATAGAACAGCCGAACGGGCGGGATCCGGCCCGCGGGCTGTAGTTTGCCCACGGCTGCCCTAGCCGGTTTGGCTCAGTGGACAGAGCATCGGCCTGCAGACTGAAGGGTCCTGGGTTTGATTCCAGTCAAGGGTACATGCCCGGGTTGCAGGCTCCATCCCCAGTGAGGGGCGTGCAGGAGGCAGCTGATCAATGACTCTCTCTCATCATTGATGTTTCTCTCTCTCTCCCACTCCCTTCCTCCCTGAAATCAATTTTAAAAATTCTGAAATAGAAGGATGATGAATGAGCATGATTCTTTTCCTCAAGGGGCTTAGAATTCAGCAAATACGTTAAGACAGGTCCATGGAGTTACCCTGAAACAGGAAGCAGAGGCTTAAAGTGACAGTGGTCATGGAATTCAGGCATCCCTGGTCCCTCAGAGACCTGTGGCCAGCCCGGGTGACAGACACAGTTCATTAAACTGGTCTAAGTGACTGCCCTCTCTTACACAGTTCCTTCCTACAGACAGAAAGGGACTAAAAAGTGATTTCTTCAAATGAAATGATCTTAGTTTCTTGGGCAGTTTTAACAGCCTACTCAACAAATGAGGAAAATGAAAGGATAGTGGAGCTGCCAGATTCACGAAAAGACTGATGGTAAAGTAAATTCTAATGATCTGGGCTCCAAGAACGTTTTCCATGTCTTCTGGCATTCAAATGCTCATGCACACGAATGAATTTTCTACTAACAGGGTCACAGAAGGGACCTCCTTGATCTGTCATTCCCAGCAGGGAACAATGGTCTAGTGGGGAGGACAGCCAGACAGCCAGGGGAAACGTGCAGTCCCTCTCCCGAAATCAGAGCTGCTCCGGATGAGTTGGCAGAAGGTGAAGACACAAAAGCTGTCAGGAAGAGAGACTCTTCACAGATTTCTTGTTTAATGAGACCCCTCAGGAGAGAGAAGAGTGTCAGAGAGCAGCCTCGTTTCTCCGTGGCATTTATAGGGTTGAAGATGGTAATGAATTCCAGCCCTGAGCCTTCTCTCTACCTTTCAATGTGTATTTAAAAGGCTCCTCCAGGCTTCGGGGAGCCTGGAGTTTAGTCTTATCTTTATCTGCCCACACACACCCAACAGAATCTGCTCATTCTTTAGCGAGGTGCTTCTTAAACTCTTGCTCTCAGAACCCCTTTACCAGCTTAAGAACTGCTGGGGACCTCAAATGGCTTTTGTTTCTCTGGATCACAGCCATTGATATTTACCATGTTGGAAATAAAAAAAACTGAGACATTCAAAAAATATGTATTAATTCATTAAAACAAAAATAAACCCTTCATATTGCAACATAAGCAACATATTTATAAAATACTAGAGGCCTGGTGCACAAAATTCATGCATGGGGGGGGGGGTTGTCTCTCAGTGCAGCTTGCACCCTCTCTAATCTGGGACCCCTAAAGGGATGTTTGACTGCCCACCAGGATCGGGCCTAAACGGGCAGTCGGACATCCCCCTCACAATCCAGGACTGCTGGCTTCCAACCGCTTGCCTGCCTGCCTGCCTAATTGCCCCCAACCGCTTTTGCCTGCCAGCCTGATCACACCCTAACAACTCCCCTGACAGCCTGATTGCACCTAACTGCCCTCCCCTGCCAGCCCAATTGTCCCTAACTGCCCTTCCCTGCCGGCCTGGATACCCCCAACTGCCCTCCCCTGCCAGCCTAGTCGCCCCTAACTGATCTCCCCTGCAGGCCTGGTCCCCCCCAACTGCCCTCCCCTGCAGGCCTGGTTGCCCTCAACTGCCCTCCCCTGCAGGCCTAGTCCTTCCCAACTGCCCTCCCCTGCAGGCCTAGTCCTTCCCAACTGCCCTCCCCTGCCAGCCTGGATACCCCCAAATGCCCTCCCCTGAAGGCCTGGGTCCCTCCCAACTGTAATTCCCTGCAGGCCTGGGTCCCTCCCAACTGCCCTTCCCTGATGGCCTGATTGCCCACAACTGCCCTCCCCTGCTGGCCATCTTGTAGCAGCCATCTTGTGTCCACATGGGGGCGGCCATCTTTGACCACATGGGGGCAGCCATCTTTGACCACATGGGGGCGGCCATCTTTGACCACATGGGGGCAGCCATCTTGTGTGTTGGAGTGATGGTCAATTTGCATATTACTCTTTTATTAGATAGGATAACTATGATTGCTCAAACAAGAAAAATTAGTTAGAGAGGGGAGTTGCTTTCCATTTTTGCTAATTGATTTAATGCCTGGCTTACTGGACACCCAGCCAGAAAATGCCACAGTGGGGAAAAAAAAAAGAGAAAGAAAGTAAGAAAATGCTACTGTGCACTGTGACAGGATGAGAGAGAAAAGGACAACTAACACCTCAGTAACATTCTTCAAACAGTTATTTTTTTAATATATATATTTTTTTACTAGAGGCCCAGTGCATGTAATTCATGCATGTGTAGGGTTCCTAGGTCTGGCTGGCGATCAGGGCCCATTGGGGCCTTCCGGCTGCCAGCCGGGGCCTTCTTTTGTTCCGCGCTGCCCCCTGGTGGTCAGCACATGTCATAATGAGCGACTGAACTGGTCTCCTGGTTGAACTCCTGAGGGGACACTTTGCATATTAGCCTTTTATACAGTAGGTCCTTGGGTTATGTCGGAGATCCGTTCCTACGGCACGGTATAACACAATTTTCGCTGTAAATCGGAACCCACCTACATAAGCACCTACGTCACTCACATGGAGCACATACACAGCAGTAATGAAGTGACACAGTAAAAAAAAATTTAAAAGAAAGATAACAATTCCTGACCTTTACTTGTGGTAAATAAATAATAAAAAACATAAAGTACATATGTAGATATGTTGATATGACGGAACTTTTTTTTATAAATAAATGGGAGATGGTGACATAACCACAAAACGATGTACATCGAGTCCAAAGTAACCCGAGGACTGCCTGTATATATAGATTGATTTCAGAGAGGAAGGAAGAGGGAAAGAAATATAGAAACATCAATGATGAGAGAGAATCATGGACTGGCTGCCTCCTGCACGCCCCACACTGGGGATCGAGCCCACAACCCGGGCATGCGCCCTGACTGGGAATTGAACCCTGACCTCCTGGTTCATAGGTTGACACTCAACCTCTGAGCCACGCTGGCCAGGCTGCAAACAGTTTTGAACCTCGTGACCCTGTGGTGAGTCCCTCCGTCACAGTTTGAGAATCGCTGCTCTATTTTTCCACCAGTGAGTGAGTACTCCCCAGGCCCCTGATAAATGACAAATGGACGGATGGGCTGCACAGAACATGCCCTGGAGCTGAAGTCAGAGAAAAAACATCTTAAAAAGTGAACTTCTGTTCTATGACCCCGTCTTCTGACGGCAAGTGAATTTAGTGTTTAGAACTGTGGCAGGAAGTCTGGTGTCCCAGTCAGTCTCTGATGGCAGTTCTCCCATTTCTCTAAGATGCCTTCGTCATAGGCCTGGTTCCCTCTGAGAGTTCCCATACCAGCAGAATTTGTAAGCAGTGATGAACCAGTGAGCTGGGAATAAAAGCAGAGTTCCCTTTAAGCCCTACTTAAAACATCAAAGAGGCCTGGCCTGGTGTGGCTCAGCGGTTGAGTGTCAACTCAGGAACCAAGAGGTCACTGGTTGTGGGCTTGATCCCCAGGAGGGGGCGTGCAGGAGACAGTCAATCGATGATGTGTCTCTCTCATCATTGATATTTCTATCTCTCTCTCCCTCTCCCTTCCCCTCTCTCTAAAACCCAATAAAAACATATATTTTTTAAAAAAGCCAAAGAGGCAGAGCCCCACTCTGCGCTCACCTAAAAGCCAAAACATTGCTCAGGGCTCCCTTTGAAAATTGCCTCACCTTGCCTCTCAATTACATTGAGCAACTAAGTTCAATTGTTCTATTTGTTACCCCCTTTAGTACGAGACACTGATGGGGTGAGTGAAATCTTGAAGAACTTTTAATATTTCATGTAGAAAATGAATTGTCAGCTACTCACCGCCCACCAGTTCTCAAAGGGGGCGATTTTCCGCCCAGGGTACATTTGGCAACATCTGGAAACATTTCTGGTCATCACAACTGGGGATGAGGGTTGCGACTAGCATCTGTGGGTAGAGACCAGATGTTGCTCTGTGCCCAGCATCCCGCAGCGCACAGAGCAGTGACCCCATGGCAAAGGAAGCATCTGGCTGCAAATACCAATAGCGCCAGTTAGAAGCCCTGCTGTAAAGAATGGCTTTATTTTCCTCTTCAGCTGAGAGTGTGGGCGTGTCTTTTTCAAGAGGCAACATTTATTCTGCTTTTTAAAGTGGGACCTTAAGCACTTCTCCTTCATATTTTTAAAGGAGTTTTTAAAATCCTAATGTAATAACCTTAATATGTTTATAATCAGATTTGAAAATGGTTGAATGCCATATAAGCTCAGTTGAACCTGTGGCATTTGAAAACAGGGTCTCACAGTCACTGGGGGACAATGGGTTAATCTAAGACTGAGAAAGTAAAAGTAAACCAAGAAGGATTTTTGCTGTTGTTGCAAGAATCTCCAGAAGTTTCTGTTGTTGTTGTTAATCCTCACCCTAGGATCTTTTTTCCCCATTGATTTTTAGAGAACGAAAGGGAGGGAGGAAGGGAGAGGGAGGAAAAAAGTGAGAGGGAGAGAAGGAGAGAGAGAAAAAAACAATGATTAGTTGCCTCCTGAATGGGCCCCGACTGGGCTCAGGGATCAAACCTGAAACCAAGGTACATGCCATTGACCTGGAATCGAGTCCTTGACCCTTTGGTCTTTGGGCCAACGCTCTAACCACTGAGAAACCAGCCAGGTCTCTCCAGAGGTTTTACTAGAACACACTGCAAACCTCCTAAAGTGGGGGGGGGGGGCATAATGCATGGCATTTGGGGACAGGGACTCCTTTTGTAGGGAGCCCTTCGGCAAGAGAACCTGAGGAATGCGCTTAGAGAATCTCTTTTTTGGCCTCTGTGGTCCATCTCCAGCAGAGTCAACTTTTAATGGAAACCATTACCGAATGTCCCCAGGGCAAGCAGGATGTAGGGAGGAGGGGAGAGGGTATAAGAAGAAAGAACGGTGTACCTGAGCCAGCATCACTGTGGAAGCCCTCAAGGTGCCCACCTTAGCTAGCCAGGGGGAGGTGGAGGCAACTAGAAAAGACCTCAGCCCATTTTTTTTTTTAATGGCCCAATAGGAGACAATGAGACCTAGGCGCCGTATGAGGAAACTGTTAACCCCATAGTACTCAGCCAATGAGGAGCCGGAGGAGGGACTCGCACCCTAGGGATAAATAGCTTGTGATCTCTGCTCCCTGTGCCTGTACAACCGGAGATCTGGTCTTGCAAGGATGCATTAAAAGTCTCATTTTCACCATACATCTGTCTCCGAGTCCGTGATTTGAATTTGGACAGGTGAGCATTTCTCACGGGCAAGTCCTGTCTTCCGTTTATGAAAGACTGTCTTTGTTTAAAAAAAAAAAAAGAGCCAAAACCGGTTTGGCTCAGTGGATAGAGCGTCAGCCTGCGGACTGAAAGGTCCCAGGTTCGATTCTGGTCAAGGGCATGTACCTTGGTTGCGGGCACATCCCCAGTGGGAGGTGTGCAGGAGGCAGCTGATCGATGTTTCTCTCTCATCGATGTTTCTAACTCTCTATCCCTCCCCCTTCCTCTCTGTAAAAATCAATAAAATATATTTTAAAAAAAGAAAGAAAGAAAGAAAGAAAGAAAATCACTGTTACTTTATATCAGTGTTCACTCCTGACCACACACAACAAACCATTCGGAAGCCAATGAAAGCTTCGGTGACCTCATGATGAGCAGACCATAGCTTTAGAGCTGCGGAATTTGCAATCAAGCGAACAGCAGTAATTAGGCAGCTCCCTGTCGAAGCCCTGCCAATCTGAGAGTGTGTATCACATCATGTAACTACAGACACAGCCATTCTGACGGCGAGGAGTCAGGAACAGAAGCCGAGCGGGAAGCGTATGAAGGCGAGGGCCGCGAGCCTCTAATTGAGCACTCCAGAAAAGCCGGAATATGGCCTGATTATTGGCAATTACAGAGTGGAATTCAAATTTATCATCTGCAATTATGGGACGCAATGACTCTTCTGAGCTGCTCTCTCCAATGCTGAGACACAGTTCATCAAGATCCAAAGCCTGAAACGGCTCCTACGAGGAAGGAGAACCAGGCTGCAGAGGGGAGGGGGCAATCAAGCCTTGATTAGTTCCCATGAAGTCACTGTCACGTTCAACGTCATGCAAACGCAAAGTTAAAAAAATTACCCAAAGCCCGGCTGGCGTGGCTCAGTGGTTGAGCATCGACCCATGAACCAGGAGGTCACGGTTTAATTCCTAGTCAGGGCACATGCCCAGGTTGCTGGCTTGATCCCCAGTGGGGGACGTGCAGGAGGCAGCTGATCAATGATTCTCTCTCATCATTGATGTTTCTCTCTCTCTCTCCTCCCTCTCCCTTCCTCTCTCTGAAGCCAATAAAAATATATTTAAAAAACATTTTTAAAATTTACATACAGCCCAGACTTCCTTTAGTGTGCCAAATATTTTTTAAAAATTTAAACTGCTGCCATAGCAACACCTACCAGTAAATAGCATAAATGTTTTATATGCACGTTAATAAGGGTTTTCTTGTGATCATTTGTGTGGTTTTCATTTAATTATTTCACAGGCAGGCCTGGATTAAGAAGTGAATTATCCTCTGTGGGAGGAGAGGGCTCAATCTATAATAATAAAAGCGTAATATGCTAATTAGACTGGACATCCTTCTAGACACCCTTCCGGATGACTTTCCAGACGAAGCTGCAGTGGCTGAAGCAGCCACTGGGACGGCGGGGGCCAAGGCCCTTGCACAATTCTCATGCACCGGGCCTCTAGTCTATATATATAAAAGCCTAAGTCACCGGTCGACCGTTCAACAGGTATGTATGACACAAACTGAACACCGGGGGGCAGACGTTCAACACACAGGCATGGAAACACGGAACGTATCCGTGCACTGGGCCTTTAGTAGTTCAATAAATTAAGGTCAGGCCCTAGCTGGTTTGGATCAGTGGAGAGAGCGTCGGTCTGCAGTCTGAAGGGTCCCGGGTTCGATTCCGATCAAGGGCACATGCCCAGGTCCAGGGCTTGATCCCCAGCAGGGGGTGTGCAAGCGGCAGCCAATCAATGATTCTCATTGATGTTTGTGTCTTTCTCTCCCTCTCCGTTCCTCCCTGAAATCAATATATATATGTATGTATGTGTGTATATATATATATATATATATATATATATATATATGAAATAAATTAAGGTCAGACTTATGATGGGGTAGAGAATATTTTTTAAAAATATTTTTTATTGATTTTAGAGAGGATAAGAGAGAATCATTGATCAGCTGCCTCCTGCACGCCCCTAGTGGGGACCGAGCCCTCAATCAGCTAGGGCAGGGGGAGAGAATCTTCACGTCAAAGTTGAGGTTTGGGTGAGATTACTTAGAGACATTTAAAACAAACAAAAAATGGTGTTTATTTTTATTTACCACCATCACAGTACTTCCTGCTTTGTACGGCGATTCTGGGGAGAAAGCTGAAGGCAGATACCTGTTTGATGAGTAAAGCTCAGGGGGTGTGGACTGGTGACTTTTCAAGGTGATGACAGATGGAGGTGCCTGCAGGTCCTGGTGCAAAGGGCAGTGGGTGTGTGGGCCCACAATTCGGCCTAAGGCCTCCCCTCCTGGCAATTGTTGGGAAATTTACATGTACCCAAATGAGATAACAGTGCAAAAGTCCTTGGCCAACTGCAAATGTGATTTGATTTTTAAAAGTTACACTGCAGATGAGTACTAATTAAGAGTATAATGTGCACTAGCCAGTTTGGCTCAGTGGATAGATTATTGGTCTGCACACTAAAGGGTCACAGGTTCGATTCCTAGTCACATATCTCGCCGAAAGGCTTGATCCCCGAGTTTCTCTCTCTCTCTGTCTCTCCCCCTCCCTTCCACTCTCTCTAAAATTCAATGGAGCTCTAGTCAGGCAGGGGAGGGGGGGTAGAGAGAGGCATCCATTTGTTGTTCCATGTTCATGCATTCATTGGTTGGTTCTTCTATGTGCCCTGACCAGGAATCAAACCCGCAACCTTGGCATATCAGGATGATGCTCTAAGCAACTGAGCTACCCAGCCAGGGCCTGGAGCATCCTATATAATAAAAGGCTAATATGCAAATTGACCAAATGGCAGAACGACCGGTCACTATGATGTGCACTGACCACCAGGGGGCAGATGCTCAATGCAGGAGCTACCCCCTCGTGGTCACAGCCAGAAGCCAGGCTCATGGCTGGCGAGCACAGCAGCAGTAGCGGGAACCTCTCCCACCTCCGTGGCAGCGCTAAGGAAGTCTGACTGCCAGCTTTGGACTGCCATCAGTCGGATATCCCCCAAGAGGTCCTGGACTGCAAGAGGGTGCAGGCCAGGCTGAGGGACCTCCCCAAGTGCACAAATTTCATGCACCAGGCCTCTAGTTATAAGGTGAAAGAGCAAATGTCAGGCTGTCAGATTCCCTCTGCGTTTTCCATTCCTTCTATCATGGACTTGGACAGTTACTGGACTTCACTTACACGTTTGTTTTCTCAGCTGAGGTTCATGGTGAGGTTTACATGCATCTAGGACAGCCGTGGGCAAACTACAGCCCGTTCGGCTGTTCTATCCGGCCCGTGGAGCCTAAAGAGTGGAGGGTTCTCTTGCTCTCACCTCTGCTCCTTTACTTTGAATTTCTATTAGTTCACACAAACACTCCATCCATGCTTTTGTTCCACCCCTCCGGTCCAGTTTAAGAACCCATTGTGGCCCTCGAGTCAAAAAGTTTGCCCACCCCTGGCCTAGGACTAGAAAACACCAAGAAGGCACTTGGCGCAGAGTAGGTATTCAGGAAATGTGTTTTGCCCCCACCTTGCCATTGACTGGGAGCACGTCTGTCACATGCAGTTGTCACATTAACTGCTCTGACCCTTAATATACCCAAGGCAAAAAACAAACCCCAGCAGCAAGGGTGGACCAGGCCCAGCAGGCTCTCCATCGTGCCTCTGGCCACAGAGACTGCGGCTCTCCTTGGTCTTTCTTGGGTCTTACTCTCCTTGAAACCAGAAAAATGTAGTGTTTTTTCGAGAGGACATACACGCATACATGTTCACAAACATGTCCAGATCAGCCATGTCCAACCTTTTTCATCTCATGGCGCACACACACACTAATTCCTGAAATTCTGCGGCACACCAAAAATATATATTTTTGCTGATCTGACAAAAAAAAAAAAAAAAGGAATACTTTTGATTCGTTCACACCAGATGGCTTTTGTCGTGTTGGCTATTGTCATTTTTTTTTCTTGGATGATTTAAGGGAAAACAGGTCAGTGGCCCAGAGTAAATACTCAGGTATTGCATGTTTGAAAAATTCTGTGGAGCCCTGGCCGGTGTAACTCAGTGGTTGTCGGCCCAGGCACCGAGAGATCGCTGGTTTGATTCCTGGTCAGGGCACATAACTGGGGTGCAGGCTTGATCCCCAGCAGGGGGCGTGCAGGAGGCCGCTGAAGAATGATTCTTTTACATCGATGTTTCTCCCGTTCTACCTTCCTCTCTCTCTCTCAAATCAATAAAAACATATTTAAAAAAAATCTTGGGGAACGCTGGTTGGAACTCGCTGTCCTAGAGAAATGAAAATCAGGTTGGGTTGCAGGTGGGAAAACTATGCAATGCCCTGGCTGGTGTGGCTCAGTGGATAGAGCGTTGGCCTGGGGACTCAAGGGTCCTGCATTCAATTCTATTAGGGGCATATGCCCGGGTTGCAGATTCCATCCCCAGTGCAGGGTGTGCAGGAGGTCTCAATCAATGATTTTCTCTCATCATTGATGGTTCTATCTCTCTCTCTCCCTCTCTCTTCCTCTCTGAAATCCATAAAAATATCTATACTAATAAAAGGGTAATATGCTAATTAGACCAGGTGACCAGACATCTTCCAGACATCCGACACCCTTCCGGACAGTTAGGGGGCGACCAGGCTGGCAAGAGGGCAGTTGGGGGGCAATCAGGAAGGCAGGCAGGTGAGCAGTTAGGAGCCAGTGGTCCCAGATTGTGAGAGGGATGTCCGAGGGGTCCCTGATTGGAGAGGGTGCAGGCTGGGCTGAGGGACGCCCCCCCCCCCCCCGTGCATGAATTTCGTACACCAGGCCTCTAGTATCTAAAATAAAACAAAACGATGCATTGCCCAGGACACACGGTTATCTGCTGATTCTGTGGGAGCTACTTCACAAGCCTGTAAATTGCACAAAGCTCATAGCAATGCAAAGGCCGTTTTCTCCATAGAGAGATGTGCAAGCCCCACCCTTTCGGGAGGCGGAGGTCCTGTTGCTCTCCCTCCCCCTTTATGGAAGCAAAGTGGGCCTCCACTCGCAGGTGCATTTCAGTACTTTCGACTATAAGGGCCAGCGTCCTTTCTTCTGATTCTTCTTTAAAGTGGTCCTAACACAGGGGTGGGCAAACTTTTTGACTCGAGGGCCACAATGGGCTCTTAAACTGGACCGGAAGGCCGGAACAAAAGCATGGATGGAGTGTTTGTGTGAACTAATATAAATTCAAAGTAAAGGAGCGGAGGGGAGAGCAAGAGAACCGGATAGAGCAGCCGGATCCGGCCCGCGGGCCGTAGTTTGCCCACGGCTGTACATCACAGCAGTTTCCTCATGAATGAGTGGCATAAAATGTGCTGGGGGCTCAATTGTGTCTGTATGAGTCATGATTTTACCTTGTTTTAAAAATTGTCCTTTAATGGGTATTTATTAAGTAACTAACGTATGCCGAATGCTGCACCAGGTACTGCTATAGATACATGAATCTGTTCGGGTAGTTCCTAAACTTAAGGCATTGACCTCCAGAGTGAACCATCCACATTTTAGTCTCTAAAATGCCTCTGGTTTAAGGATATTTATTAGTGCTCAATTCTTTCTATTGACACCTGTCTTGTCTTTATTTTTTATTTATATATATAATTGGTTTCAGAGAGGAAGGGAGAGGGAGAGAGAGAGAGAGAAATATCAACGATGAGATAGAATCATTGGTCGGCTGCCTCCTGCATGTCCCCTACTGGGGATCAAGCCAGCAACCCAGGCATGTGTCCTGACCAGGAATCGAACCATGACCTCCTAGTTCAGTGGTCGGCAAACCGCGGCTCGCAAGCCACATGCAGCTCCTTGTCCCCTTGAGTGTGGCTCTTCCACAAAATACCACGGCCTGGGTGAGTCTATTTTGAAGAAGTGGCGTTAGAAGAAGTTTAAGTTTAAAAAATTTGGCTCTTCAAAGAAATTTCAATCACTGTGCTGTTGGTATTTAGCTCTGTTGACCTAATGAGTTTGCCGACCACTGTCCTAGTTCATAGGTCAACTCTCAACCACGGAGCCTCGCCAGCTGAGCAGACACCTGTTTTGTTTTTAAACCAAATTCCTAGACCAAGAGGGGAAAAAATCTAAATTAAACGTTATTCTACAAACACAAACTATGAGTAAAAGCTAACAGTAGGAAACAAAAAATTGGGAGTTTTTAAAAAATTCTTTTCTGAAGTTTCCAGATGAATTTCTTATAGACTTTGAATTATAGGTAAAGAGATATTGCTCTGCCACCCATATAGATCATTTGAGACACAACAAATGATCTTAATGCCTAGAATTGAGAAATTTTAAACTCGGGGCTCCTGCCTTTGGCCTAAAAGCATTTTAATACAAGGTGCATTAGCATAACTAGCTCTCTTTAGCGCAATTTATCAAAATTTTCCCTTGAAATATTCTGAAATTTCAGTCTTGAGTGACATCTTTGATATTTGAAATGTAGGCGTGATTTTGTGGGCCATGGAACTCTGAAATGTCCATCATCCTTACAGCCGAACCCTTTGAACCGTCTGAGTCACAGACTAGGTTAAGTGAGTCCATACTTTTTACTGCTAATTTCTTATCCTGGACCAGCTTTCTAAAATGATGGAAGTAAAACATGTTTTAAGAGAAAAATTCAAATACTATTAAATGGAAAATATGGATATTGCCCAAGTTCTCAGTCTTTGGCCCATTGCCCAGAATAAGTAAACCATTTCTAGCATATCCTTAAAGGAATATTTTAATGACATACAACATTCTTACTCATCTATGATTTAAAAATCATTGAAAAAAAATCACATAGCATTGAATTCTATGTAGCATTCGAAAAGAATGAGAGAGGGCTATGGAAAATGTCAAGATGTATTAATTGAATAAAGGGAGACATTAATAACGCCTTTTTATTAATCATATGCATTGCAAATATTTTCCCAGTTGGCCTTTTAAATTCGTTTTGGTATTTGAGCCTTAATCTATTTAAATGTTGAAACAATTATTGCTAATTGCCATCCTTATTGCCAGCTTAGGGTTTATAATGCATGGCAAGTCTCTTCGATAAATAAAGCATGCGGAAAAGTATTTGAATTGCAGAACTGCAAGCGAAAAGACTCTGGAATGCAAGGAATTACTAATGCCATAAGAGCACCTTTCTGTATCAATTTGTCACTGGAGCTGCTATTGGTGTGGTTAGCTTAAACTTTTCCGACTGCTAATATTTTCTCAGCAAACAAAATGAAGCGTGTAGCATGCATGTTCAGGGCTGTATTTTCAAAAGCACTGAGTCCCGGCGGCCTCTGGGGGGCAACAGAGAGGCCTCTCCGTGGCGTGACTGTCAGTGTTCTTTTGTGGACAGCCCCTTCCAGAAGTGCTTCTACCGCTTCACATCCACAAAACTGGGTCATTCTTTAAATAGCCACGTGTGTTCAGACATTATTATAAACGGAGACATTACTGGTTACAAACCTGTTGGTTCACAAGCCTCCGACCAGTGGTGGGCAAACTCATTCGTCAACAGGGCGGCAAACCGCGGCTCGCGAGCCGCAGTTTGCCGACCACTGCCCTAGACGAAAAAGTCTTCTATGCAGCAAAGTGGACTCTTCAGAACCTGCCAGAACAGTCTTCTCCAAGGTCATCCCACGCGGCCCCTCACTAGCACCCCAGGGCACCTATCCTAGCACAGGGAACACGTCTGTCTGGCGCCTGACCATCCCTGCTGTTCCCTCTTTCCCCCAAATCCGTGGTCGGCAAACTGCGGCTCGCGAGCCACATGCGGCTCTTTGGCCTCTTGAGTGTGGCTCTTCCACAAAATACCATGGCCTGGGCGAGTCTATTTTGAAGAAGTGGCATTCGAAAAAGTTGAAGTTTAAAAAATGTGGCTCTCCAAAGAAATTTCAATCGTTGTACTGTTGATATTTGGCTCTGGTGACTAATGAGTTTGCCGACCACTGCCCCAGATCTTTGCTTATCTGTAGAGAGTACACTCCTGGTCACCATGTGGGCATCACCCATGTACGCATCCTTCTGCCTCCCTGCCCATCTCTCTAGGGCAGCCCTGGCCGCATGCGTTGTGTTTATATTCCGCATATCGGTTCCCTCCTGGATATAGTAACCTCTTCAGTGTAGGGACCCTTAGTTTATTCATTTTTTTAAAGGTTTTTTATTGATTGCAGAGAGGAAGAGAGAGGGAGAGGGAGAGAGAGGCATCAATGATGAGAGAGAATCGTCTATTGGCTGCCTCCTGCACGTGCCACATTGGGGCTCGAGCCTGCAACCTAGGCATGTGCCCTGACCGGGAATGAACCGGCAACCTTTCGGTGCATAACCTTTCGGTACAGGGGATGATGCCTAACCAAATGAGCCACAGTGGCCAAGGATACAATTAGACTTTAAATTGTGAAACTATAGGTTCTGAGCTAAGAGGTAGTATCTCTTGGGGGAAAATGTTACTTACATAGCACTGACTCAGTATTGCTTTAGGACTAAATAGTGTCTTTACATAACAACACATGGCTGAAGTATCCCTTATTGCCAAAAAGAATAAATTATACCAGCTCATGTGAAATAATTTGTCATTATTTTACCATAAAATAGCAATCTGAGCCATTTAGATTTCAAAATACTATCATTCAATTAATCTCCAGTTACGGTAACGTTTCAAGCAGTATGCTTATTCCAATGGGCAAGGTAAATTCCATGGAGAGCAAGTGAGATGGCTCAGACTACACAGCAATGTCCAACAATCATCTTGAATACATGCTCTTAGTATAAGTCAATTCCTAACGTTTCATTAAAATGGAGCTTAGAGTGGGGGCTCCCAACCCAATTGTCAGGACACGATGGGGTCAAAATTCTTTCGGAAGCATTCCAGACCAATTGTCATTAAGGGGAAAGCCAAGCTCTCAGGACCAGGCATCTAAAATTGTGGGTCAAGAAATAATGCTCCATGAACATTTTCATGTCTCTGCATGCTCAGGGCTACCTAAGGAAACAGCATGATGCCTGGGCTGAAGGCTGACTGGGTAATAGCAGCCACGAAGATGGAGCCCTTGGCCCTAGCAGGTTTGGTTCAGTGGATACAGCGTTGGCCTGCGGACTGAAGGGTCCCGGGTTCAATTCTGGTCAGGGCACATGCCCGGGTTGTGGGCTGGATCCCCAGTGTGGGGACGTGCAGGAGGCAGACGATCAATGATTCTCATCATCGATGTTTCTATCTCTTTATCCTCCTCCCTTCCTCTCTGAAATCAATGAAAGTATTTTTTTAAAAGAAGACTGAGCCCTTGGTAGTGATAGAGAGCCTTAGGTCTCTCTGGAGCCCTGTGCTTACAGCCCAGGGGAGTGAGGTACAAGCCTGGCCCTCTACCCCCCAAGGAGATTTGTTTTCCTTTTAGACCAATGTTACTGTCTCTCTCTCTCCAGAGGAGAGGATGGATAAAGGGGCCAGCACGTCCTATGTAAGCTCTGGGTCTCAGCATTCTAGAGTTCCTTGTTTGTGGTGCACAACCTGTACACATAGGTAGGCGTGTCTGGCTTTTGCTGAATCGCCCTGGAAGAATTGGGGTTTGATCCAGAGGGGTGTGTGTGTGTGTGTGTGTGTGTGTGTGTGTGTGTGTGTGTGTGTGACACTTAAATACATAACACGCTGCTTTGTGAGCCTGAGAGTACCATTTTAGATCGGTTATAGTGTCAGACTCAACATTGAGAACCAATCCCCCAAGGAAACCAGGGCTGTGTTTCCGTAGGCGTCCCCCGGGTTTGGTGATACCGGTGGTTTGGGGCAGGTATGCCCCCTGCTTTGGCTGTGCCCATACTGTAAACGTTGCTAAAATACTTTGATCGTCACCCCAGGTGAGAATTGCCACGCATACATAAGTTCCACAGTTTCACTTGGGAAAAATGTCTGTACTTCATCGCCTGCCACTAGAAAATAGACCACGATTACTTCTGCCCAGGCCAGTCTCTCAACAGATTTTAGCCCTATCTGTTCTTCCAGTGGCTTTCACCCTGGCTCTCAGCATGCAAGGAAGCTCACCGAGGGTGCGTTTATGTGAATTTTCAACTCCATCTCCTGTCTTTTATTTATTTTCCGTTTGCAACTAACACCATCTGAAAAGAACACAGGAATTCATCAAACGCATCACACTTGTTTTGCTTGTTGTCCTCTCAAGGAGCTAAGATTCCATCCCACCGAGCTCCCAAAAGATGCAGAAAGAAGTCTCCAGGCATGCAGGCTGCAAGTATTTTCATAATTGTCCAGACGAGGGAAATGGGGCAGAGCTGGGTTTCCCTATGGCCAGTACCAGGAAGCAGCAAAATGGGTCAATTTCCTGGAGAGCACAGCAGAGAATATTCAAAAGGGTTGACTGTATCATTTCAGGTAGGCATGGCTTTCTTTGCTAAAAAGTAAGAGGAAATCCCCGTAAGAGGACAGTGTGGGGAAGCACGGGATGCGGTGGAAAGTCTGTAAGGAGGAATCTCCGAAAGGTCAGGGGCCTCAGCGGGAACCTTGCCGAAGGTGGGATCCCCTGCCTTGACTTTTCCAAACAAGTCTGAGCCCCTGGGTGTTTGCTGGAATCTTTATGTTTAGACTTCAAAATGTCCTTGCTTAAAGGACACTACAGGCACATGTGTCCTCTCAAGGATGCTTACCGTGCTGATAGTATCTAATAGTTAATTTTAGTTCAAGCTGTTGTGACAACAAAAGCCGAAGGAGGCAGGCGAACAGGGCTGTTTGGTTCCTATAGCCAAGCAGCCCCTTAGCCCTCTGTTTCCATTCATCCGTCGCTCAGGGTCTGCTGGTCAGTCCTGGCAGGACAGAACCTTACAAAAAGAATATTTTCAAGTATAGGAAGGATAATTTATCTTCTTTTAAAAAAAATGATTTCATAGAGCAAGCGAGAGGAAGAGAGACAGAAGCATCAATGATGAGAATCATCTCTCTGCTGACTCCTGCACACCCCCTACTGGGCATGTGCCCTAACAGGGAATCCTCTTGACCTCTTGGTTCCTGGTCAATGCTCAAGCACTGAGCCACACCTGGCTGGGCAGAAAAATTCCTTTTCAAACGTCTGGGAAATAACCACCACCCGAAACCCCTACCGAAGGCAGGTTTTTCAGCCTAAATCCTGGATATGAAATGAATGGATATGAAACTAATGGATGTACTTAAAGAGATGATTGTTAGACCTATATTTTGTGTGCAAAGGACTGCTCGGAAAGAGAGGCACTTACATAGCATTGACTCAGTATTGCTTTAGGACTAAATAGTGTCTTTACACCATTTGTTGGTCCCAAAGCTTATAAGACGAAAGCCTAAGACTGCTGGTGGGCAAGGGAATCTGCCTGGAAATGAAGGAGCCCAGAGGGGAACAGAAGTGGCCGAGTCCCGAGAACATTGCTGGAGCCCCTGGATCCAGCTCTACCTCTGGATATGAGCCAACAAAGCCTTCTTTGCTCTCAAACCAGTTTGAGTTACAGTTTCTGTCACTTGCAACCAGAAGTGTTTGGACTAACAAAAGTGTTTCCGGGTTGCTGGGAAGAGGGAATTAACATGAGGCCTGGAACCGATACATGTTAATTATTATAATGATAATAATCCTTTCTTCAAACTCCTATACTTTGCCAATCTGCTGTACTTGGCATGCATCACACTCTACTTTATATGATTAGTTTATGTTTATGATAACAAGATTTTAAGCATTTTGAGGACAAAGGCTATTTTTAAATATTTTATAGGACCTAGAATAGTGCCTTGCATAGGCTAGGTATATTCATAAATGCCAATATGATTGTGTTAAAAAGATAATGGGATTTGATTGCTTATGTAGCAGCCTGCAGGAAAATGTAATACAGATAAGTGTTTACAGTATATAATATCACTTGACAGAGGCAGAAAATTCTCTAGGGAACACGAATTCCGTGAGAAAATACTTTTAAACTATGTATTTATTAAAAACGAATCTAAGAGGGAAGGTGGGGGTGGTTGGGAGGGATTAAGCAGGGAATTTCTATGCATATATGCATAACCCATGGACACAGACAATAGTGTGGTGAAGGCCTGGCGGGGAGGGGTTTGTAAGGTGGAGAGGATCTATAGGGGGATTGATTGAGAAAGTGGAAATATCTGCAGATTTTTAGACTTGGAATTACCGATTTTCTCAAGGCCCATGAAAAGTAACACTATGTAAATAATATACACCATTTTCATTCGACTGAGAATTAGTGTTAAAGCCGTCACAAGACAAGGGAAGACGCAAACACTACAGGGACAACTCCTATTCTCAGATGCTGTGAAGCCTCAAAAATATATCCACACCTATTATTTTTAAAAATACTAGTATATTTTTATTGATTTCAGAGAGGAAGGGAGAGGGAGAGAGAGATAGAAACATTAATGATGAGAGAGAGTCATTGATCGGCTGCCTCTGGCATACCCCCTACTGGGGATCGGAGCCTGCAACCCAGGCCTGTGCCCTTGACCGGAATCGAACCTGGGAACCTTCAGTTCGCAGGCTGATGCTCTATCCACTGAGCCAAACCAGCTAGGGCTACACACCTATGATTGTCCAGACACATGTCAGACCAGACTTACAAAGATGCAGCGAGAACTTACTCAGAATTATTGGACATGATAAACAGATGCAGCTAATGAAACTAAATATTTTTAGCTCCAAATGTTTATCTTATTTTTCTGTTTTGCTAGTATTATTTTCCAATCCACAACTGCTTTTTTTTTTTCATTTTTAAAGAAACATGCACTATTTAGATTTTTTTCTTAAATGAGTCATTGTTACGAACTAAAATTACTATAAAGTCTACTCAGGAGGCTCCTCAGGTGATTCTGGGTTTGGGGGTTCCTTGTACATTCTGTCTTGCCCACTCCCTTTTTCCTCCATCAATCTGGGTTGGCCATTTTTGCATGTCCCGGGGTTCTCAAACTATTGTACGTGGTTTTCACAACTTGAAGATAAATGAACTTTAGATAAGAAAACAAATCTAGCCCTAGCCGGTGTGGCACAGTGGATAGAGTGTTGGCCTGCGGACTGAAGGTGCAGGGTTCAATTCCGGTCAAGGGCACATGCCCAGATTGCGGGCTCGATCCCCAGTAGGGGATGTGCAGGAGGCAGCCAAACCATGATTTTCTCTCATCATTGATGTTTCTATCTTTCTCTTCCTCTCTGAAATCAATAAAAATGTATTAAAGAAAAAAGAAAACAAGTCTATATTTCAATACAGGTTTGACAAGGGAAAAATATTGATTATGGAATCTCACACTATTATACTTAAAGGGAAAGAATCCTAAATCTATGTATACTGGCTAATATTTTACTGAGAGTTAATATAGTCTTCAGTGGATTTGGAAGAACGTATCATGAATAACTACATAAATCCTGTCAGCTCTGTAATTGCAAGGTATTGGTAAAAGCTCTAATTTTCTCTCTGAACTAAATCTTAAGTGTACTGGGCTGAAAACAGGGAGGGCATATTGAAACTAGAAGAGACATTTTTATTCTTCAGACAACAAAATCTAATTTGAAGACATTGTTTTTCCCTCCCCTAAATTTACCACCTATAAAAATAAAAGCGTAATATGCTAATTAGACTGGACATCCTTCTGGATGAAGCCAGGGCTGCGAAGGAAGCCCGGGTCCCGGGTGCCAGAGGGAAGTCGGTGCCAGCATCCAGGGGAAGATAGGCCTCCTCTTGCACGAATTTCGTGCATCGGGCCTCTAGTTTAAAATAATGGTTCAACTGAGCAAGTCACAAGTCCCCTATACTACACATGTTTCTGTAACTAAATGTTTATTTGAGGAAGGTAGATTCTTTGTCAAATAAGTTATATGAAGGCTCCAACATAGTGTACAATCATGCCCTAACTAGAAACTTCTTTGGCCTCATTTCTAAACCTCCCATGTACTTGTTAACCCTTTCCATTTTATCTAATCTTTTTTATAAGTCTTTCTACTCCTCCAATATGTCTCTTTTGCTTTTTAATGAGGTTTTTTATTGATTTCAGAGAGAGGAAGAGAGTGGGAGAGAGAGATAGAAACATCAATGATGAGAGAGAATCACTGATCAGCTGCCTCCTGCACGCCCCCTACTGGGGATCGAGCCCACAACCCAGGCATGTGCCCTGACTGGGAGTGGAACCGTGACCTCCTGGTTCATGAGTTGATGCTCAACCACTGAGCCACACTGGCTGGGCTTCTCTTTCTCTTTTGTTTTCTCAGAGGTACTACTGATGTGCTAGAAGGTATGTTTATTATTGAGTCAATTAACCAATAAGCATTTCTCCATTTAAATCTGGCAGCACATAGGACGTGCCACTCAACTAATGTCTCTGTGCTTGAGTATTACCTCGGGTAATTGGGCAAAATTTGGCAGTTTCACAATTGAAAATGCAGACATTTAACCAATTCCTCCTGTCTCAGATCTGGAGGCCCGTGTAAAAATCAAGCAGAACACCGACAACGGTAGCAGGCCCTGAAACTTGCCCCTTTGTTCTTGCAGGTTATTTTAATGGTTTCCTTTCTTGAACAAGCCGTTTAGTAACCAAGACTGCTGTTTGCAAAAAGACATTGCTTTTGCCTGGCCTGCCACATGTAAGGAAAAGAAAATTGTGTCTTTTTTCTCTGTGATCACCTATTTAAAACAAAGTGACTTGGAAAAAGTTGCCATCTATCATACGTGCTATAACAGACATCACTTAGCAAATACATACATATATATCCTATCAAATAAAAGAGTAATATGCAAATTAACCATCACTCCGCTACACCCACAAGCCATGCACACAAGCCACGCCCACCAGCTAATCAGGAGCAAATATGCAAATAAACCCAACCAAGATGGCTATGGCCACAGAGAGCAGGAGGAAGACTTGGGTTTCCCCGGTAATGGAGGAAGCCAAGCTTTCCGCCTGCCCTTGCCGGCCTAGGCCTCCACTCAAGGCTACAAAGTTTCAATGATAGAAGATACATAAACCCAAATAGAAATGGCGGCAGCCACGGAGCTGGAAAGAGCAGGAGGCTAGGGTTGCCCCGGCGATGGAGGAAGCCAAGCTTTCCGCACACCCTGGCTGGCCCAGGCCTAGCTTAAGGCTACAAAGTTTCAATTATAGAAGATACATAAATCCCCCAAAAAATGGCTGCCGCCATGGAGCAAGCAGAAGGCTTGGCTCCGCTCCAGGCTACAAAGTTTCAATTGTAGAAGATAAATAAACCCCAGATACCAGGGCCTCCGCTTGGGTTGCCAGGGGGCATGGCCGGCCTGCAAACCACCACAGGCCCCTCGCCCAGGCCGCCCCACGCCTCAAGGCAACCCCCACCCTGATCCAGGACACGCTTCAGGGCAAACCAGCTGGACCCCACCCATGCACCAGGCCTCTATCCTATCTAATAAAAGAGTAATATGCAGATTGACCATCACTCCAACACACAAGATGGCTGCCCCAATGTGGTCAAAGATCCTGCCCCCATGTGGACACAAGATAGCCACCACAAGATGGCCATCAGGAAAGGGCAGTTGGGAGGGACCAGGCCTGCAAGGGAGGGCAGTTGTGGGCGATCAGACCAGCAGGGGAGTGCAGTTGGGAGGAACCAGACCTGCAAGGGAGGACAGTTGTGGGTGATCAAGCCTGCAGGGGAGGGCAGTTAGGGGTGACCAGGCCAGCAGAGGAGGGAAGTTGGGGGTGACTGGGTCTGCAGGGAAGGGCAGCTGGGGGGGACTCAGGCCTGCAGGGGAGAGCAGTTGGGGGGTACCAGGCCTGCAGGGGAGGGCAGTTAGGGGTGACCAGGCCTGCAGGGGAAGGCAGTTAGGGGAAAACAGGCTGGCAGGGGAGCAGTTAGGCATCAATCAGGCTGGCAGGGGAGTGGTTAGGGGGTGATCAAGCTGGCAGGCAGGAGCAGTTAGGGGCAATAAGGAAGGCAGGCAGGCAAGCAGTTGGGAGCCAGCAGTCCTGGATTGTGAGAGGGATGTCCGACTTCCCGGTGGGATCGGGCCTAAACGGGCAGTCAGACATCCCTCTAGGGGTCCCAGATTGGAGAGGGTGCAGGCTGGGCTGAGGGACACACACCCCCGTGCACAAATATTGTGCACCGGGCCTCTAGTATATATATAATATTGATTTCAGAGAGGAAAGGAGAGGGAGAGAGAGAAACATCAGTGATGAGAGAGAATCATTGATTGGCTGCCTCCTGCACGCCCCATACTGAGAATTGAGCCCGCAACGCAGGCATGTGCCCTGACTGGGAATTGAACTGTGGCCTGCTGCTTCATAGGTTGATGCTCTCAAACACTGCACCATGCAGGCTGGGCTACAGCTTACATTTTAACCTGAGATCACTTCCTGAGAAAGTCTTAAATGAAAAACACCGAACGCCTGCTTTTCCCGGTAACCTTACAGCTGCAGAGACAGAGACTAAGCATTGCTTTTGTTTCGTTTACAGAACAACAACCTTGATCATCTAAATAGCTTTTTTTAAAAAAATATATTTTATTGATTTTTTAAAGAGAGGAAGAGAGAGGGATAGAGAGTTAGAAACATCGATGAGAGAGAAACATCGATCAGCTGCCTCCTGCACACCTCCCACTGGGGATGTGCCCGCAACCAAGGTACATGCCCTTGACCGAAATCGAACCTGGGACCCTTCAGTCTGCAGGCCGATGCTCTATCCACTGAGCCAAACCGGTTAGGGCCCTTCAACTGTTTTTAAGGGGAAAGCATATGGCAGTTTGGCATGAGCAGTCAACCTTGTGCAGATCAGATGAAACCCACACAGGTTCACTGCAGCCCACAAAGGGAGGTGCAAATGGTGGCTGTTAGTATCACGCATGCATGCCTTAGCTGGTGGATGTGGGAAAGAATGTGAAGGTCTGATGCGCTCTTCATCTCTAATTGCACATGGAAGTGGCGGCAAGGGACTGGCTTTCTGGAATCCTTCAGACAGCATCAAATCTTGCTCTGCTTATGTACTAACTATAGGACTTCGTATCTCTAAGTCTGTTGTCTCATTCCTACAAAAAGGGCAAAGGATGTTTATTCCAGAAGATGCTGGGAAAATTGAGTTCACTGAATCCAAAGAAGGCCAACACAGTATTTATTGTCTTCTCCTCATCCAGCCCCCTTCTGAACAGAGAAAAACCGTAGTTCATGAGATTGAAGGTGTAAAATTAATTAAACAAGAGGGCGATTAGACTGAGGTGGCACAAATGCCATGGAGGTCTACATAAGCAAACAAAAATCTCAGCCTGTAAATGCCGCAAGGCTACTAAAGCGAAACGCTAAGGACAGCCAATCACAAACAGCCACCTAGGCTTAAAGCTACAGCTGACCAATCATTCCTTTCTTTGTTTTCATACTTCCTTTATATAAGTCTTTCCTCTGGCTGCTGTCAGCACAGCGCTCCTGACTACTTCCGGTTTGGCACTGTCTGATTTGAATCTATTTTTGCTCAAATAAACTGTTAAAAATGTTAATATGCCTCAGTTTATCTTTTAACAGAGGGAAGGAGGATAGGCCACCTTAAAATATGCCTCTTTGGTATAAGGATGATTTTGAGCTGATTATCTTTTTTTCACATTTCATTTTTTAATTTTATTTTAATTGTTATAATATTTTTATTGACTTTTAAAGAGAGAGGGGAAGAAAGAGGGAGAAAGAAAAAGACATCGATGTGAGAGTGGAACATCGATGGGCTACCCGGGCATGTGCCCTGACCGGGAATCCAATTAGCCATCTGGGTAATCAACAGCGACACAGCCCAGAAAAAGCAGACCCTGGAGAACGTCCAGAAACAGAGCAGAAGTTGTCCTTCTGTAAGAGAGTTACATTTCTAAGGGACATCTCCATTTATGGGCATCTTCCTCTCTACACCAGGAAAGGAATAAATGACTAAGTCTCAAGAAACTCTAGTCCATGAACAAGGCTTAAATTTGCATAACACACGTCACCCTTATTTAGTGTGCTTTTCCTGGTCACCTCCCATAACTGGACCCCAGTCCCTCATCCTCCTTGGTCTTTAGCTAGAGATGGTATTAAGGTGCTGGCTTGGGCCATTTCTGGGAGTTCTTCAGTCTTCCTGGGTTTCTCCCTTGTGTAGAGGAGGTGGGTATACACGTGAAGTATTAAACTTCCGTTTCTTTTTCTCCTGCTAATCTGTCTTTTATTGCAGGAGGGTCTCAGCTAAGAACTTAGAAGGGTAGAGAGAAAATAATTTTTCTTCCCCTACTGGGAGAATGCTTCTGAATCAATCAGTTTATATTAAGCCAACCTACAATCTTTTCCCAATATATTTCAATTCCATTTTTAAGATCAGTAAAAGGAATGAAGTCTCCCGACACCCGTAAAACTGTAAGAGCCAATTAAAAAAAAATAAGCAGGGGGTACAAAGAGCTTTGAAGTTGTGCGGACTGACAGACATAGTAGGAAGGACACAAAGGGCCTGAATTCCACCCTGACACTCTAGGATTCACCAGAGGGGGAGGGGGAGGGGAATGGGAATGAGAATGGGAAGGAGGAGGCTAAGGCCTGTTGAAAGGAAGAGAATATGAGAGATTTCTAGCCTTCTGTGTAACAAATCAAGACTCATGAGCCCTAGCTGGTTTGGTTCAGTGGATAGAGTGTCAGCCTGCGAACCGAAAGGTCCCAGGTTCGATTCCGGTCAAGGGCACATGCCTGGGTTGTGGGCTTGATCCCCAGTAGGGGACTTGCAGGAGGCAGCTGATTCATGATTCTCTCTCATCATGGATGTTTCTATCTCTCTCTTCCTCTTCCTTCCTCTCTGAAATCAATAAAAATATTTTTATTAAGGTATTATATGTGTACATATCTTACCATTGTCCCCCCACCCCACTCCCATACATGCCCTCACCCCCCAATGTTTTGCATCCGTTGGTTACTCTTATATGCATGCATACAAGTCCTTCGGTTGATCTCTTATCTCCCCCACCTCGCCCTAACCTTCCCGCTGTAATTTGACAGTCT
Organism: Plecotus auritus; assembly: GCF_963455305.1. Lineage (NCBI taxonomy): Eukaryota > Metazoa > Chordata > Mammalia > Chiroptera > Vespertilionidae > Plecotus > Plecotus auritus. The sequence goes on along the minus strand of NC_137784.1, from coordinate 5,913,343 downwards.
GTTCGATGCTTTACTGCCTCTGTATCTATCTTTTTGTTCATCAGTTTATAATGTTCTTTATTATCCCCAAATGAGTGAGATCATGTGGTATTTTTCTTTCATTGACTGGCTTATTTCACTTAGCATAATGTTCTCCAATTCCATCCAGGTTGCTACAAATGGTAAGAATTCCTTCTCTTTTAAAACTCATGAGAAGACATGGGAAGTGGATGGTGGCTATATTGGATGTATCTTTGGCGCAGAAAGAAGAGGAAATGGCCCTGGGGAGATGAACAGAGCACCCCTGTCAGGGAGCAGTGTGCCTGGGGGCCCACAGCCACCCAGAGCAGGGTCCTTCCCCCTCTCTTGATTGCCACCCCCAAAACACAAGAAGAAATAAATTTCCTTTTCTGACCTAGTTTGCAAATATACATGTTTATTTATAACGAAACAAAAGGTTGCCAAAGTAATATTTGTATATGCACAATGCACTCTGCTTTCTACATTAATCTAGGTCGTATTTTAAAACGCAGGTAGTGCCCTCACTGGTTTGGCTCAGTGGATAGAGCATCGGCCTGAGGACTGAAGGGTCCCAGGTTCGATTCTGGCCAAGGGCACATGCCCAGGTTTCTGGCTCAATCCCCAGTAGAGGGTGTGCAGGAGGCAGCCAATCAATGATTACCAGGTACCATTGATGCTTCTCTCTCTCTCTCCCTCTCCCTTCCTCTCTGAAATCAATAAAAATATATTAAAAAAATAAAATGTGAGTAGTGCATTGGCAGCTGATTCTCTATCATTTGAAAAACGGTGACCCAGAGAACCTTTGGGAATCTTCTTTTGCCTAAGAACCACCATCCGCTGCATGTCAGTAGCCCCCGAATGTCTAGGGGGCCCTGCTTTGGGGATCAGCTCCTCCAGGTACCCCAACACACTCCCTGCTATAGCACGCCTAGTTTGGCAATGTTGCCAGATAATGAAATTATGTTTGTATCTGATAAAAGATTGTATAAAACACTGCATCACACAGACACATTCTCCTAGATTAGCTTTTTGGCGGGGTTAGCATACTATTATGGATAAATGTACATACATGTACATATAAATAATGTTTCTCTCTTACAGGCAATATATTCTTTAATGCAGAGAAAGACTAATCCCATGATTACACTCATATGTGGAATCTAAAGAACAAAATCAACAGATGAACAAAATTGAAACAGACTCAGACACAGAGAACAGACTAATGGTTGCCAGAGGGGAGGGCTGGTGGGGAGCTGGGTGGAAAAGTGAAGGGATTAAGAAGTACAAATTGGCACTTAGGAATAGTCTCGGGGATGTAAAGTACAGCACAGGAAATACAGTCAATAATACTGTAATAACTATGTATGGTGCCAGGTGGGTTCTGGAAATATCCAGAGGAACACTATGTAAAGTATATGATTGTCTAACTAAGCTGTACACCTGAAACTAATACCAAATAATATTGAATGTCAACTGTAATTGAAACATAAATTTTTTAAAAAAAGCAGAGTTGACTACTTGGCAAGTTCTGAAATCGGTTTATATGTATCTTAGTATGTCTTTTGATTTACAAATATACAAATACAAGCACAACACTAAAGATAAAACGCAAAGATAACTTCTGTTTTCCCCCTAAGATAGAAAATGATGAAGCGGGCTTTATATTTTCCTGTATAAACCCCCTGAACCCACTGCTTCTCTTTTAAAAATATGTTTTTATTGATTTTTAGAGAGAGAGAGGGAGAGGGAGAGAGAGACAGAAACATCAATGATGAGAGAGAATCATTGATTGGCTGCCTCCCACATGCCCCCTCCTGGGGATCGAGCCCGCAACCCAGGCATGTGCCCTGACCTGGGACTTCTTGGTTCCTGGGATGATGCTCAACTACTGAGCCACACCGGCTGGGCACCTCCCTGCTTCTTGAACCAGGTGACTATTTCATCCAAAGAAGCCCCTCGAAACGTCACGGCTGTGGGGAAACGAGCTTCACAGGCTTTTTGGAAAGCTGCAGTTAGAATCATTTTTCAAGGGCACTGACGTTTACAAACATCCTCTTAAATGGATCAGCATGATATATTTGCTATGTCCTTCTAAGATGCTGACACTGACATGGTCTGCATACAAACTAGCCATGTTGTTGCAAGACTGAGCTTTGCAGAACTAGAATGAGCTGATCTCTTGAAAAATTACGTCCAAAATAATGTTGATTTTAAAAAATGAGTTTTGGAAAACAAGAAAAAAATATAACCAGGTAGTTGATGTACTTGCTATGAGTGGGTCATGAGTTTGGTACTAAAGTTTCTGGAAGCAAACACCCAGGGAAATCTAGCCATGTACAGAACTCATGCTGTCTATCAGACAGACTCCAGTCATTGATAAGAGGCACAGCTGTTTTGCCTGCTCGGAGTGGCTCAGTGGTTGAGTGTTGACCTATGAACCAGGAGGTCACGGTTCTAGGTTTGATTCCCAGTCAGGGCGCATGCCCGGGTTGCAGGCTTGGTCCGCAGTGTGGAGCGTGCAGGAGGCAGCTGATCAATGATTCTCTCTCATCATTGATGTTTCTATCTCTCCCTCCCTCTCCCTTCCTCTCAGAAATCAATAAAAATATTTTTTAAAAAAATAAAAGGACAGCTGTTTTTAATACTTAAATTACATAGAAGCTGCTCCTGAAATGCTTCCTTCAAGAAGAAGCTGGGGCCCTAACTGGTTTGGCTCAGTGGCTAGAGCGTCGGCCTGGGGACTGAGCGGTCCCGGGTTCGATTCCGGTCAAGGGCATGTACCTTGGTTGCGGGCACATCCCCAGTGGGAGGTGTGCAGGAGGCAGCTGATCGATGTTTCTCTCTCATCGATGTTTCTAACTCTCTATCCCTCTCCCTTCCTCTCTGTAAAATATCAATAAAATATATGAAAAAAAAAAGCTGGGCACAACTGTAAGGACAGTGCCCTCGGCATCTTTGGGGGGGGAGGGGGAGGGTGAGAGAAGGACCTGGGGACCTGGGGGAGAGGCAGGGGGTTGAAGGCCATAGTGAAGACAGGACTAGAGGAAAGGCAAGTGTGGTGGCTATACTACATGGAGGATGGAGGATGTTGCTGCAGTTAAAAGCAGAGGACGGCTGAAACCGGTTTGGCTCAGTGGATAGAGCGTTGGTAGAGTGTTGGCCTGCGGACTGAAGGGTCCCGGGTTCGATTCCGGTCAAGGGCACGTACCTTGGTTGCGGGCACATCCCCAGTAGGAGATGTGCAGGAGGCAGCTGATCGATGTTTCTCTCTCATCGATGTTTCTAGCTCTCTATCCCTCTCCCTTCCTCTCTGTAAAATATCAATAAAATATATTAAAAAAAAAAAAAGCAGAGGACGCGATGTACATTGGAGAATATGGATGATCTCATGATGGCAGTGCTGTATGGCACTGTGTGTGTAGCCCCGAAACAATGCAGATGCCCATCTGAATCTCTGCAGCTGGAACATGGAGTGAGCATTGCTCTTATATAGCTGCGAATCGAAAAACACAGTGGAGCCCTAACTGGTTTGGCTCAGTGGATAGAGCATCGGCCTGCAGACTGGAAGATCCCAGGTTCAATTCCGGTCAAGGGCATGTACCTGGGTTGCGGGCACATCCCCAGTAGGAGGTGTGCAGGAGGCAGCTGATCGATGTTTCTAACTCTCTATCCCTCTCCTTCTTCTCTATAAAAAAAAATCAATAAAATAGATTAAAAACATTAAAAATTTAAAAAAAAGAAACAAAAAACACGGTGAAGTAAAGCTTATTTTGTAGGCTACCGTTTACCATCAAAACGGGACAGACACACAGACATATACATTTACATGCTCATGTCCAAAAAACAAGGGGAGGATAGAATAAAAACTAGAAAAAAAAATGAAGCAAAACTTTACTACCTTTGAGGCAGAGACTGAACAAGGTGGAGAGGACGGGGTAAATTGTTGCCTTCTCTGAATATATCTTACTTTGTAGATTTCACTTTGGAACCAGGTAAAAATGCAAAGTCGTTATAGAACAAGATTAAATTTTAAAAGGATTTTTTTCAACAAATAAAAGCAAAAGGAAAGAAAGGAACCTGATTGTGAATTGAGTTGGTGACATAAGTGTAAAGAGAAAAAAATTTCAAGTAAGTTTGAAGAAGAGAAATTTGACTCAACAGCTCTAGTGTCTCCCTGGGAGAGACTGAAATGAAATATATATACATATATTCACCTAAGCACATATGTATCTGATATACTATATGTCTATTACACACATTCATACATATTTACACATAATAAAAAGGGTATTAATATGTGATAGTATTAGAATATATACACTATCCATATATTCTTACATAAACTGGAACAGAGAGAGTACACAGAGACATACACAGATGTATATATGTGTATGTGTATCAGGAGGGAACCTTAAGTGGATCAAAAATGGTTAATGTTCTATGAATTGAGGAGTACATTTTATGAAATCAATCTTCTGCACCCTAGGCCCCAAAGGGAAAATAAAAGTGCTGTGTATATAGAGAGAACAGTTTTTTTGTGTTTTTTTTTTGCTACATCATTTGGCTCAGAAAATGAATACCTTTAAACAAATGAGTTGGAAAACTGCTTTCAAAGTAGAAGCTGCAAGCACAGTACTCTGGTTCCTGCGCTTGGCACGCTGCTCTGCAATATTCCACAGTGCACCTCAGTGAACCCCAAATAAATCATTCCACTCCTCCGGTGGAAAATATCAGATAGAATGCTCTTGTTGTAGTTGTTGTTCTTAAATATTCAGAAGTTTTATTCCTCACAGGAGATGCTTACAATTTTAAGGTCATTATGAATGTTTAGTCTGAGAAATTTTTAACACTTCAGCATGATTATTTTCTATACCGAACATAGAACTCTACTCTAGAATATTAATAGAATGCATTGTCTATCAATTTTCTAGGTTCGTAAAAACATTTTTGATTTAGAGAGGAAGGGAGAGAGAGAAACATCAATGATGAGAGAAAATCATTGATCAGTTGCCTCCTGCACGCCCCCTACTGGGGATCGAGCGCACAACACAGGCATGCGCCCTGACCGGGAATCCAACTGTGACGTCCTGGTTCAACCAAGGAGCCACATTGGCCAGGCTATACCTGCTACTTTCAACTACTTCTGTCCTGGTTCAACCTCGGAGCCACATTGGCCAGGCTATACCTGCTACTTTCAACTACTTCTGTCCTGGTTCAACCTCGGAGCCTCATTGGCCAGGCTATACCTGCTACTTTCAACTACTTCTGTCCTGGTTCAACCTCGGAGCCACATTGGCCAGGCTATACCTGCTACTTTCAACTACTTCCCTGCTTGAAAAATATTTCCTGAAGTACCAAAGTGCTCTGTTTCAGAAATACATCAGTATGAGTTCGCTTATTCCTAACTAAAACTAGCCCTGTCACAAATGTAAATACTTAAGCTAGGGTAATAAAACTCATAGATTCTCAGGCTAGGAGAGCTAAATCTCACTAACTTAAGGCATTCTATGCATTAGTCCCCTCAATGGTATCCGAGCATTTTGTGGTAAGTAGTAGATCAAGGAGATGCTAATGGTTACCCCTGATTCAACAACAACAAAAGGGTTCTGTGGTTCTAGGTTTGGGAAAATGCTGGGTTGAACAGCATGCACTGGCTTTCTTTACTCAGAACATAAGATGCTAATGAGCATTGTGATTCTCCTAAAAAGGGAGCAGGTAAGGGAGACTTTTTCCAAACTTCTCTTTCTTGGAACCATTTGCTTTCCCAGAGCTTTTTGTTAGACAAGTGTTCAGTAGAACACACTTTGGGAAATGGGCTATTGGCGCCTGGATACTGCCAACAATGGTCATTAGACCCGGCAGCGTGCAACACATTCAATGTTTCTGTAGCTCCAATTCAGAACTTCTATTTTCTCAACCAGATGCAGAACAAACCAGTCCATCTATGTGGATACATACTCGGCTTTTGTAATACGGAGACTTGATACAAAATAGAAACTCATTTTGAGAATTAAGTAAGGAAGAGTACATTAATTACAATTGTAGAATATAAATGAAAGGGATCTACAATTTGATTAATCTTATTTTATTGGAAATTAAGAACAATCAATACTGATACAATAGAGTTTTTAAATAGGTACATTGAAGAAATCAGATTTGTGAAATAAATGACATTTGTTTCCTCTCAAAAACTTAAAAAGAGGGAGGGGTGTTAGTACTTCGGAGCTGACCCAGGAGAGAGAAGCTGTAGGGCAGTGGTTGGCAAACTGCAGCTCGCAAGCCACATGCGGCTCGCGAGTCGCGATTTGCCGCTCTGTTGACTAATGAGCTTGCCGACCACTGCTGTAGGGGGACCATAAGGACATATGTCCCCACTGCACCAAAACTCATGGAATCCTTCTTTATCCTGGCTAGAGGTGATGGCTTTTCTATCTACTAATCTATCTACTAATCTATCTACTAATCTGGGAACGCATGTGTGTGGACTCTTCAGAAGAAAGCTTATTTTGTAAGTTGTTAGCTCCATTCTCCCGAAGCTGCATATGAGATCCTTGAAGTAATAGGAGAGAACTGTATGTTTTTTAAAATAGAAGTCTATAAATAACAACAACAACAACCAAAGAACTTATATGCATAACCCATGGACGCAGACAATAGGGCAGTGAAGGCCTGGGGAGGGGGCGGGAAGAGAGAGGAGGGGGAAAGGAGGCATCTGTAACACTTTCAACAATAAAGATAAATTAAAAAAAAAAAAAAAAAAAAAGGCGACCTGGGACCCTAAGGAAACCAGTCTCCTTCAGAAACATTGTCTCACCTGGGAACTGTCCAAGGTACTGAGCAGCCTCCTTGAGAAGCCTATGGTGAAGGCTCAAGCCCCTTCCTGTCTGGGCCTTACTTGCTTTTTTCACCAGCCTAATGCTGACCTCCCATTACAGGCTTAACAAGAGCCAGCCACTTTGCCAACCTACGTGTGGCCTGACATGATTGTGTAACAGACACATTACAAGCTGTAAACCAACACCTTCTGCCTGTCCAACCAGACAAGACCTAAGCTTGTCTACTATCCTTTTGAGTGTTGAGCATCTGCCATGCTCTAGACCAGCGGTCGCCAACCTTTCGGACCTCATGGACCACCAGTGGTCTGCGGACCACCAGTTGGCGACCGCTGCTCTAGACTAAGTGGCCAGTTGCCTATTAATTCCCAGTAAATTACTTCTCATTCGAGTAGTCCACAGAGAGGTGGAGAAAAGGGATGCCATGATTTAATGGCATTCTTTAATGAGAACCAAGGGACAATAGAACGTAGAATTCTGTTAGGCCTATTGGAGTGATACTGGATGGAATCATGTTGACATGTTGCCAAAGTGTTGAGAAGCACAATTTTATAGAACTAGATATGATGCAAAGCTACAGGACTTTGGGAAAGTAAACGTATCTGAGTCATAGATTTCAGAAAGGATCAAACCACCATGTTGCAATAATTGAATGGCATAAGGTATGATAGCATAATGTGGACAGCTGCATGTGTGAACTAGTAAAAGAAGGCCCTTTTTAAAACCCTTATAAGGGTATAAGCCTATATAATAAAAGGGGAATATGCAAATTGACCCTAAAGGCAGAACAACCTGGAACAACCTGTCGCTATGACATGCACTGACCACCAGGGGGCAGACTCTCAATGCAGGAGCTGCCCCCTGGTGGTCAGTGCACTCCCACAGGGAAGCTCCGCTCAGCCACAAGCTGGGCTGACGGCTGGGAGCCCAGTGGCGGTGGCAGGAGCCTCTCCCGCCTCCTCTGCAGCCTAAGCCACAGTCGGACATCCCCTGAGGGCTCCCGGACTGCCAGAGGGACATCTGATTGTCAGCTTAGGCCCAATCCCCCGGGGAACAGGCCTAAGCCGGCAGGTGGACATCCCCCGAGGGGTCGCGGACTGCAAGAGGGTGCAGGCCGGGCTGAGGGACCCCCCCTCCCTGCTGAGTGCACGAATTTTTGTGCACCGGGCCTCTAGTTTCCCTAATAAAATCCTTTCCATTTAAACTAACTCCCCACCCCATCCTACAATGCCCAGCTTATCAATAAGATTTCTTCATTAGTTACAATTTAGTAAAGCAATACTTTCAGACATCTTGCATTTCAATAATAATGACACAGAAGGGCAATATAACCACGGGGCAAAATTTCATTTCAGGATATCAACACTAAGAAATTAATAAATGTCCCTGGCTTGATGGCTCAGTTGGTTGGAGTGTCGTCCCCATATGCCAAGGTCATGAATTAAATCCCAGGTTGGGATACATACAAGAGTCAACCAATGAATGCATAAATAAGTAGAACAACACATTGATATTTCTCTCTGTCTCCCCCACCCCATTCCTCTCTCTCTAAAATCAATAAATAAAAATTGAAAAAAGAAACTAAATAATGATGTGACAAACAGAATCTTAAGGTACACATTTCCCTTATTTTAGAATTAATAAGGACATATATGGTAAATAAAGATGCTCAGTAGTAAATGAAGATCATAATTATGAGAGTGACTTAAAATTCCTGTAATCTACCTTTGACAATTTTTAATCACCCAACAGTGATTTATATCCAGGTCATTACAATAAGCACAGTGCAGTTAGAACCTCTGATCCCAGAGTCTTTCATTAAAAGTCTATTTATTCCTGTCATTTAGAATCCCCTCTGTTTTTTGACAAATTAACCTGTCCTCTGCCAACTTAATTTTTCAAGTAGACTTTATTATTGCAAATGTGATACCTGATCATTGCAGAAAAATAATACATTTTTTTAAAAAATCACCCATTTTCCTACAGCCCACTGTTAATTTTTTCATTATTTTCCAGTATTTTCTCTGTTGAAATATTTTGTATAAATTAATGGAATCATACTTCCTATATATTTTCTTTATCCCTTACCATTTTGTCATAAACATTGCCAAATATTTATCATTCTTTATAAAAAGAATTTCAATGGTAGAAAACAGCAGTAATATGTCTATAACACAATATATTTAATGTTTATGGCAAGGTTGGGAATTAAGTGCTTTCAATTTTCTCTATTGTTAAAAATATCCCAATGATTATTTTTATACATAAATCATTTTACATTCATGATTCTATTCAAAGGATATATTCTTTGATGTACTACCACTGGGCCAATTATTTTATTTTTCTTTTAGTTGAAGCATTTTATGTATTTTATTAATATCATATTTAAACAGTAAATTTAGGCCATGGAGTTTTCAGAACTCTTGATAATTGGCTTATAAATAATAACTCTATGTAAATTCTTTCATCCATTTACTTTGATATGATTTTTTAAAAAGTTTATCTTGGGGAACGCAAGAGAGTGGCAATGTATAGAGCTCAAGGCAGTTAGTGTTATTCCATTGCGATACATTTGGTTGAGACGGGTCAATAACATCTGACATGAAATATTATTATGATAATTTTTTAAAATATTTTTTATTGATTTCATAGAGGGAGAGGAAGATAGAGATAGAAACATCAATGATGAGAGAGATTCATCGATTGGCTGCCTCCTGCACACCCCACTGGGACTGAGCCTGAAACCAGGGCATGTGTCCTGAACGGGAATCCAACCATGACCTCCTGGTTCATAGGTCGATGCTCAAGCACTGAGCCACGCCAGTCAGGCATATTATGCTTTTTTTTTTTTTTACAAGATATTTTTATTGATTTTTAGAGAGAGAGGAAGGAAGAAGGAGAGATGCGACAGTGAAACATTGATCGGCTCCCTCTTGCATGACCCCTACTGGGGATCATGCAACCCAGGCATTGACCAGACCCGGAATCGAATCTGCAACCCTTTGTTACACGGGACGATGCCCCACCAACTGAACAACACTGGCCAGGGCTATTGTACTAAATTTCAGTGAACATGCCTCAGTGAAGAGGCTTGGGGCTTAGGGAATCTATTCATCTCTATCTAGAGCAGTGTCCTAGGGGACTTGGGCAAGTTCTCCATCTCAGAAGAGCAGAGGCCAAGGGTGATGTCACCATCACCTCCAGCTGGAAGGTAGCAATAGCAGGTGACAACCCACCCCAGGTCTCTGACCTTCACTCTACAAGCCTAGGATTTTCTGCCTAAGGGTGTTTATTCTGGCAACAGGGGCACCTCAGCTTGACAGCAGTACAAAGAGGTGCCAAAGTGTCAGTGCTTCCTAGGACTCTTCCTTCCATCAGTAATAAAACCCTGCATTGGACACCTGCCCCTCAGTTGGGACAACTGTGAGCCTTGTTCTACAGGAGCCATGTATTTCACCTTTACCTGGCCCCCTTCCGTGTGTGTGTGCATGTGTATGTGTGTGACAGGGTAGGTCTCTTTGATAATGTATCAGTTGAGTAAAGATTTGAAGGAGACAATGGAAATAAGCAAAATTTATTTATTCTCCTGCCTATCAACATTTAGGTTATGACCAGGTTTTTGCTATGGAAATGCTCCTCTGCGTATTTTTGTACAATCTCCAAGTACACATGTGCCAGAGCCTCTCACTTGTTCACACCACTTCTGCTAGATGTTAAGATCCTCAATTCTACAGATCCAGTCCTAGAGGCTGGGAGGACACTGGTTAAGAATGTTAAAGTTCCCAAGTATCCCTTGCTGTTGATACCTTCAGCCCATTCGAGGCAGCTGGATTCAGTCATTCCGCTCTCCCACCTCATAACCCTCCAGAAGATGCTGCTGGTCTACCTGGGGGCCTCACTAGTCAATGTGATGGGAACTGCTATCACTCTGGCTTCCACATATACAAGCAAAACCTCCAGTACAACACCTTTCATCGAACCCTGACCTTGAGGCAGTGGGGGTGGGGGTCTTGAAAGCAGGGGATGCCACAGGGGTCCTGAAACTGGGGATTGGGCTGTCTGGGGGGATCTTCTGAATGTAAGAACCTTGACTTTGCAGTGGAAACCCTGGAGTTACAGCATCAGCTCCAGCACTGAGAGGGAGACGAATTGGTTTTCCAAATGCCAACATTTATTGAGGATTTACAGAAAGATGGACATTGGGCCTGACAGCTTTTCATGCACTAGAGCAGATATTGGCATATTTCCAGAAAGGGCAAGGTAGTGGTTTAAGCTTTGGAAGCCACAGGGTCAAATATGCTCTGCCATTTCAACCCCAAAGCAGCTATAGACAATATGTACAGGAATAGGTGTGGCTGTTTTCCAATAAGACGATGTTTTAAACGTATCTTTATTGTTGACGAGAGGCCCAGTGCACGAAATTCATGAACGGGTAGGTCCCTAGGCTGGGCTGGTGAACAGGGCTGATCGGGGCCTTCCTTCCCCGGCTGCCAGCTGCCAGCCAGGGCCTTACTTCATTACACGCCACCCCTGGTGGTCAGCGCATGTCATAGTAAGCGGTAGAACCCCTGGTCTCCCGGTTGAACTCCCAAGGGGACACTTTACATATTAGCCTTTTATATATAGAGATAGTATTACAGATGTCCCCTTTCTTTTTTATTTTGCAATTGAACCCTCCACTCTGCATCCGCCCCCTTCCAGACCTTCACCACACTATTGTCTGTGTCCAGGGACTGACTATGCATAGTATTAGTTTCCCGTTAATCTTTCCTGACCCACCCACTCTCCCCACTTTCCCTCTGAAATTCTCCAGCTTGTTCCATGCTTCTGTGCTTCTTTATGGACACTGGAATTTAAATTTCATATCATTTTCACGTGTCACAAATATGTTTTATTTGATTTTTAGAAACAGAGGAAGGGAGAGAGAGAGAGAGATAGAAACGTCAATGATGCGAGAGAAACATCATTGATGGGCTGCCTCCTGCACGTCCCCCCTACTGGGGATCGAGCAGGCATGTGCCCTGACCAGGAATCAAACTGTGACCTCTTGATTCCTGGGTTGGTGCTCAACCACTGAGCTATACCAGCCAGGCAAAAAATATTATTCTTCATTCCCTCCCAACCCTTCGAAACGGTAAAAGCATTCTTAGTTTGCACACCTTATAATAACAGGAGGGGGGGCTGCAGTTGGGTGCCTCCTGCACCCCAGTGGCTAAGAGTATGGCTTCTGGAATCAGACTACTTGGGTGTGTTGATTTTTCATTTTATTTTTGAGAGAGAGAGGAAAGGGAGAGGGAAAGCGAAAAAAACATCAGTCAGCTGCCTCTTGCGTGCCCCCTACCCAACACTGAGCCCGCATGTGCCCTAATCAGAAATCGAATCGCAACCCTTCCGTGCACAGGCCACACCCAACAGACTGAGCCTCACCAGTCAGGGCACAGGCTACTTGGGTTAGGTTGGTTCTGCCACTTGCAAGTGGTACGACCTTGGTTGGGCAAGCCACTTAACATCTTCGTGCTCAGGTCCTCAACTGTAAAACGGAAAGTAGCACCACGTGGCAGCGTTGTGGCAAGAGTGACTTAATCACTGAAGAACGCATAAGGACCCTTTAATAAACATTCACTGTTTTTATTATTGCTCTTTTAAAAATATATTTTTTGTTGATTTCAGAGAGGAGGGGGGAGAGAGAGAGAGAGAGAGAGAGAGAGAGAGAGAGAGAGAGAGAGAGAGAGAGAGACATCAGTAAAGAGAGAATCATTGCTTGGCTGCCTCTTGCACACCCCCTAGTGGGCATGGAGCGTGAAACCCAGGCATGTGCCTTGACTGGGAATCAAACCGTGACCTCCAGGTTCACAGGTTGATTCTCAACCACTGAGCCACGCCGGCCGGGCTATTACTGCTCTTGTGGTCATATGTGCATTACACCCACCACGATCACGTGAGTCCAGGGTGGTGGCAGAGAGTGCGGTCAGTGCGAGAAAAGGCTCAGCTGGATTGAGCTCCACAGTGTCTGCCGGGTGGGCCCATCTGCCATGTGTGCCTCTGGGGCAACAGAATTGAAATGAATGAATCAGCCGAAACCGGTGTGGCTCAGTGGATAGAGCGTTGGCCTATGGACTGAGGGGTCCCAGGTTCGATTCCGGTCAGGGGCATGTACCTTGGTTGCGGGCACATCCCCAGTGGGGGGTGTGCAGGAGGCGGCTGGTCGATGTTTCTCTCTCATCGATGTTTCTAACTCTCTATCCCTCTCTCCCTTCCTCTCTGTAAAAGATCAATAAAATATATTAAAAAAAGAGAAATGAATGAATCATAATTGATTGCCACATGAGAAATATATGGAAAAAACTCTCCATATTCCCAGCTATCACTAAATTATACGTTAACAAAGTATCTTTTGTGGGATAGCCTGGAATTTTGCCACCATTTTTAACATGGCATCTATGGAATAAGTATATTCCGCGTTCCAATTTCTCGCTTACAAATTAGTAATTGGAAAACATTCTGGTCATGAGCACAGACAGCAATAGAACTGCCTGTGGCCTAGAAAGAGAATAGGAATAAAGGCTGTTGGCAAGAATTAAAACTCTCACCATTTAGAATACAATATAGCTCCCCAAGTGATGGCGACCATACAACTAAAATTCATTAGAAAATGATATTCCACAATTTGGACAACTCTCTCATGGACAAACTGGAACTGCAGCTCAGAGTGATGGTTTGAAATGGCACCTTTCTCGCCTGGCCAGTGTGGCACATGGTTGAGCATGGAGCTATGAACCGGGAGGTCACGGTTCGATTCCCGATCAGGGCACATGCCCGGATTGCAGGCTCCATCCCCAGTGTGGGGCGTGCAGGAGGCAGCTGATCCATGATTCTCTCATCACTGATGTTTCTGTCTCTCTCCTGCTTCCTCCCTCTCTGAAATCAATAAATTTTATTTATAATTTTTTTTTAAATGGAGCCTTTCTCTAGTTACTTTTCTCACCCCCCCCCACCCTCAAGGTGTTACTTGCACTGGTTTTAAACAGAACACCTAACTGTTGCACGATTAAGTCATGCAGCTAACTGATAATTAAGGAGTTTTCATTCCTGCTTTCAAGATGTGCCTGTTTTTCAAATTTCCCTTAAGCGATGGAGCCCTCAAGTGGAAGGCATGCTTTGAGGAAAGGCTGGCGCATGGGCTGAAGGGCAAGGAAGGTCACTCCATGCCATCTTCCCCTCCTCCCTGCCCGTCACCTTGTAGTTCACCATGAAAGGCCATTACATGGCTCTTCCCAAAGGAATCCGCGTTGTGGGGGGCTGTTGCTTAGGCCACAGTCATGTGGGCTCATGATAGTAGCACACAGAGCCCATCTCCCCATCTGGCAAGCCGTGCTACAGAGTTTCCCAGGGAGTTATGCCCATTGGAATGAATTTTGGAAATCTTGTGGGCTACCCTTTTGTGTATGTTTTCCCTGGGGCTGCCCTATGGCACACATCCTCCGGGGAGACTTGGGATGTCCCTTACACTTTGGTCCTGATGACAGAAGACCTGAATGAGAAGAGCACTTACTCTGTAGCTGATCCAGGGGGAATGGCTGAGTTTGGAGGAGCCATGGAGGACATATCTAGAATCAACAAAATTCTGTGATTTGGGGTGCTATTAAGGAGCCTTACACGTTGTGGTGACAGGCTAGACAGCCAGCTAAAGAACTTGCAGCGTCAGATTGAACTATCCAAGGACATGGGGGGGTCCTGAGAATATAAAAGAAGCAATATTTTTGCCAAGTTCGAGAATCTTAAATTTACACAGAAAGGACATTTATATTAATATGGAAGCAAAACTGCAAAATCCAATCCCATGATTAATATGGGTGTACTTTCAGTGGTTTTGGAGGCAAAGAAAAATTAGGATATATATATATATATATATATATATATATATATATATACACACTGAGTGGTCAGATTATTATGATCTCTGAACGCATAATAATCTGGCCACTCAGTGTGTGTGTGTGTGTGTGTGTGTGTGTGTATATATATATATATATATATATATATATATATATATATATAAATATATATATATATATTAGAGGCCCGGTGCATGAATTCATGCATGGGTGGGGTCCGGCCAACCTGCCTGCTGGTCAAACTCCTGGTGGAGGGGACCATTTGCATATTAGCCTTTTATTATATAGGATATACACTGAGAGGCCAGATTATTATGGGTTCAGAGATCATAATAATCTGGTCACTCAGTGTATATATATTTCAGCTCCAGGAAGTTGTGGTACATACCCACACTCCTATAAAGCTGTAGGCTCACCAACAGCAGCTGGGCGTATAGGGTTAGGACACTCCATTAGAAGGTTCCTGAGAAGGATCTGCTGAGTCCCTGGCTGAAATCGCTTCGCTGGTTATACAAAATCCCCAACATAATGGCATGGCAACATCCAGATTTGATCCGATGAAATGGCAGCTGGTATGGGAACAGCCAGTTGGATGTCTATGCCAGTCTCAACACCCAGCTGTAACTGCTGCTCAGAAGGCATCTCATGACTGCATTCGCCTTCCTGAGAGGGCCCGGGCATCTCTGAAGCCTACGAAGCTCAAGACTTGAGAACAGAAATAAACGAGAGACTCAAAACCACCAAATGACTATCTCTTGGTTAAGGCATCGGCGCAAATTTGCTGTTGTATGGCCAAGAAGAGTAAAGAGAATTTGGCCCATTAAGATGGTAATTGTAACTCCCAGATAAAGTATATCATCGAGTGACTGGTTTAGTTTTTTCATTTTCAGTTGAAATCTAAATATTTTATGTGCATATTAGGAATTTTAAAAATACCCTGTCAAATGGTCCCTGGGGTGAAATCTTTGCCTACTGACAAGCACAGGCCTACAGTAATAGATGTGCTTCTTCACTGCATGTTCAATGAGAAGATGCAGTTGAGGGTCTAAGAAGCACCAACACTTGGCACTAGTGGTGAGCATCAGGATATTCTGATATGGCCTGAGCAGCATGGCTCAGTGGTTGAGTGTCGACCTATGAACCAGGAGGTCACAGTTCGATTCCCGGTCAGGGCACATGCCCAGGTTGCAGGTTCGATCCCCAGTGTTGGGCGTACAGGAGGCAGCCGATCCATGATTCTCTCTCATCATTGATGTTTCTATCTCTCTCCTTCTCCCTTTCTCTCTGAAATCAATAAAAAAATATTTTTCAAAAAAAGAAATGATAGGTACAAAAATACTAATGTGACATAAACAAACTATATTTGTGGTTTCTATTGGTGACCAGGCACTGCAAATACTATGCCAGTCCGTGGTTTATATTCCTGATTAAAGAAAATGTTCACCGCCAGTGAGAAATGAGTGAAAGCAGGAATGGAATGCCACACCATCCATCCAAGGGAGGTTCACAGACTCTGAATTCTAGCCAGAGTTCTTGGAGATCCATGAACCTCGGGTTAGGAACCTCTTTTCTAGTTTAGACACATGATGAAGACATAAGGCTAGACCCGCCTCTGCATAATTAATTTTAATAGAGCATAGCGATCATTTAAATGTAATGTACTATTTTACCGCTGACAGGACACTGGCGCAGGAAGGCCAAGTGCTTTCCTCAAGGTCATGCAATTATTTAGTAGAAGGGTTCCGACTCCAGCTGCCTTGTTTCAAGCTAAGCCAACATTCCCCCGTGACCCAGGCCGGCTGCTATCCTCATTTGTTTTTTTGCACACAATGCTGACCTTCCCCACACTGCAAAAATGATCGGACTCCAAATTCATACTCAAAAACTGGACTTCATGGCTGACCGCTGAACCTTGATTGTTTGTGGATGCTCAAAGACTTCAAGGAACAAGAGACTAATGACTAAATCTACGGTCTGTAAACAAAACATTAAGCTACGAGATGGTGGGGGAAAGCAGGGGAGTGATGAGGCCAGTGTTGATAGCTTCATTAGAGATAGGCAGGAGGAAGAAGAAAGCACACTGGGGCTATCCTCAATGTTATTATGAAGTCAGAGGAGCGGGAAGCAGCAGGGAAGGGAGAGATAATAAAGAATCACCCAGGGAGGTTATGAACAAGAACAGAAGGTAAATGAAATGTTGGATTGACAGGCAGCTGACAACCTAACTGTGTCAACAACAATAGTGATGTCAGCCAAGTCACCAACACTGAATACCTTCACGGCCTTGCCATTCACAGCGCGGTCCATGGAGCAGCAGCAGCAGCAGCAGCAGAAGAAGAAGTGCCTGGAAGCTTGTTAGAAAGAGACACTCTCGGGCCCCACCCTGGACTTCAAAAGCAGAATCCGCACTTTCACTGGATTTCCAGGTGGTACACTTTCAAGCTGGAGAAGCACTGATTCAGGAAATCAGACGTCCAAGCATCATGAGAATTGCCGAGAAGCATGATCATACCATTGATAGGAAGTTAAAGGTGAGCTTGGGGTACAGTATGGAAGGAAGGAACTTTTGATTGAGTTTTTGGAAGATATTTTCAGTATTACCATGTCTCTTATTAAAACTGAAGAGATGCTAAACAGCGGCACTGGCCAGTCCTATAGTGCTTTGCATGTTGTTTTATTATAAAGTGCTGAGAAATGCGATAGGTTTCCAACATGTTGATACGATTTGCACAAAGAGTTGTGTTCTCTAAAGAAACTACTCTTTCGTAAAACGTGCTGAAGCAGAAGGAATAATACATTGCTGATGAAAGCTATCAACACCAGGGATTACCCAGACTAAACCTGGGTTAATTGTCCACTTGCTCTTTTAACAGTTTCCAGGGACCTGTTGCCTCCTCCTACCCATTCTCTCCATCCCCAAAACTGATTTCTCTCCTGTATTTCCTTGAACGTTTAACATCACTGTCCATCCAGTCATCCACCCATGTACCCATCCATCCAGCATCCTTCCACTCAGCTGTCTAGCCATTGAGTACCAACCAGCAAGTACCAGGCATCATTAAAATATTGAGGTTACTCCAGGCCATCTGCAAGTCAAATAAGATATGTTCCCTCTTTTGCGAAGCTATTATTGTCTGGGTATAAAATTTCCAGAGAAATCCTTGGCTCTTCCATATGCTGCCTTCATTTCACATAACTTTTTTTATTCTTTAAATTTTTTATTTTTCAATGACAGTTGACATTCAATATTATATTAGTTTCAGAATAGTGGTTAGGCACACAATTTACAAAGTGATCGTCCCGATAAGTCTAGTACCAACCTGGCCCCATACATAATTATTTTTTTAAATATATTTTATTGATTTTATACAGAGAGGAAGGGAGAGAGATAGAGAGTTAGAAACATCGATGAGAGAGAAACATCGATCAGCTGCCTCCTGCACACCTCCTACTGGGGATGTGCCCGCAACCAAGGTACATGCCCTTGACTGGAATCGAACCTGGGACCTTTCAGTTCGCAGGCCGATGCTCTATCCACTAAGCCAAACCAGTTAGGGCCATACATAATTATTACAATATTATTGACTATATCCCTATGCTGCACCTTCCATACCCATGACTATTTTGTAACTTCCCATTTCTACTTCTTAAGCCCTTTATCGTTTTCACCCAGTCCCCACCCATCTGCCAACCACCAGTTTGTACTCTATACCTATGGGTTTGTTTCTGTTTTGCTTGTTCATCTTGTTTAGATTCCACATATAAGTGAAATCACATGGCATTTGTCTTTCTCTGTCCGCCTTATTTTACTCAGCACAATAGCCTCTAAATCAGCCGCGGGCAAACTACTGCCCGCGGGCCGGATCTGGCTGTTCTATCCGGTTCTCTTGCTCTCCCCTCCGCTCCTTTACTTTGAATTTATATTAGTTCACACAAACACTCCATCCATGCTTTTGTTCTGGCCCTCCGGTCCAGTTTAAGAACCCATTGTGGCCCTCGAGTCAAAAAGTTTGCCCACCCCTGTTCTAAATCCATGCATGAATCTGATAATCCTGTCAATTGTAGTCCTAAAACATCTGCTGATTTTGAACATTCCATCTCCATGGCCTTCTTGGTCCTATAGCTTATTTTACGTCATTATCAACACTCCCTGCAACATTATCTCTGCCTCCTATCAGGTATCTCCAGCAAATGCTCTATCCTGCTTCGACAGTTCCTTTCACTACATTATTCTATTAATTAGAAACCTTCGGGGGCCCTCTGCTTCCTATACACTGAGTGGCCAGATTGTTATGATCTCTGAACACATAATCATCTGGCCACTCAGTATATATATTAGAGGCCCAGTGCATGAATTTGTGCATGGGTGGGGTCAGGCCAACCTGGCCAGGGGGAGGGGACATGGGTGGATGGCTGGCCTGCCTGCTGGTCGAACTCCTGGTCGAGGAGACAATTTGCATATTAGCCTTTTATTATATAGGATATACACTGAGTGACCAGATTATTATGCGTTCAGACATCATAATAATCTGGCCACTCAGTGTATAGTCAAACCCGAGCTCCATAGTATAGCATTCAAGCTTCTTTTCCTAATATGCCTCCCAATCATCTTTCTAAACTCATTTCTTGCTGTAACAATTCTCCATCCCTGATGACACCCCCAACATTCTAGCTATATTGTAGTTCCATTGCTGCTGGAGTGTGTCACACTGTGTCACGTCTCTGTCCCTTTCATTATGCTGTGTTTTATGCTTCCAAAGCCATTCCTACTCACTTCGTTTGTTAAGAGCCATCTCAACTGTCACCTCTTCTGGGAATCTCATTGGGGAAAAACGGGAGCATCAGAGAAAGTTCCACAGTAGAAGTGACATTATATTCATTTTCAACTGTGAGAGCAAATGACATTTCCATTGAGGGCTCCACCATGAACAAAGACATCCCTCTTTTCCATATTCTCACTGGATTTTGAATCTGACTCTAATATAAGATTTGCCATGTAAAATGCGAGTTCCAGCCCTAGCCAGTTTTGCTCAGTGGCTAGAGCGTTGGCCTGCGGACTGAAGGATCCGGGTTCAATTCTGGTCAGGGGCACATGTCTGGATTGTGGGCCTGATCCCTAGTAGGGGGTGTCCAGGAGGCAGCCAATCAATGATTCTCTCTCATCATTGATGTTCTCTCTCCCTCTCCCTCTCTAATCAATACAAATATATTTTTTAAAAATCGAGTTCGAGGTTGACGTGCTCGTGTCCCCAAGCTGACTGTGAGGACCTTGAGGACAAGGGACACTTATTATCACAGTCGCACCCTAGTGAAAACCTGCTGGGTGATTGATAAATGTTTGCTGAACAATATATTTATCCATCCAGCTTCTAAGATGGCCCCCAATGATCCCCACCTCCTCGTATTTCACTGCCTTGTGCAATCTCTTCCCTTTGAGCAACCTGCTGCTCCCTAATTGACCATGTTAATGGTGAGAAGATACTGCTTTTCTATGAGGCTGTAACATTATGCTTTCCATCTTGCTAGCAGATTGTCTCTATGGCCTTCATGGGTTGCATGTTTTTATGTTTTTAAAATATATTTGTATTGATTTCAGAGAGGAAGGGAGTGGGGGGAAGAGAAAGAGAGAGAGAGAGAGAGAGAGAGAGAGAGAGAGAGAGAGAGAGAGAGAGAGAGAGAAACATCAATGATGAGAGAGAATCATGGATCGGCTGCCTCCTGCTCAGCCCACCATAGGGATCTAGCCCACAACCCGGGCATGTGCCCTGACCGGGAATTGAACCGTGACCTCCTGGTTCATAGGTCGAAGCTCAATCACTGAGCCAGGCCGGCCAGGCTTGGGTTGTATGTTTTGATGACGTGAGCAGCTCTGCTCACTTCAGGGAGGCCTACAGGGCAAGGAACTGAAAACAGCCTCAGACCAACACTGAGACCCTCAGTCCCTCAAATGTGGGGGGCAGGCATCCTTCCCCAGTCTAACTTCCCAATGAGGCCCCGACCCCTGCCAACCCTTCCATTGGAACCTTGTGAGAGACTCTGGGGCAGGGGACCCAGCTTACTCCTGCCCAAATGGCTGAGCCATAGAAACTGTGACATAACAACTATGCGCTGTTTAAGCCACAAAGTTGTGGGGTAGTTTGCTATGCCAGCAGTAGGTAAGGAATAGAATGAGAGAACCCATCTGGTAGGCTGATAAATAAGAATGACTTAAGAATAGTTATGTATGATCCTGGATGCTGGGTTAAATGTGAAAAAGTCTTCGGAAAGTGAGATTTATTTCAGGACTTCTGGCGCTAGATTTTTATACACAGCACATCTATGCTGTCAAGGATGCTCCCTTTTTTTAAAAAAAAATATATTTTATTGATTTTTTTTTGCAGAGAGGAAGAGAGAGGGATAGAGAGTTGGAAACATCGATGAGAGAGAAACATCGATCAGCTGCCTCCTGCACACTCCCCATTGGGTATGTGCCCGCAACCAAGGTACATGCCCTTGACCAGAATTGAACCTGGGACCCTTGAGTCCGCAGGCCGATGCTCTATCCACCGAGCCAAACCGGCAAGGGCAAGGATGCTACCTTGCCACAAAGGTTAGGATCCTTCAAAGAGGAGTCTTCCATTTAGCAATGCGGCCATCTTTCTTCTCACTCTGACAAGTGCTTCTAATGCGAGGAGCCCAGTGCTGGCTGGGTGAGGTCAGGGAGGCTTTGCCATCACATTAAAGGTGAAAGAAGCCTCCAGAAGACTGAATCCTGTGAGGGAGACAGGAATATGGTTGTGCCAGCTCTGCCTCTGAGAGGTTTTGTCCTGTCTCTGATCTCCAACGGGACTGCCCTGAGATATACTTGTCCTGTTTATTTTGCCTCAACTAGTTTTTGTGTCTGGCACACACTGGGTGTTCAGTAAACATTAGTTGAATGATTAAAGAAAGGAACAGATGAATGACAGGAGAAGATGTGACTTTGGGTGGTGGGCACACGGTGCAATATACAGATCTTGTAACATAGACACGCACACCTGAAACCTATATGATCATGTTGACCAATGTCACCCACTAAATTAAAGAAAACAAAAAGCTCCTTGAAACAACATCTGCATTTTGCGGTTTTATCTATTTCTCAAGGCACCTAACACACCATTTGACATATGGCAATTTCTCAATAAATTCCCATTGCCTGATAGGTTGATGGGTAACAACATAAAGATTTTAAAACGCCAGAAACTATAACATAAGAAAACATTCAATTTCCCCACTAAGCTAAAGAGATTTCTTATTTTTTAAAATACCACCGGAAGGAAAATTCGAGAAGGGTCATCTAATACCTTAGGAAAAATCCCAATCATGGCAGAATAAATGAATATATCGCATGCCTCCTGGTGGGTGGGTTCCAGGGAGTTAGAGACTAACCTTTGCATGGGTATTTCAAGTACACTGACTCAATGCAAATTAGTCTCTTGTCCACATCTGATTGCCATACAGGGGATGGTTAAAATGGGAGAAGGATTTTTCTCTTGAGTGGAGGAGGGCTCAGAAATGCAAAGCAAAATCAACCAGCTGACCAACAATAGAAAAAAACCACCCAGATTCCAAGGCCAAGGTGATTTTCCTGTGCTTCATGAAGAAGGAAGATCAGAAACAAAAACCAAGTAACACACTAACAAACCCCCTTTAACTTGGATCTCTGATGTTGGGTAAGGGCCAATTAATATCGCAAGCCCTAAGCCCGAAGGATTAGCAAGGATCATTTACAGCAACAGTAGCAGGGCCAATAAAATAAACAGAAATGCAAATTAACGGAGGAAGAAATGAGGCTAAATACAAGGCAACATAAGTGGAAACACCTTCACTGAGTTCTCCAGGGGCAGACTTAGCCAGAAAGATGCCTCTAGCATGTCATTTTCCAGCAAGTGGAAAGTCAGTAGCAGCTTTAATTAAGCACCATGAGGTACGTGGGACCTTCGTAGTTACTCAAGCAATATTTATCCCTCAAGAGATGTACCGATTATGCGTTTACAGTTTAAGAGAGAAAATGATGAGCTAAGACCATTATTTTCAAGGACCGCTGGACTATTTCCCCCCAGCTTTCTTCTTTTTTATTTATTTTATTTATTTATTTTATTTTATTTTTATTTCAGAGAGGAAGGGAGAGGGAGAGAGAGATAGAAACATCAATGATGAGAGAGAATCATTGATTGTCTGCCTCCTGCACGCCCCCTACTGGGGATTGAGTCTGCAACCCAGGCATGTGCCCTTGACCGGAATTGAACCCGGGACCCTTCAATCTGCAGGCGGATGCTCTATCTACTAAGCCAAACTGGCTAGGGCCCCAGGATGTTTTTTTTTTTTTTAAATAAATCTTTATTGTTCAGGTTATTACAGATGTTCCTCTTTTTTGCCCCCATAGCTCCCCTCCACATGATTCCCCAGCCCACCCCATGCCCTTACCCCCCGTCACTGTCTTCATCCATAGGTGTAAGATTTTCTCCAATCTCTTCCCGCACCCCTCACACACCCTTCCCCCTGAGAATTGTCAGTTCACTCCCTTTCTATGTCCCTGATTCTATTATATTCATCAGTCCATTGTGTTCATCAGATTTTTCATTCACTTGATTTTTAGATTCACTTGTTGGTAGGTATGTATTTGTTGTCATTTTGTTGTTCATAATTTTTATCTTTACCTTTTTCTTCTTCTTCCTCTTCTTAAAGAATACCCTTCAGCATTTCATATAATCTTGGTTTGTTGGTGATGAACTCCTTTAGCTTTTTCTTGTCTGTGAAACTCTTTATCTGACCTTCAATTCTGAATGATAGCTTTGCTGGGTAGAGTAATCTTGGTTGTAGGTTCTTGCTATTCATCACTTTGAATATTTCTTGCCACTCCCTTCTGGCCTGCATAGTTTTTGTTGAGAAATCAGCTGACAGTCGTATGGGTGCTCCCTTGTAGGTAACTAACTGTTTTTCTCTTGCTGCTTTTAATATTCTCTCTTTGTCTTTTGCTCTTGGCATTTTAATTATGATGTGTCTTGGTGTGGTCCTCTTTGGATTCCTCTTGTTTGGGGTTCTCTGCGCTTCCTGGACTTGTAAGTCTATTTCTTTCACCAGGTAGGGAAAGTTTTCTGTCATTATTTCTTCTAATAGGTTTTCAATATTTTGCTCTCTCTCTTCTTCTGGCACCCCAATAATTCGGATGTTAGTACGCTTAAAGTTGTCCCAGAGGCTCCATACACTATCTTCATATTTTTGGATTCTTTTTTCTTTTTGTTTTTCTGGTTTGGTGTTTTTTGTTTCCTCATATTTCAAATCTTTGGTTTGATTCTTGGGGTCCTTTGGTCTACTGTTGAATTTCTGTATATTCTTTATTTCAGACAGTGTATGCTTAATTTCTGACTGGTGCTTTTCCATTTTTTTGGCATTCTTATTAAGATCCTTAAAGGTCTCACTAAGTTCCTCAGAGGTTTTTAGAAGATTCTTGAGTAACCTTATAACTGTGGTTTTGAACTCTATGTCCAGTAGTTTGCTTTCCTCCATTTCTTTCATTCATGACCATGTTTCTCTGTCTCCGCATTTTGGCTGCTTCCCTGTGTTGATGGAGTGGCTTTGTGTGGTAGGTGACCTATAGGGCCCAGTGCTTCAGCCTCCCCTATCACCTGAGGTGGACACTCTTGGTGCACCCCTTTGTGGGCTGAGTGCAAAGTCTTGGTGTAGTTAAGCCTTGATTGCTGTTGGTACACTGGGAGGAATTGACCTCCAGGCCAATTGGTTGTGAGGACCTGCTGTGTCTATAATGGAAGAACTGCTGTGCTGGAGACACCCTTATGGGGCAGGACTTGTTTCATTGGGGCTTTGGTGCTCACTGAGTCTGCCTCTTGAATGTGTCACTTATGGATGTGAGGAGTTGAAATCTGGTGTCTCACACTGACCACTAGGTACACTGGCTCCTGGATCTCCAATGGGGTGCAGGTCAGCTACTTTCTGAGGCCACCCAGCAGGAGCTGCTGCGAGATCTGCAGATTTCTCCTCTTTGCTTGGGGTTTGGAAGTTTTGGAGCTGGCTGACCAGAGCTGCAGTTTGTTAGGTTAAGGCAATAGGGCAGGCCATTTATATGCAAAAGCCACTGCGCACAGTTTAGGTGGGTTTGTAAATTGGGTGGGGCGGGGTCTCAGGGAATCACTAGGGCATGGCAAACAACAATGGCTGCCAGTCAGCCGTCTCTGCGCCTACGCATTTCCATGTCCCCGCATTTTCTGCTTCCCTGCATCCCACATCCCATGTCCTGCGCCCCAGTGCCGTAAATAATGACTTCTGAGTGTACCTCTGTGAGAAAGCCACCCTCAGTTTCCGACCTGATGGCAGACAGTCCAGCTTCTCCCCATAGGAGTCTGGGTGCCCAGAGTCTCGCCGGAAACTGGAGTTCAGAGCAGTCGGGAGACTGTGTCTCCCTTCGGGTTGAAAAAAACAGCGCACCCAGTCGCCAGCCGCCAGCCCGATTCTGCTCTTGTGCACGTCCTACCCGGTCTGAATGCTCTTTTCTCTTTCCTTCTAGTTGTAGAACTTCTACTCAGCCAGCTTTCCCGTGGTTCTGAGTGATAGACGTTTTGTCTTTTAGTTGTAGTTTTGGTGTGGTTGTGAGAGGCAGCACGTACAGGTATAATATACCTTATGCCGCCATCTTGGTTTCTCCCTCCCCCAGCTTTCTAAAATTTAATCTTGGATACACGATAACCCCTGATGTTGACTGGGTGTCGCAGATGGAGGCAGACTGTAGGTAAGAATAAAACATTTTCTTCCTTATTTTTTGCCTTCGAATTCTAGGATTGACACTCCAAGGACCCTCAGAGGCAGCAGTTACAGTCAAGCATGTTGTGAAAGATGCACAATTTACTAAGTGCCATCTGCGAGTGATTCCTCAGTGATCGGCAGGCTGATGTACAAGACAACAACATTTTTTTAAAATACATTTTTTATTGATTTCAGAGAGGAAGGAAGAGGGAGGGAGAGAGAAACATCAGTGATGAGAGAGAATCATTGATGGGCTGACTCCTACTGGGGACTGAGCCTGCAAACGGGTGGCCCGACCAGAAATCGAACCAGGACCTCCTGCTTCATAGGTCAATGCTCAACCACTGAGCAACACCGTCAGGTGACAACATCATTTCTTAAAGCATAAGAAATCTTTTTGGCTTAGTGGAAAATCAGATTGTTTTCTAATACAACAACTTCCTTCTAGAAATTTAAAACCTTCCTGTTGTACCCATCAATTAATTCTCTTAAAAACAGAAGGTGCGCCCTAGCTGGTTTGGCTCAGTGGATAGAGTGTCGGCCTGTGGATTAAAGGGCCCTAGGTTCGATTCCATTCAAGGGCACATGCCCAGGTTGCAGGCTTGATCCCCAGTAGGGAGCATGCAGGAGGCAGCCGATCCATGATTCTCTCTCATTATTGATGTTTCAATCTCTCTCTCCCTCTCCCTTCCTCTCTGAGATCAATAAACATATATTTTTTTTTAAAAAAAGAAGAAGACTACAGCAAAGAAGGATCTCATTATAGACTCTGGCTGCTCTGGATTTCAGGAGCAAACATGAGGATGGAAGGAACTTGAAATGAAAATTCAGGTCAGATGACGGCGGTCAGACCCAGGCCTTGCTGCGCACCAGCTCCTGCTGTTGGGAGACTGACAGAAAGGGCGCTTTGATGAATGCTCACACCCAGGAAGCCACCCCAGCAGGGGGGCCCCGCAGAGGGCCACGTGCCCCTGGGAACAGCTCATCATGCTGCTTCTGTGAGGAGGCACTTTAAGGGCTGCCAGCTGTAAACGCCCTACCCTGAGGACTCTCAGGCAAGGGACAAAATGCACCACGGCATATTTCAGGAAATCGAAGGAGATGTTTCATCCAGAATATGAAAAGGACTCTTCCCACTTATGAATAAGAAGATAAATGACCCCATTTAAAATGGGCAAAGCATTTGAATAGCTATTTATCCAGAGAAGACATGCAGATGGTCAAGAAGCATAAGGAAAGAACGCCAAGATCATTTGCCATCAGGGAAATTCAAATCAAAAGCACAGTGAGATAGCACTT
This sequence comes from Plecotus auritus, assembly GCF_963455305.1. Taxonomy (NCBI): domain Eukaryota; kingdom Metazoa; phylum Chordata; class Mammalia; order Chiroptera; family Vespertilionidae; genus Plecotus; species Plecotus auritus. The sequence continues at coordinate 5,886,537 of NC_137784.1, read as the reverse complement.
CAGACCCACTAGGATGGCTCGAATCAAAAGACACGTAATCGTAAGTGTTGGTGACAATGTGGAGAAATTGGCACATTCATACATTGCTGGCAGGAATGCAAAACGGGAAACAGTTGTCAGTTTCTTTAAGAGTGAAACAATATGATTCAACAATTCTACCCTTAAGTGTCTACCCAAGAGGAATATAACCATATGCTCACAGGCAAAAATTTTTACATAAAAGTTCAAGCAGTGGAAACAACTTAAAACGCCCATCATTTGATGAACAGATACATGAAATGTCATATATCCATGCAATTGAGCGGTATTAAATCATGAAAAGGAATGAAGTACTGATACATGCTATAATGCGAAAGAAACTTTCTGTTCTTAGCAATTCACATGAACTAATCATTTCATGCTCTTACAATTCAACGGGGTAGGTGCTACTATTATGCCAATTTTATAAATGAGGGGCGCAAGCTACACAAAGGTTAAGCATCTTGCCCACCATCATGTAACTGGGAAGAGATACAAAAGATTCAACTCCAGGCAGCCTAGATCCAGAGCTGACACTCAAACACCAGACCTCCCTGCACCTTAGCTTTTATTCCACAGGAATAAAATATTACGTAACATAATTTGCAGGTCATTTTCCTACAAATGCAACCATATGGGATACAACAATCAAGTGTGGGAAAGAACATGGGTAATCTAAACTAAAAGAGTGTTAATCCTCACCCTAGGATATTTTCCCATTGATCTTTAAAGAGAATGGAAGGAAAGGGGAGAGACAGAAAGAAAGATTGATGTGAGAGACATCCATTGGCTGTCTCCCACACGAGCCCCATCCAGGGCCTGGGATTGAGCCTGCAACCTAAGTACGTGCCCTTGACCGGAATCCAACCTGGGACCCTTCAGTCCAAGGGCCAACGCTCTATCCACTGTGCCAACTGGCTAGGGCTGAATGATATATTTCTTAAAGGCTTTATTTTCCAGCCATTGGTCAGAGTTCCATTATGTAAATGATTGGAGTCATTATTCAAAATGTGGGTTTAAAGATCTTCAGGCTCAGAGGGGGATCCTGGGAAGAGCGGGGTGGGAGGAGAGCGGAATAATAAGGAGCAGAGGAAGGAACAAGTCAAGGACACTTAAGTTCCTGCAAGAAGAGGCTTTGGCTGGCTCTCTGGAAGAAGATAAAAAAGAAAACAGTTTTGAGAGAAAGTGAAAATCATTGCAATAGCATGGGCCTGCAGGAATTGAAAGCGAATTTAGGCACCAATATTACTATTAATATAGGTTTCTATATTTGTCCATGTATTCATCTCCACTGGAGAACTGTATAATTCATTTGGCTTTGCGTTAATCTAGCATCTAGTGCTTTCACCTTGAAAAACTCCTCTTAGAATTTCTTGCAGAGCAAGTCTATTAATAATGAATCCCTCAACTTTGGTTTATCTTAGAAAGTCTAAATTGCTTCTTGGATTTTGAAGTACAGTTTTTCTGGAAACAGTATTCTTGGTTACGACTTCTTTTTAGCGTTTTGACTTTATCATCCCACTCCTTCTAGCATACAATGCTTCTGCTGAGAAATGTGCTGAATCTGATGAAAGCTCCCTTTTTTGTGATGATTTTTTTCTCTGGCTGCTTTTAAGATTTTCTCTTTGCCTTTGACATTTGACAGTATGATTTTAATGTGTCTCAGTGTGGGTCTTTTGGGATGTATCTTGGTTGCAGTTATTGGAACTTCTTGAATTATTATGTATACTAGAGGCTCAGTGCACGATATTCATGCACAGGGTGGTGGGGGGGTGTCCCTCAGCCCAGCCTGCACCCTCTCCAATCTGGGACCCCTAGAGGGATGTCTGACTGCCCGTATAGGCCCGATCCCGGTAGGATTGGGCCTAAGTGGGCAGTCGGACATCCCTCTCACAATCCAGGACTGCTGTCTCCCAACTGCTTGCCTGCCTGCCTTCCTGATTGCCCCCATCCACTTCTACCTGCCAGCCTGATCACCCCCTAACAACTCCACTGCCAGCCTGATTGATGCCTAACTGCTCCCCTGCCAGCCGGTTTACCCCTAACTACCCTCCCCTGCAGACCTTGTCACACCTAACTGCACTCCCCTGCAGGCCTGGTTGCCCCTAACTGCTCTCCCCTGCAGGCCTGGGTTCCCCTCCAACTGCCCTTCCCTGTAGGCCCGGTCGCCCCCAACTTCCCTCCTCTGTCAGCCTGGTCACCCCTAACTGCCCTCCCCTGCAGGCTTGATTGCCCCCAACTGCCCTCCCTTGCAGGCCTGGTCCCTCCCAACTGCCCTCCCCTGCTGGCCTGATTGCCCACAACTGCCCTCATTTGCAGACCTGGTCCCTCCCAACTGCCCTCCCCTGCTGGCCATCTTGTGTCCACATGGGGGCAGTCATCTTTGACCACATGGGGGCGGCCATCTTGTGTTTGAGTGATGGTCAATTTGCATATTATTATTTTATTATATAGGATAGAGGCCTGGTGTACGGGTGGGGGCAGCTGGTTTGCCCTGAAGGGTGTCCTGGATCAGGGTGGGGGTTCCCTTGGGGCGTGGGGCAGCCTGGGCAAGGGGCCTGTGGTGGTTTTCAGGCGGTCCACGCCCCCTGGCGACCCAAGCGGAGGCCCTGGGATCTGGGATTTATTTATCTTCTATAATTGAAACTTTGTAGCCTTAAGTGGAGGCCAAGGCAGGCCAGGGCTGTGGAAACTTGGCTTCCTCCATTGCCACGGGAAACCCAAGCCTCCTGCTTGCTCCGTGGCCACAGCCATTTTTGTTGGGATTTATTTATCTTCTATAATTGAAACTTTGTAGCCTTAAGCGGAGGCCAAGGCAGGCCAGGGCTGCAGGAGCTTGGCTTAATCCACTGCCGGGGGCAACTCAAGCCTCCTGCTCTCTCCAGCTCCGTGGCTGCCGCCATTTTTGTTGGGATTTATTTATCTTCTATACTTGAAACTTCGTAGCCTTAAGCGGAGGCCAAGGCAGGCCAGGGCAGGCGGAAAGCTTGGCTTCCTCCATTGCCGGGGAAACCCAAGCCTCCTGCTCTCTCCGTGGCCACAGCCATCTTGGTTGGGTTAATTTGCATACTTGCTCCTGATTGGCTGGTGGTTTTGGTTTGTGGGTGTAGCAGAGGTATGGTCAACTTGCATATTACTCTTTTATTAGATAGGATTACTTTAAAAAATACCTTCCAATCTTTTAAAAAATATATATGTTTTTATTGATTTCAGAGAAGAAGGGAGAAGTGCAGAGGGATGGAAACATCAATGGTGAGAGAGAATCATTGATTGGCTGCTTCTTGCATGCCCCTTATTAGGGATCAAGCCTGCGACTCAGACATGTGCCCTGACCAGGAATTGAACTGTGACTACCTAGTTCATGGGTCAACACTCAACCACTGAGCCACTCCAGCTGGGCTCTTCCAGCCTTTATAGACTGGTTTTGTTCAGGAAAATCCTTTACTGCCCAGCCCATCTCGAAATTCTAGGACTTCTCAAAGCTTTTCTGAGGATGTGTGTTCTTTGGGCTTGTTTGTGTGGCTTTAGTCATTTTCAATTCATTAAGTAGCTTGTTCCTACTCTTCAGAAGCCCATAATCTCTTGTCCACCCTGGAATGTGACCATGGAACCCCAGCTCTAACATGCCATGGTGATCGCAGCTGCTTTCAGGAGCTTCTACATGAGGTCCACAGCTCCGTCAGCATTCCAAGACAGGCGAGACAGACACCGGTTCCTCAGATGAGCCAGAACTTGGGATGCATGATCCACGCTTTGTTTCTGATCTGAGGAAAAATCCTCAGGGTGGGAGGGTTCCTCCTGGTTGCAACGCGATAGGTCAGACCAGGGGGAGGAGTAAGAATAGATGCCCCTCCCCCTTTGCTGGAATTTCTTCTTCCTTTTACACTGGTCTGGGTGCTGTCATTTCTCAACTGGTCTCTAGAGTTTTCACAAAAGCACATTGGTCCACGTATTGACTCAGTTTCTCTGTGGGGGAGTAAGGGTTTAAAGCTTCCTTTTTGCATTTTTTTATATGTAAATTTATTTCAGAACACTTTTAGAATTATGAAACAAATTCTAAAGACTACGGAGAGTTCCTGCATATCTGTCAGCCACTATCCCCTATTGTTAACATTTTACATTAGCATCAGTTACTATTTGTCATAATTACTGAACCAGTATGGCTACATGATTAGTAACCAAAGTCCATAGTTTCTTCAAATATCCTTAGACGTTACCTAGTGTCCTTTATCTGTTCCAGAATGTCACCTAGGATATCATATCATGCTTCGTTGTCATATGCCCTTAGGCTCCTCTAGGCTATAACAGTTTTACCACTTACTTTTGAGGTACAAAAGGCAAGAAATTCTTTTTATGATTTAATTAAACTGGTTAAGAAGATTCCATTGCTCGTAACTCACAAAATAGCCAACTGATAGTTTTCAAGTCTAAACACATCCTATATAATAAGAGAGAAATATGCTAACACATAACGACCAGATCACAGATCTGCAGAAGGGTGGGGCAGCAAACTACAAGCGGGCAGCGGAGAGCTATAGGAGGGGGCAGGGCAGCAAGCTATAAGGGGGGGAGGGGTGAGCTACTGGAGGGCGGGGTAGCAGGCAGAGAGCTACAGGAGGGCAGCAGCGACCTACTGGCACACGGATTCGTGCGCAGGGCTACTAGTTATTTTATAATGAGAAAAGTGAGGCCCATGGTATCCAAATGATTGCCCACCATTACAATCTTTGTATGGACAAGAGCTAAAGTGTTCTTACATCGAATTTCTGTGCTTTCTGATTCTATGACACGTACTGCTGGGATACACTGCAATCACATTATTGCAAAGATAGCTTCATTACAGCATTTTGGAGTGAAATTTTTCATCAGCAAGTTAAAGAGATAATTTTCACTCAATGACTTGTGTATCAGCATCTGTAGTAACAACTTACTGAATAAAATGATTCAGAAAAAGGTCTATTCTTCATCCATTAATCAATCCATCCATCCATCTACTCCGGCATAAATATATCTAATATTTACTCAGCAAATATTTATTAATCACCTGCTATTGGTCAGACAATACTCTGTGCAGTGCACAAACCAATCCCTGACGATCTCCTTTATCTCGTCTATTAGAACAGTCATGAGTTGCCAGCAATATTTGGTCATAAACCAAATATATCAGCATACTGAAATTCATGAACCTTGTTCCTTTTTTAAAAAATATATATTTTTGTTGATTTCACAGAGGAAGGGAGAGGGAAAGAGAGATAGAGAAATATCAATGATGAGAGAGAATCATTTATTGGCGGCCTCCTGCACGCCCCACAATAGGGATAGAGCCTGCAACCTGGGCATGTGCCCTGACCGGGAATTGAACCATGACCACCTGGTTCATAGATCCACGCTCAACCACTGAGCCACTGCGGGCAGGCTGACCCTGTGTCTTTGTTGAGGATTCTAAGTAGAAATGTATGTTTGACAATGGGGGAGACTGAAGTACAAATGTTGAACTAAAAAGAACAACCAGCTGAGGAGACATGACAAGCAACCTCCAGCGAAGGGGCTGGTGTCATGGAAGCCAAGGCAACAACCTGGAGCGGAACATCACCAAAAATGAACTGGGGCTCTGGCCGGTGTGGCTCAGTGGATAGAGCGTTGGCCTGGGGACTGAAGGGTCCCAGGTTCGATTCCGGTCAAGGGCACGTACCTTGGTTGCAGGCACATCCCCAGTAGGAGGTGTGCAGGAGGCAGCTGATCGATGCTTCTCTCTCGTTGATGTTTCTAACTCTCTATCCCTCTCCCTTCCTCTCTGTAAAAAAAATCAATAAAATAACAAAAATGAACTGGGGACATTGATGCAGGAGCTGTATACATTCCCACAAGGGTAATGAGCAGAATTTCTTCAAAACGCTGTTGACAACTTTTTTATTTTTTAAGTCCTCACCCAAGGATATTTTTCCATTGATTTTTAGAGAGAGTGGAAGAGAGAGGGGAAGGCAAGGAGAAATATCGATGTGAGAGAAACACATCGATGGGTTGCCTCCTGCACAAGCCCGACCAGGGCCTGGGCCGGGGAGAGATCTGCAACCGAGGTACGTGCCTTTGACTGGAATCGAACCCGGGACCCTTCAGTCCACAGGCCGACGCTCTATCCACTGGGCCAAACCGGCTAGGGCGACAAGTAACTTTTTTTTTTTTTAATATATTTTTATTGATTTCAGAGAGGAAGGAAGAGGGAGAGAAAGAGAAACATCCATGATGAGAGAGAATCATGGATTGGCTGCCTCCTGCAAGTCCCCCACTGGGGATCGAGCCCACAACCTGGGCATGTGCCCTTGACCGGAATCGAACCTGGGACCTTTCAGTTCGCAGGCCAACGCTACTGAGCCAAACCGGCTAGGGCTAAGTAACTTTTTGAAAGTCCAATGGGGCTGTTTCTCTGTAGACCATTAGGAAGAGCTCTGGCATTAGGCATTCCATAGTGACTGGGCTTCATGTTGCAACCATTTCCTGTCCCTCTCCACCCCCCGCCCCCCACGAAGGTGCTGGCTAGAGGTAGGGAGCAGCTACACATCCTGCCTTGAGCAGACCTGTCCCTCAGCACCCCCACAAGGATCGGAGGGGAGCCATGGCTCTCTCGCATTGGAAGTTCTAAGTTCTACCTCTCTGGTAGGTTTCCAGGGGTCCTCAAACTTTTTAAACAGGGGGCCAGTTCACTGTCCCTCAGACCGTTGGAGGGCCGGACTATGGTTTTAAAAAAGACTATGAACAAATTCCTATGCGCACTGCGGGCCCGGGACGCGTCGGCTGCTAAGCAGGACAGGCAGCGGCACCCTGCGGGCCGGATAAATGTCCTCGGCGGGCCGCATGTGGCCCGCGGGCCGTGGTTTGAGGACCCCTGGTTGACGATGCTATTCCTAGAACATCCTTCAGAGGCGTGTCATGGAAGCCGGAGCTGTGCAAGAACAGCTTCCGACAGTGCATACATCGTGGAGCCTGTTGGCAGCCAGTAGGAAAAAAGGAGCTCTGGGGTCCATTAGCAGCTCCCTGCACGACTCAGCACAAGCCCTAAAGTCACGTTGCCAATGTTCGCCCTAGTTTCTTTCACACAGAAAAGTAATGGCAGCCCTGGCCGGTTTGGCTCAGCGGATAGAGCGTCAGCCTGCAGACTCAAGGGTCCCGGGTTCGATTCCAGTCAAGGGCATGTACCTTGGTTGAGGGCACATCCCCAGTGGGGGGTGTGCAGGAGGCAGCTGATCGATGTTTCTCTCTCGTTGACGTTTCTAACTCTCTCTCTCCCTTCCTCTCTGTAAAAAGTCAATGAAATATATTTAAAAAAAAAAAAAAGAAAGAAAGAAAAGTAATGGCAGCCCTGGCCGGTTTGGCTCAGCGGATAGAGCGTCAGCCTGCAAACTGAAAGGTCCCAGGTTCGATTCTGGTCAAGGGCACATGCCTGGGTTGTGGTCTCGGTCCCCAGTGGGGGGCATGCCGGAGGCAGCCGATCGATGATTCCCTCTCATCATGGATGTTTCTCTCTCTCTCTCCCTCTTCCTTCCTCTCTGAAGTCAATAAAAATATAAATTTTTAAAAAGTAATGGCAGCTCCCGATTTCATGGGAGGGTTTTAAAAAATTTATCAGTTACTATTGGCAAGCCCACGGGCCAAATCTGGCCACCCATTTATAAAAAAAAAAAAAAAAAAAATGTTATCACCCTCGCCAGTTTGGCTCAGTGGTTAGAATGTCAGCCCGCGGACTGAAGGGTCTTGAGTTCGATTCCCAGTCAAGGGCATGTACCTCGGTTGCAGATTTGACCTCCAGCCCCGATCAGGGCGTGTGCGTGAGGCAACTAATTGATGTGCCTCTCTCACATTGATGTCTCTCTGTCTCACTCAATCTCTGCCTCTCTCTCTCCCCCTCCTCCCTCTCTTACACGCTCTCTAAAAATCAATGGGAAAATATCCTTGGGGGAGGATTAACATAAGTAAATACATACATAAATCTATAAATAAATCAATAAATAAAATAAAATAAAGTGTTCCCGACACACAACCCTGTCCATTTGTTTATGAATTTCTAACGGCTGCTTTCACACTGCAGAGGCAGAGCTGGGTAGTGCTAAATCCCCACTGAGTTCCCACTGCCTGCAGATCTGAAAATATTTCCTCTGATTTTTTCACAGAAAACGTTACTGACCTGGCCTGGCAAATGAAGGCCTGGGGGAGGGCAAAGAGCGGGTAATTTTCAGGGAGGAAAGCCCTCGTGGGGGGCATAGAGATTGTCTTCCTAGGGAGTCGGGAGCTAGAGGCAAGCTCTCCTCTTTGCTGGGCCTGCATGGAGAAGCCACATGAGAAAAGCTTTACAAAAATGCAAGAGGACCAAGACCGGTTTGGCTCAGTGGATAGAGCATCAGCCTGCGGACTGAAAGGTCCCAGGTTCGATTCCGGTCAAGGGCACGTACCTTGGTTGCGGGCACATCCCCAGTGGGAGGTGTGCAGGAGGCAGCTGATCGATGTTTCTCTCTCATCGATGTTTCTAACTCTCTATCCCTCTCCCTTCCGTTCTGTAAAATATCAATAAAATATATTTTTTTTAAAAAAATGCAAGAGGTAAGGTTGGGAGGTGAGCACTGAGTCCGAATCCGTGTGGAAGCGATGTAGCTTCTAAGAAACGCTGTCACGTCCTTTCTTACCTGTGTGACTGTGAGGGGCAGAAATCAAATATTGGGGACCAGCGATGACGATAAGAAATGGGAATCTTGATCTGCTCACCATGATGGTTCTGTTCTGATCAGAGAAAGCACATTGGAACCGGGCTGGGAGTTGTACGCCCTGCGACATGGGGGCGAACATCTTAATGCAGTCTTCAAGCATGTCAAACTCGCGGCTGGCGGGCCACATGCCTTGTTTATATACAAGCCGCGAGTTTGACATGCTCGGCTGATGAACAACCTGATTGCTGAAACAATGTGGCCCTGGAGGTGCCCGAAGGCACCCGCCTTCTATGACACCCCCCTTCCCCCCTCACTGCCCCCAGCACGCACTGCCTGTAACTTGTAACCATTATACTTTGCCTCCTTCCCCTGCCTGTAATTCTTACTTTCTCATGTAATCTGTATCCTTCTACCCAATATAAGCAGCTGGCCTATGGGGGGCAGAGCAGATGTTTGTGGCTGACCTGCTGCTCCCCCATCCTGCCGGCAGGATTGGAATAAACACTCCTATAGGATCCAACCCTGTCTCTGCTAAATTAGTGACAGGTAGCCCGGCCCCGTTGGCCATCCGCTTCCACTGAAAGTGATGAGAGAAGACGAAGGAAGGAGAGGCCAACCATTCCTTTTCCTTTCAGTTCTTCTCGACTCATCAGCAAGCCGAAGGGAGGGGTTGGGAGAGTTACAGACGTAAAGCAAAAACTACTGAGTTAGTTTAGTGCAGCATTTTACTTCTCTGGATCGAATGAAATTCCTGCACATGTATGAACTGTGAAGTGCAATTGTGTAATTTCAGTGATTCCTCCCTCATACGAGTAAAAGGCTCATATTTACATCTAAAACTCTCCTTGTACCATATGTGAATGAGCAATACAATTCACGCTAACAGCTTAAAATTCTACTTTTTCTTTGCTTAGAATGGCATCAAATAGCAAATGTAAGAGTAGGCCATGCTGACAGGAGAAAGGGCCGTGCACCGTGAGAATAGAAGACACCCCCTCCGAAGGGCTCCTGGTGGCTAAGTGGGCTCAAATGTTATAAAGCAAACAGCCTGGCAGCCATTTCCAAACAGGGATCGCTCCCCCAAACTTCATGTCAGGGAGCAGCCCGCACTGAACTGCCCCCTGCACTGTGCTCCTGCTGGCTGAACCAGGCTTATAAAGGCGGGCCTGGGGACCTATTTCAGCCAATAGGACTGAGGCTCGCTCCATCCAATTGGAGCTGCGCAGCTACAACCAGTCAGAGTGGCTCTGACCAATCAGGGACCAGGGGCGGAGACTTCTGTCTATAAAAGCCAGCTCCCTGGCCTCTGGCTGTGAGAGCCAGGTTCCCTGTCCACTGAAGACACCTCCTTGGTTGAGCTGAAATGCTGATGGTGTCGCGCCAGAGCAGAGCTGCCGAGCCTAAAAAGCAAAGCGGGGCAGATCCTGGAGGAACGGGGCACAGCTGTGTCTCTGGAGCGGGGCCTGGCCCCAGGACCCCTCACAGACAGGCTGTGCCCACTCAGGGCCCTGCTGTATCACAACGGAGCCGTTGGCACTGAATAAAGTTACCCTCTCCATCGCGCCCCAAATCGGGGATTCCTGTGGCCTTTGAGTTGGCGCCAGGGACCATGGGTTGACTGGGAAAACCTTTCCATGTTAGTAGCTTTAGCAGCGCCTCTGTCCTGCTTTAGAACGAGAGGCCTGCGTTCCCATGTTACAATGGGGTCTTGAAAATTAGGTGGGCGGCCCCGCTGACTGAGCAGAGGCAGCCGTGGGCAAACTACGGCCCACGGGCCGGATCCGGCCTGTTCGGCTGTTCTATCCGGCCCACGGAGCCAAAAGAGCGGAGGGTTCTCTTGCTCTCCCCTCCGCTCCTTTACTTTGAATTTCTATTAGTTCACACAAACACTCCATCCATGCTTTTGTTCCGGCCCTCCGGTCCAGTTTAAGAACCCATTGTGGCCCTCGAGTCAAAAAGTTTGCCCACCCCTGTGAGCCTTCTGGGGGAGTGTCTCACAGCCTTCCCAGTTTGTATTGTCCCCATCCCCAGTGACATGGCTTCTCTCCACTCTGAGTGACCAGTGCCCACCGGCACAGAGAGGCTGCCATCTCTCAGCACCCTTGCCACTGAGGAGGCTGTGGCCCAGAAATTGGCTATTGATAACGGGGTCTCATTCCAGCTTGTTTTTTTCTTTTTTTAAAAAATATATTTTTATTGATTCCAGAGAGGAAGGGAGAGGGAGAGAGATAGAAACACCAATGATGAGAATCATGGATCGGCTGCCTCCTGCACACCCCCTACTGGGGATCGAGCCCACGACCCAGGCTTGTGCCCTGACCGGAATCGAACCTGGGACCTTTCAGTCCAGAGGCTGATGCTCTATCCACTGAGCCAAATTGGCTAGGGCTCACTCAAGCTTTGAGAGGAGCTAGAGGACAAGGGCTTGGCAGGGAACTGCTATAGCCCAACCCTGTGGTGGGCCACGGCAAAGCCCTCTGTCCCCAGCCCTCCCCTCCTGCTATATAGGAGCGCAGACAACAATGAAAAGACACCTGCCACAGAGGTGATCCCATGTCCTCTTAAGTTCAGCCAATTCACTTGGCAGCAACACCCTCACCCCCACTTGGCATTTGGCACAGGCCACAGTGTCCTGCCTGTGCCCCAGCTTCGGGCGATGACATCAAAATTGCTCTCTGCAAGGGTTGGCTCCGTCCGGGAGGAGGAGATCCAAAGGCCACACAGGGGAACGGAGGGTGGCAGGCTGCCCCGAGCCAGCCTTTCAAGTACAGGCTGTGACGGCAACCTGCTCGCCCAGGTGCCTCTCCACCTCTCAGGTGGGCTGTCCGTGTGACCCCCAAAGGACTTCGGTGACCCACTTTGTGCACATCCTTCGGGGCCACGGAAGAGGTCAGGAGAAGAAAGAGCACCACTGTGCAGCAGGTGTCCCCTGCTCCACCCAAAAGTGCGTTGTCCAGTGGCCCAAGGAACTGCAGAAATGACAATCCCTTCAGAGACCTGGGCCTGTAGACCAGCAAGCCAAGTGTTTGAGGGACTTCTCCTAGACAGGGGTGGGCAAACTTTTTGACTCGAGGGCCACAATGGGTTCTTAAACTGGACCGGAGGGCCGGAACAAAAGCATGGATGGAGTGTTTGTGTGAACTAATATAAATTCAAAGTAAAGGAGCGGAGGGGAGAGCAAGAGAACCCTCTGCTCTTTAGGCTCCGCGGGCCGGATAGAACAGCCGAACGGGCCGGATCCGGCCCGTGGGCCGTAGTTTGCCCACGGCTGTAGAATGATGGCCAGATTAAGAAAACCAGCAAAGTTCCTTTAAAAATATATATATTTTTTATTGATTTTAGAGAGGAAGGAAGAGGGAGAGAGAGATAGAAACATCAATGATGAGAGAGAATCATGGATGGGCTGCCTCCTAGGCGTCCCACACTGGGGATCGAGCCTGCAACCAGGGCATGCGCCCTTGACCGGAATAGCACCATGACCTCCTGGTTCATAGGTGGAAGCTCAAGCACTGGGCCATGCCAGCCGGGCAAGCAGCGAAGTTTCCAGAACAAATGCACAGGACAAGGCAAGAGCCTCTGAGAAGGGACAAGTCTGCTTAGCACACAGCTCTGGGTCATGTGCCAAGTGAGAGCTGGAATGACAGTGTCATTGCACAGCCTCCCTTTAACAGCCTTCGCATCAGCTCTGCACACTTCCCTTCCAGCGAGGAGCCGGGATGATGAACTCAGCGGCTAGGAGCTTTGTCAGATGCGAAAGAAAACAAATGTGCTCCAGGGAAGGGGAGAAACAGCCCCTAATGCTCTGATTTCACGTTGACGTGATGTGATTACCTCTCGTTTCAAGCAACGACACGATCACGCTTACTTTGTTCCTGCATTTCCAAAATGACAATCTACCTTCCTCCTCTTGACTGGATGCTCGCATCCTAAGGAATTCATTTAACTAAATGGCATTTGCTCTCGCCATTAGGCAATTATCTGCACGTTATGCAGAATTCATTGTGTGCACTGCAAGCGATATATTTTATTTAAGAATTCTTCCCCAAACCACAAATGTGAGGCAAATGGCCTCTTCTTTAATACAATGCCAATTCTTTCTATCTGTCTGTCGGTCTGTCTGTCTGTAAATAAATGAGCCAGCTTTCAACTCTGGATATTTAAAACCTAACAAAATAATAGAGCAATCTAACTCAATTAGATATCTCTCATTTCTTTTATTGGCAGAACAGTTGATTTCCAGAAAGATCTGCATTTTATTATCCCAAACAAAGGGTAACAACTTGTGTAATCTCTCAGATGCATTTGTCTTTTGTCGGATGTGCATTAAAAATGTAGGCTTGACAAAGTAGGAAATTGACATCTGCTTCAAATATGAGACTGTGACAAGGCAGTGGATGCAGCCATGATACCCACATCCATCTTTATAATGGAACTCTTCTTGACTCTTTACAAAACATTTAGAGAAGGAAAAGTTCAAGAAGAAATATCACAGACTAAGAGACTGAGGGTCTCATCCGCAGAATAACAGTGAGACTTCTTATGAAATCTTGGGGTAAAGATCGAGAAAAAATACGGAAGAATAGTCCTAAAATTACAAAACAATGTTTGAAGGTAATCAATGGCTTCTTCCCTCTTTGGGACACTTGAATTAGACTAAGCAGAGCCTAGAGCAGGGGTGGGCAAACTTTTTGACTCGAGGGCCACAATGGGTTCTTAAACTGGACCGGAGGGCCGGAACAAAAGCATGGATGGAGTGTTTGTGTGAACTAATATAAATTCAAAGTAAAGGAGCAGAGGGGAGAGCAAGAGAAACCTTCGCTCTTTCGGCTCCGCGGGCCAGATAGAACAGCCGAACGGGCCGGATCCAGCCCGCGGGCCGTAGTTTGCCCACGGCTGGGGGAATACTTTGAGAATCACACATACAAATGAGGTAAGGCTTTGGCATTTCTTTTAAAATATACACTGAGTGGCCAGATTATTATGATCTCTGAATGCATAATAATCTGGCCACTCAGTATACATATATATATGTTAGAGGCCTGGTGCATGAATTCGTGCATGGGTGGGGTCCAGCCAGCCTGGCCAGGGGGAGGGAACATGGGTGGTTGGCAGGCCTGCCTGCTGGTCGAACTCCTGGTCGAGGGGACAATTTGCATATTAGCCTTTTATTCTATAGGATATACACTGAGTGGCCAGATTATTATGCGTTCAGAGGTCATCATAATCTGGCCACTCAGTGTATATATACTAGAGGCCTGATGCACAAAATTTGTGGAAGGGGCTTGGCCCTCGCAGCCCTGGCCTCGTCCAGAAGGTCGTCCAGAAGGTCGTCCGGAAGGTTGTTCGGCTGTCTGGTCTAATTAGCATATTACACTTTTATTATTATAGATTTTTATTCATTTCAAAGAGGAAGGGAGAGGGAGAAAGAGATAGAAACATCAATGATGAGAGAATCATGGGTCGGCTGCCTCCTGCATGCCCCCTACTGGGGATCAAGCCTGCAACCTGGGCATGTGCCCTGACCTGGAATCAAACAGTGACCTCCTGGTTCATAGTTCCATGCTCTACCACTGAGCCACACTGGCCGGGCACCATTTCTCATTTCCATGATGACAGAATCCTGCCACCCTGACTTGACTGTCTTCTGTTGTGATTAACACAAAAGGGGGCTTGCCTCTTTTCGGGTTAGGCCTTCCTGGAGATGGATAGGCCCAAAATACACTGCACATTGACCACAGAACTGACTGGTGGATCAGAATGGCTAACTTCCTCCCCAGTTGGGCTAAGTCGATATTGGAGGATCAAGTGGAAGTTTCCACGTCTCATTACTAATCTCCATTGTTCAGGTTTCAGAATTGAATTCTGCATTAAGAAGATGCCGACCCTGTTTAATTGCCCACCATGGGAATTGCGGGCAGAAGGATAGAACAGTGTGTCTTGTCCAATACGCACGTAGGACTACTTTTATAGGCTCACAGGGCGAAGGGGGCCAGAACACCAGCGGGTTACAAAAGGAAAACAGAAGCCTTGAAAACTTAGAACGTGGAAATCTCCCCCACGCCATGCCTATCCACAGACTCCGACTCACCTCTTCATAATCAATCTTGCCAGCTAGGGTTTTAATATGTTCCTTGTTTTAACATTTGCCTCCATCTACAAACATCAAACCCCCAAACTTATGAAGCGTATTATTTTGGCATTAACTCTCCCCACCCCCATGTACAAACATGCTGTCATTCCATTTAACTAAAGAATGGAAAATAAATAACAGGATGCTCTCTATTCTATAATTATTATACGTATTTGCAGCCCTGCTCAGCAGAAATATCTGTGTAGTACGCACGGCCCACCTTGAATGTAAGAATGACTAACAGTCATTGTGGCATCATTGGTTTTTCATCTCTCCAAACAAACTTGGTTTTGTTGGGGTTTTTCTTACATACAAAGAATAGAGAGCTACTTCTGGATTACGATCAATCATCTAGGCTCTGGCCAGACAGTTCAGTAGTTAGAGCATTGTCCTGATATTCCAAGGTTGCAGGTTCGATCCCTGGTCAGGGCATGTACAATAATCAACCAATGGATGCATCAATAAGTGGAACAACAAATCTCTCTCTCTCCCCCCGCTTCCTTTCTCTCTCTAAAGTCAATAATGATAAAAAGAGGACTGATCATCGATTAACTTTGGGATTTTCATCATATCAGGAATTCACACAAACTGTGTGGGTTTTATTGAGCTGGGAAAGTTCTGTCAATAAAATTATTCTATCTTAGAAACTTATTAATATTCATTTATTTAGTATTTAGCATTTACCTGTTTTAAAAGTAAGAGTCAGTAAATGTTTGAGTTACATGACTTTTTGACTTTTTTAAATCCTCACCAGAGGATGTTTTTTTTTTAAAAATTGATTTTAGAGAGAGAAAAGAGAAAAATATATTTAAGAAAAAAAAGAAAAAAAAAAAAGAAGACATCTAGTCTCTTTCAAAGAGACAATGTGAAAGAGTGAAAAATTAAATGCAAAGGTGCTAATTACTAGCCATGGATTCACTTTCAAGTTGTTCATTTTAACTTCTACAACTAATGAGTAGAGACAGACTCCACACGGCAAACTGGGGGTCCCCAGAAACTCAGGTAATTAGAGTATCTCTTTATAATGGACATTACTCAGTAGGTAAAAAAAAAAACACCAAATAAAAATGATTCTCATTATTTGGAAAAGTCATTAGTGACGAGGAAAGTACAAATAATTTCCAAAGTACTACTGTGGTGTGCGTTTTTTAATAATGCAAGGCAAACAGGTGATTTTAAATACACTAGTAGCCACATTTAAAAAAAAATTTATGTTTTTATTGACTTCACAGAGAGGAAGGGAGATGGAGAGGGAGATAGAAACATCAATGATGAGAGAGAATCATTGATCAGCTGCCTCCTGCACGCCCCCTATTGGGGATCGAGCCCGCAACCTGGGCATGTGCCCTGAACTGGAATCAGACCTTGACTTCCTTCCTGGTTCATAGGTTGATGATCCCCACTGAGCAACATGAGCCAGGCCAAAGTACTACTGTTCTTGACATCTTAAAACAGTGTCTCTGAGGATTGTGAAAATTTACTTTTCAAAGTAAAAAACAAAAACAAAAAAACCCACAGATTTGGAAAAGTGATGTTGATAATCTGGTTCTAAAACTTACCGTTTGATGAATGGCTCTTACACATTCAACAGCTGGCATTAGGCCATTGTACGTGTTAAAATGACACCAGGGCTAGTCTTGGTTTTAATCTATTGATCAAATAGCCTAGAACCCAAATCTACCAGAGAAAAAGAAAAACCCACTGTGAGTGGAGAAGTCTGAGCTATACCTTCATAAATTCATGATCCATGTTTTTTATAATTTTATTTTATTTTTTTTAAATATATTTTATTGATTTTTTACAGAGAGGAAGGGAGAGGGATAGAGAGTCAGAAACATTGATGGGAGAGAATCATCGATCAGCTGCCTCCTGCACACCTCCTACTGGGGATGTGCCCGCAACCAAGGTACATGCCCTTGACTAGAATCGAACTTGGGACCTTTCAGTCTGCAGGCCAACACTCTACCCACTGAGCCAAACCAGTTAGGGCTGAAAATTTTATTTTATTTTTGCCAGAAATTTTTACTGTTTCCAATCAAAGTATCTAGGCCACCACAACTGAGTCTATTATATAAACCCGTAACCATGTTACAAAATAGATGGCACAATGCAGTATAAAAATACCTTTCTAGCAACATGAGGGCTCCCTGCAGTGGGTCCTGTTCAAGGGCAACCTGAATTTCCCAGGAGGGACCCAGGAGGCAAGCCCTTCAGCCCCCAACTGTACTTTGAAGAGGGGCGTTCTCTCCCCTCCACAACAATTCTAGGAAGGGAAGAGATTTGAGCTGCTAAGACTGGGAAACATGTGATTGTTTCCTTAGCTACGTTCCAACAATCCAAACATGAAGGTGCGGGATGCCCAAGAGATCAAATCCCCAATCTTGGCAGGTATTTTAATTCTTATAAAAATGATTCCCCACCTCTCATGATGAGCCTCCATAAAACAATGCATCCCGCGGTGTGAAAATTTGTTCCCCTTGGCCACCAATCTCTGCTCAATTGTATTAGACCAGGGAAAACTGTGCTTCCGGATTGCAAATCTATGTCACTAATTTCTCATAATTAAGAATTTCACTTAGGTTGGAGAAGAAAGCAGGGCAGACCCTTGCTGTTTTGAGAAGTGTTATATAAGTATTCTTCTCATACAACTGCAAACCATCAGAGCACTGTGGAAATGTGTAGTGGGTCCTCAGAAAGGTAAATTCTGAATTGGCATATGATACAGCAATTCCGCTCCCAACTAGATCCCCAAGAAAGTGGAAAACAGGGACACAAACAGAAACTTGTACACCGGTGTTTATAGAAGCACTGTTCACAAGAACCCCAATGATCCATTGGCAGATGAATGGATAAACAAATGATATATACCCATACAAGGAGAATTATTAAGTTTTAAAAAGAAATGAAATTCTGATATGTGCTACAGCATGGATGAACCTTGAGGACATTATGCTGAGTGGAATAAGCCAGACACAAAAGGATAAACACTATATGGTTTCACTTAGGTGATTATCTAGAATAGACGGATTCATAGAGACAGAAAGTAGAATAGAGTTTACCGGGGTAAGAGAGGGAGAATAGGAAGTTATTGTTTAATGCAGCGGTCGCCAACCGGTGGTCCGCGGACTACTGGTGGTCCGTGAGGTCCAAAAGGTTGGTGACCACTGGTTTAATGGGTACAGAGTTTCTGTTGGAAATGATAAGAAAAAGTTCTAGAAGTGGGTACTGGTGATGGTTGCACAACATTGTGAACATACTTAATGGCACTAATTGGTACAATTAAAACTGGCTAAAAATGGCAAATTTTATGTTATATATATTTTACCAGAATTAAAAATAGGAGCTTCCACAACAATCCAAAATCTTACCCAATATTGATAAGGGGGACTTATAATCTGATAGATAGAGTACCTGAATTAATCTGAAAAGTAATCATATTATTTTAAATCTTAGAACACATAGACTTATGTAAATAGGGGGTTAAGTCTCTGATAAGTGAATAGGGAGTTAAGTTTTTCTTAAAGTTTCCTTTTCAAGGCATGTGCGAAGTGACTGGGGAGGTGACTCAGCTGTGAATCCAGCAAGCAGAACAGATAAGCATGGTCAGGCCGACCCACCAGCAGTCAAAACATCATCTTGTCCACATCATCTCATCGCCTGATGACTAAGGACAATAGCTGACATCTGCAGACCCCCAAGCGTGCACGTAGCACCCCAGCCCACTCCCTTTTATCATCCTGTCCCCGCCACCTTGCTGTAAGACACCCTGTCTTCCTGGTTGGCTGGCCTTCTCAATAAATGCCTTATATGATTCAACCCTGCCTTCGTGATTAGACACAGCGACAGGCAGCCCGAGCCCAACCGGGGGTTTCCTGGTAACAATATCACTGTGAGAAATGTGTGACCCAATCCATTATGGGCACAATCCTTTGAGCAGACTTTTCTAGTCATAGGTGAGGCAGTTACATTTCGGTACTGACTATTTCTAGAAAGCATTCTCAATGATAGTCCTCATGGCAAACTTTTGTGTTCGCCTCCGACAGTGAGTCCAGCTGGCCTTGGATTTAGGAAGGAAAACTTCTGTTCTGGCCCACGGTTCCCATGCCCTGTCGGGAACTGTCACTTTAAGACGGTGCTTGTCCACGAACAAAGCAAAGCCATGTCACAAGATACAGAGAACACAGGAAACCAAGTTGTTTGTGTCATGGCCTCCCAAGGCCCATGAGTCCCTAACTGAAGTCTGTTAATTCTCCTGAGTAGAGGGTCAAACAGAGACATCCGAGAGCCAGAGATCTTGCTGTTACGTCGTCTCTGCCACCTACCTGACGAAGCAGTCCCGGCCATCCCGGTTCGCCGTCATCTCCCATCCATAGGGCGGAACCTGGTTCAAGCCCCAGGTTCCCGAGGGAGGTGGCCAGCCTGAAGACTTCGTCCTGTGGCTGCAAAAGAAGAACGAAAGGAAGAAAAGCATCATTGCAATGGACTCCTGACATTTCCTCTGAGACGCTCCAGAAGGCGCATAAGACCCGCTCCTCATAACTGGGCTGTATCCCAGCTGACTATGTCAATATTTTGTGTCAGGTATCATGCTTTGTACTTTTCTATATAGAATCTTGCTTACTCTTGTTTTTTTTTTTTTTAATCTGTCTTTATTGATTTCAGAGAGGAAGGGAGAGGGAGAGAGATACATCCATGAGGAGAGAGAATCATCGAACAGCTGCCTCCTGCACGCCCCCTACTGGGGATCAAGCTCACAACCCGGGCATGTGCCCTGACCAAGAAGCAAACCGTGACACACAACCACTGAGTGACATGGGCCGGGCTAGTTGACCTAACCTCTAAAAGGGTTTAGAGCAAGCATGTCAAACTTGTGGCCTGCGGGCCGCATGCGGCCCACAGTGAATATTTTTTGCGGCCCGGCCAATATAACAGTATGTAAGAAATGTTTTAGTAAAAATTTCCTAACTTAATTTTTACAATGTCCTGTTATACATCATTATTAATAACGAACTACAGCGTTCACTAATGACTGATGACTATCATCGTGTTGCATTCATTTCCCTTACGCGCCTTACGCACAGGCGCACCATTTCTCTCCACTAATACCAGCAGCGAATATTCTAGTAGCCAATGGCCACGTCATTAGTCTTGGACTGACTTGTTTGGTGTGTGGAACAGGAAATATTTCGCTTTCAGAGAACAAGAAAAATAGGCTTATTTGTGTTACGCTTATTAATTAGTGAGTTATTCAGTGTCTGGTAAGTTAATGTTCAAGAAAAAATATGAATTTTTATTAAAATGTTCTATTACTTTATGTTAACGATGACTCATTTATTTCAGCCCTTTGTGTTCAGCATGTCTCTATCAAAATAAACCTATGTTTCTATGAAAATGGAAGCTTTTGTGTTTTTGCGGCCCACAGAAACGTAAACCTTGTTTATATGGCCCGTTAGCCTTTGAGTCTGACGTGCGTGGTTTAGAGACTCCCCCTGGTCTATGAACCTCAATTCAAGAACCCCCCACTTAATGACCCTGGAGTGCTCAGTTCCCACCAGTATTTTCAGCTATATAAGGTGTGGGTATGTGTTTTCTCTTCAAATTATTACCACACACTTATCTTGCATTTGACAGATTTTTAAAGGCCCGGGTCTGATACTGGAGAGTGGTTTGATTTATGCCAGAAAACCACTGAGCCACACCGGCTGGGCTCTTGCTTGCTTTTTCGGAGGCCCTGGGAGGTGAATGTACTTATCCCATTTTACAGATGAGGAAGCAATGAAGGGCTCAGCAGGAGGAAGTGTTTCCTGAGGACACACAAGCCAATTGTGAGTAAAAGTTTGGCACATTTTCCACGAACCGAGCATTACTGAGAAAGGATACTAGGACAGTTTGGCACGTACTAGTCAGTGGCTATCACCCCACAATATAGTAAACACACAAGTCAAAATAAACTCCCAGTTTTATGGGTCTTGGGGTCAAACAACCCAAGCCTCAGTATCCTGAACGCCTCCCAAAACAGGCAAACTTTCCACGCGTGTAACCGCACTGCAAGCAAGGTGCGCCATTCAGCCCTAGCCCAGTGGTCGGCAAACTCATTAGTCAACAGAGCCAAATATCACCAGTACAACGATTAAAATTTCTTTTGAGAGCCAAATTTTTTAAACTTCAATTTCTTCTAACGCCACTTCTTCAAAATAGACTCGCCCGGGCCGTGGTATTTTGTGGAAGAGCCACACTCAAGGGGCCAAAGAGCCGCATGTGGCTCGTGAGCCGCAGTTTGCCGACCACGGCCCTAGACCAACTCTCCGCGTCATTTGCAGCAAAAATCCGCATGTTAGCTTTGACAGGTTGCCTCATCAGCAACATGGAAGGAGAGGCTACAGAGAATTTGCTGCCACAGTGGCTTTCCAAGATGAAGAGGGAAGGGGGAAGGGACTCCGCGTGATGAGCAGGTAGTCAGCATCCCTAACCAGAGGCCTGAGCCCCGTGGTGGGGCGCCTGCAGAAATTCCACGGACCTCTCACCCATGCCCAAGACTCCCGCAGAGGGCTGAGCAATACTGCGCATCCCCTGGCCTTTCACTCCAGGTGCACTAACTCCCTGGGTGGCCTGGCCTTTCACTCCAGGTGCACTAACTCCGTGGATGGCCTGGCCTTTCACTCCAGGTGCACTAACTCCGTGGATGGCCTGGCCTTTCACTCCAGGTGCACTAACTCCGTGGATGGCCTGGCCTTTCACTCCAGGTGCACTAACTCCGTGGATGGCCTGGCCTTTCACTCCAGGTGCACTAACTCCGTGGATGGCCTGGCCTTTCACTCCAGGGTCACTAAGTCCCTGGGTGGCCTGGCCTTTTACTCCAGGGTCACTAACTCCCTGGATGGCCTGGCCTTTCACTCCAGGTGCACTAACTCCCTGGATGGCCTGGCCTTTCACCCCAGGTGCACTAACTCCGTGGATGGCCTGGCCTTTCACTCCAGGTGCACTAACTCCGTGGATGGCCTGGCCTTTCACTCCAGGTGCACTAACTCCCTGGATGGCCTGCAAGCGGCCTGGGCAGCTCCCAATGGCAGGCCGGCACCAAAGAGTGTGGGCAGGAGCGCGGTGACCTGTCCAGGCCTCACCATCCGCCAGTCAATACCCCGCCTCGCCTCCTAGGCCACGCACAACATTCACAAATTACACTATCAAGGGCACATCTCATGTGAACAACACCCCAAATGGGAGTGTCAACCTTTCTGTTATTATTTATTTTTATTTGTCAACCTCTCTTTAAAAAAAATATTTTTTATTGATTTCAGAGAGGAAGGGGGAGGGAGGGAGAGAGAGAAACACCAATGATGGGAGAGAATCATGGATTGGCTGCCTCCTGCACGCCCCCCACTGGGGATCGAGCCTGCAACTCAGGCCTGTGCCCTCACCGGGAACAGAACCATAACCTCCTGGTTCCTAGGTCCACGCTCACCCACTGAGCCTCGCTGGTCAGGCAGGGGTGTCCACCTCTCTGTAATGAGGGGAGATTTCATTGTCCAGGCTGCAGGGTAATGCACCGCAACCCTCCCCCCACCTCATGCACCTGACCATGACCCAGTACTACTCTCTGGAGAAACAAGCCCATTTCCTGTAAGTACTGGGGAGAGGGACTCTTTTGCATCATTTTAACCGCCTCCCTCGATCTTGAACTTCCTGTCGGTCTTCCCACATCCTTCATGAAGTGTGGTGAGCGAGCGCTCACACATTTAACACGGGTCTGGCAAATTTAGAACGCACGGCGGGGTGATTTCTTGCCCGGATGACTATTAAAAAACAAAGACATGGAAAGAGTGTTTGTTCCTCTTCTTCATGCAAAAGTCAGCAGTAGCCGATTCCCCAGGCGGTGCTTTACAAAAGGTGCTGCTTTCCTGCAGCAAGAAAACACATGAATTTCCACCCCGAGGGACCCCGAAACCGCCAATTTCTCTGCACTAGCATGTGAATGCTTTCTAAGGCCCCCCCACCCCCGCCCCGCAAAAAGAACCAGCCCGGAGGGGTATGAACACAGTATGTCCTCTATAACAAAGGCTTGAAAAGGATTCGTACAGTGTGAGGTGCCACAAAGAATATTCTTGAAAGTGAAAGGAGGCCTATGTAGAGAGCACAACAATTTATTCTGGATTATTCATTTATGTACTGTACCCGAATATTCACCTTTCCCAGGACAGCTAACTTATTTTATATATATATATATATATATATATATATATATATATATATATATATATATATGATTGATTTCAGGGAGGAAGGAAGAAGCAGAAAGAGAAACATCAATGATGAGAGAAAATAATTGATCGGCTGCCTCCTGCACGCTCCCTACCGGGTATTGAGCTCACAACTCTGGCAAGTGCCCTTGACCAGAATCAAACCTGGGATCCTGCCCTAGCTGGTTTG
Source organism: Plecotus auritus (assembly GCF_963455305.1). Taxonomy (NCBI): domain Eukaryota; kingdom Metazoa; phylum Chordata; class Mammalia; order Chiroptera; family Vespertilionidae; genus Plecotus; species Plecotus auritus. The sequence continues at coordinate 5,863,266 of NC_137784.1, read as the reverse complement.
GCTCAGTGGATAGAGCATCAGCCTGCGGACTGAAGGGTCCCCGGTTCGATTCCAATCGGGGCACATGCCTGGGTTGCGGGCTCAATCCCCAGTAGGGGACGTGCAGGAGGCGGCCAGTCAATGGTTCTCTCTCATCATTGATGTTTCTATCTCTCTCTCCCTCTCCCTTCCTCTCTGAAATCAATAAAAATATATATATTTAAAAAACACAAACAAACCTGGGATCCTTCAGTCCGCAGGCCAGCACTCTATCCACTGAGCCGACCCGGCTAGGGCTCGGCTAACTTTTGAAGACAAACACAGTACACTGTCTTTTCTCTTCTCTTTTCCTTTCTTCCCTTCTCCCAACCCTCCACTCCCAGAATCTAAACCACTAAAAGAAAGACACAGCCTTCCTAATATAATTGACATGTAAATTAAAGAACTGTAATAAGGAGCTGGAGGAAGCCTGCATTTTATTATGAGCTACATTGTGTCCTGTCCAGAATGTTCAGGAAGTTGTAAGCAACAGTCCACAAAGTTGTTTCCCCATAAATCCTTTGGTCATGAAACACCAAGTGAAGCTACTGGAAAAATCCACAAACACTAATTGAGTTAATTCAGGTCAAGAAACAGCAGTTGTTGCCGAAACCGGTTTGGCTCAGTGGATAGAGCGTCGGCCTGCGGACTGAAGGGTCCCGGGTTCGATTCCGGTCAAGGGCATGTACCTTGGTTGCGGGCACATCCCCCATGGGGGGTGTGCAGGAGGCAGCTGATTGATGTTTCTCTCTCATCAATGTTTCTGACTCTCTATCCCTCTCCCTTCCTCTCTGTAAAAAACCAATAAAATATATTTTTTTAAAAATCAATAAAAACATATTTTAAAAAAAAATACATGGGTCAGAAAGGCATGAGTAGAACTCAAAAAATTAAAAGTGAGGGTAGAACAAAGATAATAGTGTTTGTGCATATGTAACAATAAGAGTCTGCAGAAAAAACAAGGGTGCAGGTCATAACTGGGGGGACTTGGCTGCCGCTCTATGCAGTGTGCTTACTGGAAGGCCACCCCAACAACAACAGCCATCCTGGAAGCTGACAGTTTACTCTCTCTGCTGGGAAGATGCTCCAGCAACCTTTTCCGAATCCCATCTCTATGGCTGCACTAAACTCCTCACCACTCCCAAATGCCGCCCATCCAATCACTGCTGAAGACACAGTTCTTTCTACCCAGAGGCAAAGAGGTGGCCCCTTGTAGAGCAGCAACAGGGCCAGTGCATATTATAGATATAGATATAGATATAGATATAGATATAGATATAGATATAGATATAGATATAGATATAGATATAGATATATATCCTGCCCTAGCTGGTTTGGCTCAGTGGATAGAGCATCCGCCTGCGGACTGAAGGGTCCCGGGTTCTATTCTGGTCGAGGGCACCTGCCTGGGTTGTGGGCTTGATCCCCAGTAGAGGGCGTACAGGAAAAAGCCGATCAATGATGCTCTCTCATCATTGATGTTTCTTTCTCTCTCTCTTTCCCTCCCTATCTGAAATCAATAAAAATTATATTTACAAAGAAGATAAAAGCAGAGGTCCTGGCTGTTTGGCTTTAAAGCCCCTCAGGTACTTATTAAATAGGAGTAGCAGGGGGTGCCGGTCAAGGGCATGGCCCCTAGAGCAGCAAGGGTGGTCTCAGGACCAGCAGCAGCAGCACCTAGGAGCTTGGTAAAAATGCAAATTCTTGGCAACCACCCAAGACCTACTGCAAACTGGAGGCCCCGGGGCTGAGCCAGCAGTCCATGTCACCAAGCCTGCGGGCCAGGCCGGGGCCCACTCAAGTCTGAGAGCCTCTGTGTGGAAATCAGACTCTTCCTGGATCCCTCCCGGCTCTGCCACTTACTTTCCATAAACTTGAGCAACTAAAACAGCCTCTCGAATCCCCAGTCCCAGCCACTCCTCTCTAACATGGCGGTAATGGGACCTCGTCTTTGGGAAAATATTAAATGAGTTTGCAAAAGTGTTTAGCATGGCCTGGCCAGTGTAGCTCAGTGGTTGAGCGTCAACCTATGAACCAGGAGGTTACAGTTCGATTCCTGGTCAGGGCACATGCCCAGGTTGTGGGCTTGATCCCCACTGGGGGGAGTGCAGGAGGTAGCCGATCCATGCTTCTCTCTCATCATGGATGTTTCTCTCCCTCTCTCCCTCTCCCTTCCGCTCCGAAATCCATAAAAATATTTTTTAAAATAATAGTAAAAAGAATGGGCTCTATTTTGAAGAGAGACAAGTTGTTAACAACTCCTGACATTTATTAAGGGATTATTCGATGCCAAGCTCTGTGCTAAGGATTCTATGTTGCCTGGCTCACAATATCCTAAGTGTTATAAAGACTCTGCCAAATAAAGCTCTCTGTAACCCTGGAGAGATATAGGCCTCTGGGGAGCGATGCCCGAACAATGGTTTTATCCAGTCTCAAAATAGAAAAAGGACAGAAGGATCATCATCTATTTTTTTCCCCCTAGTCTGGCAAGAACGGGTTAAAACTAGCCCCAGTAACACCTCTGTAAGGTTAAGTTGCTCTCAAAGGAGAAGAAAATATTAGACACTTTTCCCCAGGAGCCAGGAATCCCAGCTGTGTGTGCAGAGGGTCAATTTCCACTGGTCTCGGCCCAGCCTCGAGATTCCTTGCAAGTCCGATGTTCTGTGACTTCAACTCGAGATCATGGCTGTGTGAGCCACTTTCAAACACTTAGCTCAGCCTTAAAAATAGCGACCTACATCGGCAGGGCTATTTCAGGCCCTCCGGAAACTCCCCAGGACTCACTGAACTGGTTTGCAACTTTGTGCTTCACCCATCTATTCTCAGCAACAGATTGAAACTGTCCTGACAAAAAAGATCTTGATGCATGAAGAGACAGCAGCTGCGAAGGGGACAGGCAAAGTTGCAGAGCTATTAGTGTTGGGACCATGGGTGAGCGACCCAGGGTCTCCTCCTGCGGGCACACCTCTCAGCCCTGGACCAAATCTTGAGGGCAAAACTGACCTAGGAGGAGGAAGGCTTAGAAATGACCTGTAGGCTGCTACGGTGACCTGAGTTTCCCAGGAAACACAGCTCAGTATCAGATAAAAGGATGGTGTAGCCCTAGCCGGTTTGGCTCAGTGGATAGAGTGTTGGCCTGAGGACTGAAGGGTCCTGGGTTTGATTCCGGTCAAGGTCTTAGTCGGGGCTCATGCAGGAGGCAACCGATCGATGTGTTTCTCTAACATCGATGTTTCTCTCCATCTCTCCCTCTCCCTTCTACTCGCCCTAAAAAATCAATGGAAAAATATCCTCGGGTGAGGATTAACAAAAACAAACAAACAAACAAACAAACAAAACAAAAAAGAAAAAAAGGAAGATGCCAGGGCAAAGGAAGATGAGAAGTTTCCAGAGTCTAGAGTCAGATTCAAATCCTGCTATTCACTAGCTCTGTGACCCTGGATGCTAAACTCTTTCTACTATATTTTCATTACCTGGAAACTGGAATTAGTCTCACTTAGTGATTCTTTCTGGGGGTGATTTTGGCTCAGGGAGACATATGGCAATGTCTAGAGACATTGGTGGCTGTCACAGCTAGGGGAGGGGCTCAGCGATGAGACCAGGGATGCTGCTGCACATCCTTCAATGCAGAGCATGCCCCAGAACACAGAATGATCCCGCATCAATGACAATGTGCCCCGCGTAGCTCGTGACATAAGGAGTGTATGATTCTGAGCTCAGAATTGAACATATACTTGGTGCTTAATACACTTAAAACAAAAAACAAGCCTTCTCAAAGTTTCCACACAAAGCCTAATTATGATGGACTAGAGGCCTGGTGCACGGATTCATGCACTGGTGGGGTCCCTCAGCCTGGCCGGCGCTCTCTGGCATTTCAGGACCCCTGTGGTGATTGGACCGAAACCGGCAGCCTGACATCCCCCGAGGGATGTAGTAGTGAGTGAATTGGCAGGCAGCCGGGGAGGAGCCCGAGCCCACGCCAGACACCACACCGCTCCCACTCAATACGTCCCTGTTGCGCCTGCCACCGCTCTGTAGTGCTGCTGCAGAGGCAGGAGAGACTCCTGCCACCACAGCCGTTCTCGCAAGCCGTGAGCCTGACTTCTGGCTGAGCAGGCGCTCCCACTGTGGGAGCACACGGACCACCAGGGGGTAGCTCCTGCGTTGAGCGCCTGCCCCCTGGTGGTCAGTGTGTGTCATAGCAACTGGTCGAGCAGGTGACCAGTCCTAACAATCACTTAGGCTTTTATATATATATAGATTATATCTTTACGTCACAGAGAATGACTTCAAATCCCAGGTTTGCCACTAATGGCTGCACGGCTTTGGGCAAATGACTTGGTCTTTCTGGGTTTCAGTTTTTGTGTCAAATGGAAGCAACACCGAGCTCACGGCCACGATCCGTAGCTCAGTGAGATGCAGAACGCCCCGCCGGACAGAGCTGGACTCATTCAGGACGTACCATCAGACCACACGCTGGGTTACAAGTGGTTCTAATAGAATGAAGATAACTTTTGTATTTGACCTCCAAGTTTCAACAGCACTTCTACAGACAGGATTCCTTGGGTACTCACAGGCCTGCCTCAGTAAGCAACAAAGTGCGCGGGAAAGCAACAATGAGCCTATTCTAAAGGTGAAGAAAGCGAGGCTCAATGTCCAGTGGAGGCACCAGATCTCCTCCCCGGAGGGAGATGGGCTCAGCCATCCAGCTGGAAGGGAGACTGTGTTTGACCTCCATTGTGCTGGCATGGAAATGGGGGGTGAGGAGGCTAGAGCCCACCCAAACTCACCCATGCAAAGCTCCTGCTGGTATCGTACAACTAGTTAGAAGCGTACCCAGGACATAAGCCTGAGGCTTCCTACTCCAAAATCCATATCACGGACACCGAGCATGTCAAACTCAAAGGCTAACACGGGCCACATAAACTAGGTATGCAGCCCGCAGGCCGCGAGTTTGACATGCTTGACTTACACTGTACGTTAATGAGGTCTGACTTCAACTTCCGGGCTTCCTTACACGCCTGGTAGTATTTCCAGCCAGGAGCCAGGATTAAGCTGAGTCCTCAGGAATGGGGATTGAGAAGTTAATTATCATGTCCATTTCAGATAAGCCACATCTATTCAGGTATTCATCCCTGACAGAGAATGACAACACACGTCCAAGCAAATCCAACATGACCCCGACTTGACCCTCCTTATTTCTGTGGACTCACAGAGATTATTTCCGAAGAACCTAAGGCTGTTTAGTCTTACAGATGGTGTTACAAAATGTAAAGTATTTTTTCATTTATTTTGCTCTAAATGGAGCTTGGGTTCTGGTACCCACCAAATAACAGAATTAATTTCACGCAACGTGCGAGCAGATGACATTCAAGGTGGACGTGCAATGGGGGGTCCAGGCAAGAGAGCAGGGAGGGCCTGAGAAAAACGAACCAAAGATGGTTCTGGAAGAATTTACAAAGCTCCAAGTTTGGTGGAGGCCTCGTTCCTTCGGGGACCACCTTGGTGTGCCCCATGAGGGGGGAGGGGGTCCTGTCCTACAAGGTTTCGTGTCCCCATGAGTAACTGACTAAACAACCCAGTGTTTTGGTTGCAGTTAATGATTCTGTTGATGCTCAGGCCTGTTCTGAATCAGGCTGCCTGCTCTTTTCTCTCACAACATAACTTTCTCGGCCCAACCGTGCGGCTCAATGGTTAAGCGTTGACCTATGAACCAGGATTCCCCGTTGGGGCACAGGCCTGGGCTGCGGCCTCCATCCCAGTAGGGGGCGTGCAGGAGGCGGCCGATCCATGATTCTCTCTCATCACTGATGTTTCTCTCTCCCCCCTCTCCTTCCTCTCTGAAATCAATACAAATGTATTTGTTTTTTATTTTATTTTTTTAAAATACATTTTTATTGATTTTAGAGAGTAAGGGAGAGAGATAGAGAGATCGAAACATCAATGATGAGAGAGAATCATTGATCGGCTACCTGCTACACACCCCCAATGGGGATCGAGCCCACAACCCAGGCATATGCCCTTGGCCAGAATCGAACCTGGGACCCTTCAGTCCGCAGGCCGGCACTCTATCCACTGAGCCACACCGGCTAAGGCAAAAAAAAAAAAGTATTTGTTTTTTAGAAGAACATAACTCTCTTCATTCAACCAGTAGCCACAGCATTGCAGTCTCCTGTAAGATGGAAGGTTTCCATCCTAGGCGCCCTCATTAGCAGCTGCCAGGGCCGGCGGCTGAGAAGAAAGCTACACTGATTGGGTGAAAATACCATCAAGGCCACGCAGACAGGAGTAAGAATCAGCCTAGCAACTATTTTTAAGATTTCACTTCTGTTATGACAAGGAGGACAGGGAAATACAGCAAAGGGGGGAAAGCAGGCAGGCGAAAACTACTTTAAAAATTCATGCTAAGCCTCCTAAAAGCAGAAACTCAGAAATATGTTCATCACCAAACCATTTCACTCAAGCTCCAAAGCAGTATTAATCAAGAGTTTGTTTACCTATGGTAGCCCTAGCTGGTTTGGCTCAGTGGATAGAGCATCGGCCTGCAGACTGAAGGGTCCCGGGTTCGATTCTGATCAAGGGCACATGCCCAGGTTGCAGGCTCGATCCCCAGTGTGGGGCATGCAGGAGGGCAGGAGGCAGCCAATCAATGATTCTCTCTCATCATTGATGTTTCTATCTCTCTCTTCCTCTCTGAAATCAATAAAAATATATATTTTTTTAAAACGAGTTTACCTCTGGTGAAAGACATTGGGATGTGTATTTTCATAACCAAATTTGAACCTTTTTCTAATGTTCTTCATCTGCTTCATTGCATGGATCCGCAACCCACACAATAAAACTGATTGTGTGATTCTACACCACGAGTTTCAATTCAAACCTCTCACCAGCTGACTGAATTACATTTCCTAACTGGGGATCTGGGAGAACTACCAGGAGACTTAAATCCAGGCTAACAGGTTCTCTTTCCAAAAATTTGGACATACAAACTGTAGCCTCACTCTGTATGAAATGCTGTGACATACTCAAGACATCCTGGGCGTCTGAGGACATATATGTAGAGTCCCCAAATACTGCACGCAGGGGTGGCCATCAAAGTCAGATGCAGCTCTGCCTTCAATGAGACATTTGATTTTTGCAAAGTGCATTTGCACCCGTTAGCACACTGGATTCTCCAGCTCTGTGGATCCGGGAGGCCAATCAGAGTTAGCCCTGAAATGTACTGCAGGAGACAGATGCAGACTGGCCAGGATGGCCAAGGATGGCCAGAGAGGCACTCCAGAGCGAAATGTGGGGACAGTCAGCCCACCAACAACCGAGACCCTTTTACTAGAATGCTATTGTCTGTGTATACGGGGCCAGCGGATATGCAAGGACCAGGTCTTCTTCATCCTTCTCTGTCTCTTCCTCACACCAGCATCCAGGATATAACAGAAGCTCAGTGTGAATGGAATTAATACAGGAGTCTGAGGTACATGCTGGTACCGGCTCAGCATCTTAGGCATTAAAGTGGTAGCTTCCTGCCTGCAAGCAGGTAAGAGTGTGTGTTGGGGGAGGAGGCGGGTAATATGAGTTTAATGACTGCTATTAGGCAGCCACTGTTCTGGGTATTTTCACAGGCTGGTCCATTTTACATCTCACAACAGCTTAACAAGAGGGGCTGGTTGCTGCCATGATGGCTCAGACAATGGCTGCCATTCAGCCATCAGACTAACAGACATAACTGGTTACAGAGAGAGTGTGCACAATAGGATGTACCGATAAAAGTATCTGTGGCCGCAGGCCTGAGAGAACAGTCTGGAAGGATGGATTCCCAGTGGCTGTCTCTGGGCTGGGAGACGGAGGTGGGGTTTCATCTGTTTTTGTCTATATTTTGCATCACGAGTTTGTGTTATTTTTGTAGTTCAAGTTTTATTTTATTCAAAAGACACAGAAAGGGCTAGGACTCCCTGTGGATGTTGGTGGATTCACTGGAGAAACTGTAGAGGGAGAATGTTAAGTTGGAAAACACACAGTGTTCATGCTGCTGGAGGGAAACACACATGGGTGGCTCCCAGTGCATGTCTAGGAGTCCCCACGGAGGGCAAGAAAGGGGTCTCTCCCGCAGTGCACATGTGTACAGCCTTTGACTTAAGGGTCCATCAGTATGGAAGAAATTAACCAAACTATGGCATGAACACGCAGTGGAATACTATGCATCTGTGAAAAATCATTTCTTTGTATAGAGATTTGGAAAGATCTTAAAGTAAATTAAAAAGAAAAAAAGAAAAAGAAATGAGGTTAGGCTCAGCCAGTGTGGCTCAGTGGTTGAACATCGACCTACGAACCAGGAGGTCGAGGTTGGATTCCCGGTCAGGGCACATGCCCGGATTGCGGGCTCCATCCCCAGTGGGGGGCCTGCAGGAGGCAGCCGATCCATGATTCTCTCTCATCATTGATGTTTCTCTCTCTCTCCCTCTCCCTTCCTCACTGAAATCAATAAAAATCTATTTTTTAAAAGAAAAGAGGCAAGATACGTAAAGATGTACAGGCTGCTACCATGGGTGTGAAATCAGAAGAGGAAGATGATTTATCTTCTTTATCGTCTGGAAACTTAGGGTAACACTAAGCACCTTGGGGAAGTGTGGTAAGGACTACATGGATTCAGCGTCCCCAAAGAGCTGCCGTTGGAATTCCTTGCACATACTGACAAATATAACGAATAGTAAGTACCTAGCATGTCCCACATTGCTGTTCCAGGTGCTTGAAATATGACTGAACAAAATAAAAACCAGAAGCATCGACATAGAAATAGACCCCCCCATCACCTGGATCAGATCTCTTCTAGCCTGGTCTTGCACTCATTTTGTATAAGGATATTCTGTGGTTTTTAAACCAAAGCTCTTGTCATTCCCTGAACACACATGTCCTCCATGTTCATGTCTCCGTTTCTTTGTTCATGCTATTCACTGGGGTAAAACACTCTTCTTCCCCTGCTATGATTCCCCATTCCTGGCCACACTCTTCAAAATTGGCCCCTCCTCTAAAACTCATGTGGCAGGTGAGCCTCTGAAAGGAACAGTCCCTGAATACACCTGCCCTAAAATGATGACCTCGCTTCCCTGTCCTTATGGGAAGCTGCTGGGTGCACCATGGAGGTAGCATGACCTTCTAGAAGTACTAATGTGCTTCCCATGTGAATCCGTGTCTTCCTAGATTATAAGCTACGGAGCGTTCAGACCTTAAAAAACATTCCACATGCTGCACTGAGCTAATGCTCCATAAACACTGACTTGCTAATCAATTCGTTGCACCTTGAACTCTTCTCATTCAAGCTCCCACCTGGAATGGAAATGACTTCTTTTTGTCTGTGATATCTCTTAGCCAACTGCGATTTTCCCCGGGACACGGGTGCTCTCCTTTATCTGTATATCCCTGGAGGCCACAGCACTTGGCGATGGTAGGTAGGTGTGCAATACACACTATCTGTGGACTGAGCAGACATATAAGTGGTCTTGTTGCACTTGCTTTGCTAAATACACAAAACCGTACAGAAATAGGAATATTACCCAATCTTTGGGCGGGAGACCTGAATACATGGAAGCGATAACATAACGTTTCAGATTCCCTTCTTCTGCGGACTGGCTGGAGGATCTGTCTCCACATGATGGGAATGTATAGCGTGGCCCCCATGGGACTCCTTTGAGTTCACCCATGGCCAATGAGCATTAATTAAATCCCACCTGCAACCACATTTGACATCGAGGGCAGGATCTGCCACGTAGAAACTGTTTCCTAACAGCATTTGTTTGAACACACAAAGGAATGGAGAGCAGTCGCTGTGGACCATCCTACAACAGAACTAATATGACAATGACCAGGCAGGTCCACGATTTCAGGAGATGGCTGCTATAGTCCAGAAGGTAATAGGGAGGTCAACAGGAACTTACTGCCTCAGCATGCCTCTGTTTTTCTGAAAACAAAATTGCAATGCAAAGGCCCCCAACTGAAATCAAAGGGTTTACATCTAAACCTTACCGATACTAAATTAAGCCTTGATCAGTTCCCTCGCTATGAAATCATTTTCCTTTTCCAGGTCAAGGTTCACTTAGCCGGAAATAGCTCTCCACGGATGGCAAGCTCATACTCCCAACCAAGACTGTTCGTTTCCTTGACTTCTCACTTTAAGAATCATACAGAAGAGCTGGAAGGAGTGGGCAACTACTATCCCCGTACCCTTCACCTAGAGAGACATTTCTCAAAAAGGAGAGGTTTTGCCCCCCAGTGGACATTTGGCAATGTCTGGACACATTTTTGGTGGTTACAGCTGGGGGTGGTGGAGTGCTACTGGCATCTAGTGGGTGGAGGTCAGGGGTGCTGCTACTGGTCTTAGGGTGCACAGCAGCCCCCATTACAAAGGGAGATTGGCCCATATGTCAACAGTGTGGGGGTTGAAAAACAATGACCTAGGTTTGCCAGTTGCTAATATTTTGCAACATTTGTCTTATCCCATTTGCCTTCCCTCCTTTAGATTCTCCCTTTCTCTGTGTGTGTGATAAAATGTCTACTTGAACCATTTCATAGTAAATAACAGACATCAGGACACTTCAGCACCGTATTCGGGAGCATCTATCTCTTAAGAAAAAGGACATTCTCCTTCAAAACTATAAAACTGTACCCAAATCAAATTTAATATTGGCACAATGTTATCTAATATATAGTCCAGATTCAAATTTCCTCAATTATCCTAATAGTGGTATTTTCTAGGTTTTCTTTCGTTTGGTTCAGTGTCCAGTCAAGCTTTATGTTTCCCATTTAGTCATCCTGTCTCGTTATTCAGTCATGTTTTAAGGATACGAAGTGGAAAAAAGATGATGCAAGCTTTTCCTTCAAAACCCGGGAATAATGACGAATGTTTGTAAATCACACCATGGCATCTGCTCAGAGGTAACGTCTGGAGTTCACACAGGGCCTGGCAAAGGTAGCTGTGCAACAGACACTGTTTATTCACGGACCTGACACACAAGTGTTCAGACCTTTTACTCAGGACTAAGGTAATCGTGTGCAGTTGGGGCACAGCAGAAAAGGGCCCCAAAGACTCCCCGGATTTTTTTTTTTTTTTGGAAGAGCAGAGTTCAAAATGGGAACACAAGTGAATAATGTATCAGCAACCAGAAAGCAGAACGAAGAGTGTCTTAGAATTTATGAGGAGGAACTGGACCAGTCAGGACCGAGAGGCCCGCACATGCTCATGGTTAGGGCAAGGTAGCAGGACAGACAGGCCAAAGGACAGACAGGTGAGAGTGGCAACATACACAACAGGCAGCAGAACCAGGGTTTCCACAGCAAAGAACATTCTACCCCTGTGACAAAGCCCTGGACAGATGGCCGGGAGCTCAAGGCACGGCCAGACCAGACCATTTGCATTTGCTGGTGAACGCGCACCTGTATCTATCCCTTTTGTCTTCCTCTTCCCAGAAAGGATCTCAGGTGACAAATGAAGCTCTTGAAAAGACCGGGAAGAGTTTGGTTAAGCTGATGACTGGAGAGAAGATCAGCCACTCTGGACGGAGAGAAGAATCAGTGAACACACAAGGCATTGTACCAGCTAAGCCTCCGCACAGAGGCCTTTCCGGTAATCAACAAGCGTTCACTGGGCATTGTCTCCTTTTTACAAGGTTCCTTGCTCAGCTCTGTGTATGAGATAGAGACCCTATAAAGTACAGTTCCTACTCTTGGCTATCATGTAGTCAGAGAACTATTTCTCTCTTCCAAGCACCTGGTGACCTCATGACATTTCATTCACTAATTCATTCATTCATTCATTCATTCATTCATTCATTCATTGAAAACATTTTATTGAGGACTATTGTGCCAGGCATTGTGTGGGGCTGATGCTTTGACAAGCAAATAGGGCGCTTGCCCTCATGGAATTGAAGGTCTGGTTGAGGAAAGCAAGCATCCTTGCTCACCCTACTGGAAACATTGTCTTGGCTCTGGCGGTTCCCAGAACCTTGAGCTCTCATTGAAACTCCTCGGGCCCTAACTGGTTTGGCTCAGTGGATAGAGCATCGGCCTGCGGACTGAAAGGTCCCAGGTTCGATTCCGGTCAAGGGCATGTACCTTGGTTGCGGGCACATCCCCAGTAGGAGGTGTGCAAGAGGCAGCTGATTGATGTTTCTCTCCCATCAATGTTTTTAACTCTCTATCCCTCTCTCTTCCTCTCTGTAAAAAATCAATAAAATATATTTAAAAAAAAAAGAAAAAAAAGAAACTCCTCGGGTAGAAGTCCATGCTGGGAGATCTGGGAAATGGGAGATGGGAAATCTTCCTTGCTCCTCTCCAATTATCCCACACTGAAGACAATTCCACCCGTAGTGACCATTAAATGCTTTTTCCTACTTGATGTAGGGCCCAGCCTTTGCTCTTAGCTATAATATAGAACCTGAATATACTCTGAGGACCCACCAAATGTATCCTGTCATTGCACTTGACAGCGATTATAGGATTAATGAAACCCAGAATTGGCTGAATCTGCCAAATGGCCTAATCTAATTTTCAAGTACATTGTTAAAAGACTTCTGCAAACACTCATTATTTTGAGAGGCAGCATTCAAGTTCACACTTGCCTTATTTTTAGATGACTCATAACATAATATTGCTACTCAACAAGCTTAGCTGAATCCAATTGGCTTCGAACATCCTCATGAACTACATATAAAAAATTCCAACATGTTCTGAGCTAGCTAGCTATTGTGAAAATTATATTTTCATGGTTTGTTGGGGACAAGCACATATATTTTCATCATTTCTGAATTTTGAGGGGTTACCGTATAAAGTATTTGCTTGAGTGGACTCTAGTTTTCTTAATCTTCTCAGCCTTTCTAAATGAATTTTAGGATTCTATGTTTAACAAGTATAGGTAATAGCAATCTCTCATTCCATTAAGATTTTTTTTTATTTCTGAGTAAGATAATCAAATATTACTTTAAAATTATCCTCAATTAGATACCAGCAAGAATAAACGGGAAGAGATTATTTAAAGGAAGAAAGGGGACAGAGCGGAAAGGAGCCGATATGACTATGTATGCACCCGTGATGAACTAAAAGTGGAAAAAACATACAGAGGGAAGCACACTGGCCTGAAAGGCAGAAGAGTAGGTTCTAAGTGTGCCATTTATAACAGGGGTCAGCAAACGTTTTTATAAAGAGTCAGATAATATTTTCAGCTTTGAGGGTCATGGGGTCTCTACTGCATCCCCTCAACTCTACAGTTATATTTCAAGTAGCCACAGATCATATGTAAACTGAAGGGTCTGGCTGTATTAAAAAAAAAAAATCTGTATTTGGTCTATAGTTTTCTGACCCCAGATATGTAGTGGCACCTTGATTCAGTTATTTTTATTTGTGCCCTCAATTTTCTTATACATAGAATAAAGATGCTGGACTACGTGATAACTGAGGTCCAAAATGTCACCTTCATCAACTAAACAAATCTCTTGCTCAAAGGCCATCATCTTGAACAGGATTGGGAAAAAGCCAGGTACACAAAATCCACAAAAATTTTCACTGAGAAAACAGTTCACTACTCAAGGATAGCAAACAAGATTCCTATTTTCCAAGGAATCTGACGCAAAGACGGAACATTACAGTTCAGTCCATCACATTGGTAAATATTTATGGGAAATTGTAAATCTATGAAACATTGATCTTGTCTTGTAAATAGGGCCACTATCCGGATGAATGGTGTTTTATAGGCATCAAAAACCAAAATGGAAAACCTCTTGTGGCTGCTCTCCAAAATTCCAATAAAAATTCTTTTAGCGTGTCAAGACAGAATGTGATGTTCTAAGACTATTTTAATATCAAGAAAGATGATGCTTATTAGGAGCCACCATTATTTCGGCCTCATTCACATTGTTTAAGCTGTCAAAGGGCATTAATTTTCCCAGCTAAAGAGCTGGAGTCCTCCTCAAATTCTGCAGGTGGAAGAGAAAGCCCACCCTCTTTCATTATTTTCATAGCTTCCCATTCTGCCCTCACATTTCCATAACGATTTGGGGAACAATTACATTTATTGTGAAAAGCATAAGAAGTATAGCCAAAAAACCAGGGCCATTAGCACCAATATCAGGGTTGTTTGGTTTTCCCCCATCCTCCCAGCTTCCATTCAGAGTTCATTCATATTTTTCACTCTGTCTGCTCCCAACATAGGCATGTTATCAGTGAACACAGAGAAAAGATCCAGAATTGCCTTGTCCTAGCTCCAGTAATGGCCACAGGAAGCTCTGCTACTTTTTTTTTTTTTTTATGTCCAAATGTATGGATAAAACCGATCAGGCATTTCCCCATGGTATGTCAGGGCGAAGAAATGAGCTCAAAACCCTAGGAAGAAAATAAGCTCTCAATGTTTCTCCACTGGGGAGTAATTATTTCCACAGCAAGGAAGACATTGATTTACAAAGTGTGCAGACTTACAAATTGTGGGAAAGAGCTTCATTGTAACCGTGTATGACAAGCTAAGTTGTTATTAGACAAGTTCGAAAAGTCTGCCCCTCTAACTGACAATAATAATTTATACTACAGCGTGAATATTTCCAGGAAAGAGATTTTATCAACGAGGTGGTACATTTATTAGAAATTGCCGGAAGGCCCTTCAGAATGAAGGGTGCCCCCTCCAGCAAGGCTTCTTCAATGTCCATACTCTTTTGCATGAGAATTAGCTGAGCACCTAGTCACAATTTGGGTGCAGCGAGGGTGGGGCTGCATTGCTAATGGGCTCCCCTGTGGCGTTGAGGCTGCTGGTCTAAGGAGCACACTTGGGGGAAGAAGCTTTAAGAAGCTTCTGAAACATGGAATCAACTATTGCTGCTGGAGGTTTCCACTTGGGACTCCCAGACAGGTGTGTGTGATACCAGTGAGATGGGCATGGCAAGGATTGGCCAAGAAGGAAGTCAGCACCCACTCCTTACGTGACACTGACCTTGGGAGACAGGGCTCAAGGCAAGAGTCCAAGGAAAACAAAACCAAAGTATGTCTCCTGAACAATAGTGCCCCTTCCCATTCATGGTCATCTCAGATTTCTAACCTATGAGCAGGTGAAGTCTGGTAGCAACCACACTTGGGTAAAAATTGCTGTTTAATATTTTAACCTTGCTGTTTTGGGTTCTGTACTCATTTAAAAGTTATTTTGATTTTCTGAACTTATGTATGATTGAAAACTCCCTTGATGGCGGTTTGAATATCCCATGGATTGTGATCTCACTGGTCATCGAAGCACATTCCTCTGGGACCCAGGACAGATAGTGATCCTAAATTGTCTCAGTAGCTACAGATAACTGAGTTTCGGTTGACTCAGTGGTCCCGGAATCTGGACAGTACAATTATTCTAAATTGTCCAGGTGGTCCCAGATAATGCGTTTCTGTTGATTCAGTGATTCGTAGATACTTTAGATAACGAAGTTGCTCAAATTCTGCTTCTGTAAAAATGCTTTTTCGCGAAACAGGTTCCTCATTCCAGACCCAAAGATGTAATCGATACCTTTGTGATATTCTGCCTATAAGCCAGAAGTGGCAAGCTGTTCGGGGCTGCGAGGTCTGGAGCGCTTTTGCTCCCTCGTATGCCGCCGGCTTTTAATAAATGACTCCATAATTCAACCTTTTTTTGAGGCGTCCTTTGTAAGATGGGAGTTACACTACAACACAGGGTGACCACCCATTAAATGCACCTCTAACCTATTTCCCTCCAACATTAGCAGATGACCTCCCTTATGGTTGGGCTCCAAAGGGCTCAGTTCTCCGGGCTGGATCCAGGGGTCAGGGCCTAGCTCAGAAGCCCTATGGCATCCAGATGCAGACAAGGTACAGGGGACATGGCCTGGCCCTAATCTTTGCCTGAGGCTCTGCTTTTTAAAAAAATATATATACTTTTATTGATATTCAGAGAGGAAGGGAGAAATAGAAACCTCAATGATGAGAGAGACTTATCTATCGCCTGCCTCCTGCATGCCCCCCATGGGGGATTGAGCCTGCAAGCAGGCATGCGCCCCAACCTGGAATCGAACCATGACCTCCTGGTTCCTAGGTCGACACTAAACCACTGGGCTACACCGGCCGCGCCGTTTGGATTTTTTAGCAGAGCCAGAGATTCAAGACTTTGGGAAACTATCCTCAAAGCCCCTACCCGACTCCTCTCCAAAAGGATTTGTTGAGCACATACACTATCTTAGAACTTGTCTAAACTCTGTAAGAACACAAACTGATCAGATGGCCCCATATCTCAAGGAACAGGTACAAAGGTGATGACAGGAAACGATCAAAGATGAACTAATCTGAGGACAACCGAGAATAAACCAGACTGAAGACAGGCATCCGTCCAGAAGAATTCCATGTCCTCTTACAACCATCTCGTGGGCTACCTTCTGCACAGGGGCGTGACTCTCACATCCAACAATGGTGTCTGCTCCCTCCGTTCTCAGTGGTCAGCAAACTACAGCCCATGGGCCTGGCCCACCACCTGCTTTTTTTTGTTTTTTGTTCTTTAAATATATTTTTATTGATTTGAAGGGAGAGGGAGCGAGAGAGAGAAACATCAATGAGGAGAGAGAATCATGGATCGGCTGCCTCCTGTACGCCCCACACTGGGGATGGAGCCCGCAACCTGGGCATGTGCCCTGACAGGGAATGGAACCGTGACCTCCTGGGTCACAGGTTGATGCTCAACCACGGAGCCACGTAGGCCAGGCTACCACCTGCTTTTGTAAATAAAATGCTATTGGAATATGGCCGTGCCCACTCATTTAAGTATAGTCTACGATTGGGTTTTGCGTGTGAAAATGGCAGAGTTGAATAACGGGACAGAGACCATATGGTTTGCAAAGCTATACCTTCCTGGTATTACTTCTATTGCATTTGGTAGCCCAGTCACCTCTAAATAGGGAGAGAGGTAGGGGAGGCGGGGCTGGGGGAGAAAATGAGAGAGAGAGAGCGAGAGAGAGAGCGAGAGAGAGAGAGAGAGAGAGAGAGAGAGAGAGAGAGAGCGCGCGCGGAGGGAATAAGAGGGAGAGAGAGAAAGAGAGAACTCCGGCAGGTGCAGTTTGTAAGAAGCTATTATTGTTTTGGTATAACATTTCCAGAGAAATCCTTGGCTCTTCCATATGCTGCCTTCATTTCACATAACTCTCTTGAGCATTTCTTGAACAGGTCCAAGCATCATGCTATCCGAGTAGGCTGTGCACCAGCAGCACGGGCGATTGCCTGAAGTTGGGGCTTAATGAATAGCGTTGAATGAAACTGAACTCTGGAATCTTTCTTGGGCGCAACTGAAGCCGCGCTATTCAGGACACTGAAATGACCAAGAGCAATAAGCAAGCCTCTGATCATACCTGTCACTGAATTAGCAGAGACCAAATGGTCCTTTTGGCAGCGAGGAAGAAGCAGCTCTCACAGCCCTTGTGCTGGACAGGGCTTTTACAGGAGGCGCCATCATGAATGGAAGGCCTAGAAGAGGTGCTGTTAGCACTGGCGAGCCTGGGGGTGTCTTTACTTGCAAGCCCAGCAGAGATCAAGAACACGGTGGCCGCGCCTTCCATGGCAAACCACTGGGGATGGGGGCGGGGGGCACAGATATGGGTTTCCTGGTGCATGGCTGTGTATTATTTCTTCGGATCCAGCGGCCCCACTTATCTGGTATTGGGCACTGTTCTCTGGGCTCCAAGAACCCAGCAGGACGAAGAGGGAGGAAGCGCATTTTGTAAGCAATTAACTTTGTCCTTTCTTTTTTTAAAAAAGAAATATATATTTTTATTGATTTCAGAGAGGAAGGGAGAGGGAGAGAGAGAGAAACATCAATGATGAGAGAGAATCATGATCAGCTGCCTCCAGCACGCCCCCCCACTGGGGACCGAGCCCACAACCCAGGCATGAGCCCTGACTAGAAATCGAACCTTGACCTGCTGGTTCACAGGTCGACGCTCAACCACTGAGACACACCAGCCGGGCTGTCCTTTCTTTTAATATCTCCTCCTTTATGGTCATCCATTTTTGAGGACACAGTCAAAAGATACACCTCTGCCTGGTAGGCATGGCTCAAGGTTGCGTGTCCACCTAGGAACCAGGAGGTCATGGTTCAATTCCAGATCAGGGCACATGCCCAGGTGGCGGGCTCGATCCCCCCTTCAGGGGCGAGCAGGAGGCAGCGGATCGATGATTCTCTCTCATCATTGATATTTCTATATCTCCCTCCCTTCCTCTCTCTGAAATCAATAAAAAACATTCTAAAAAAAAAAAAAAAGGGAAAAACAATCTTAATTTATACCTGCAGCAAGCAAGTGCACATATAATCAACTGCTAAGTTTCTTGAACAAAAACATCCACTCCAAAACATAGGTTTGTTCCTAGGCCTTATTTTTTTTTTTTTTTAATTTAACTGGAAACCCAGTTGTCCAATTCGTCATCGTTCGCAGGCTCACAGTCTGTTCGCTCCACCGCTGTGATAAACGCTTCCGATGCGTTCTCCTGGAGTCATTAAGATCATTTGCTTTATTCCCAGCAAGAATGCCAGCCATCCATCATGACGCACAAGACACCCCGACACAGACCGATCTCGCCAAGGGAAAGAAGGAGCCGGCTTTGTGGGGAGCACAGGTGAACGGCGTGGAGGGGAAGAGGCACTGCAGGCACACAACCCATAATGCACTTCTTTAATGGGCTGCACACCCATAAGTACGCTTGATAGTCCATTATATTCCATGCGTGTTTCCCCCGGGGATATCCAATATCTTCCGCCTGAAAAGTATCTGCTGGGAAAGGCGGGCGTCAAAACGGCCAAGCCTCATTGGAAATGTGGATTCCGCCTTTTCCTTTCCTCTTCCTTTTTGAAATGGAGCCTGTCTGGAGCTTCTATTCTGGAACCTCTCTGATCACCCCTGGAGAATCTGACATTCTCACTCTCAGAGGTTTGCCTTGTGCTTCTCCTCTTTCCCACTGGTTCTGGGATTTGGGCCATGTGTCCTTGAAGCCAATCTCTGTTTATATAATTGTTCTCATTTCTTTATGGCAATTACTTTTTTCTTTTTTGCTATTTTTTTTTTTAAATGTCACATTTCGTTCCATTTCTTTCTCATCTCTGGCCCTGGGATGTGTCTCTGCAGGCAGGCTCCATGGCTCGCTTTGGCAGCATTTCAGAGGCGCAAACAGGCATGGGGCAGAAGCGAGCTCTGAGGAGAGGCCGCCACGCATCCATCTCCCTAACCAGGTGACAGGAGGGCCCCGCCCATTTCCAGGGGAGACCAGAGAGGATGAAGGGAGCTGCATTCTGAGTCTTAAAGAACCAGGAGCAGAAGGTGGCTCATTTACATCCCAACCTGTCCACACTCTCACTTCTCCATTCTTTCCTTTGGAGCCTAGTTCTCTCTCTTTTTTTTTTTTTTTATAAATATATTTTATTGATTTTTTACAGAGAGGAAGGGAGAGGGATAGAGAGTTAGAAACATCAATGAGAGAGAAACATTGATCAGCTGCCTCCTGCACACCTCCTACTGGGGATGTGCCAGCAACCAAGGTACATGCTCTTGACCGGAACAGAACCTGGGACCTTTCAGTCCACAGGCCGACACTCTAAACCGGTTAGGGCTGGAGCCTCGTTCTTAATTCGGACCCAACACAATGGGGTGACTCCTCAGGACTAATTTCTGTATCCTGTTGTATAGGCCCGAAAGGAAGAAACGAATTTAGTTTATCTTTATTTTCTATTTCACCCTCGGTCTCATATACCATCTTGGGTTCCTTGGAGAGCTCCCCAACTGTTTAACTTTTTCCGCTCCTATAGCATTAATAATTTTACTTCGATTTCTTCGATGGATCTTGGGAACTTGTTAAGGGAAAGAGCTGCCAGCCACAGCTCTGTCCTCCCCCGCATCAGTGGGAGAGAGGGGGCAAATGCTATTGGAAGATTTACCCACGTGACCAAGCCAATTGCGTGGCCAAATGAGTTTTAGGTCTCCAGGCCTCTAGGTCTAGTTTTTGTTGTTTCTTAAAGGACTTCATAGCAATGTTTGCTTTCAGTGATCTACACAACCCTATAAGGTTATCACTATGCCACCCATTGCACAGAGGAGAAAACGGCCAGCTCACCTGTCCAAAGTTATCTAGCTACTGAGTGTATGGAGCCAGCATTTCAACTCCAGGAGGTCGAATTCAAATCCTGAGACTATACTTCTTTTGTCTTTTTAAATGTATCTTTATTGATTTCAGAGAGGAAGGGAGAAGGAGAGAGAGAGAAACATCCATGATGAGAGAGAATCATCCATCCGCTGCCTCCTGCACGCCCCCCACTGGGATGGAGCCCACAACTCAGGCATGTGCCCTTGACCAGGAATCGAGGGTGACCTCCTGGTTCATAGGTCGATGCTCAACCACCTTTTTTTTTTTTTTTTAAAAAAATATATTTTATTGATTTTTTACAGAGAGGAAGGGAAAGGGATAGAGTTAGAAACATCGATGAGAGAGACACCGATTCAGCTGCCTCCTGCACACCTCCTACTGAAGATGTGCCCGCAACCAAGGTACATGCCCTTGACCGGAATCGAACCTGGGACCACCTCAGTCTGCAGGCCGACGCTCTATCCACTGAGCCAAACCAGTCGGGGCTCAACCACTTTTTTAACTGCTTCGTTCTTGACACGCTAAAGAACAGAATGCTCCCCAGCCCTCCCCACTCACCTCCTCCCCCAAGGTTCTTAGGGCCTGCGGTGCCCTCCAAGCACCTGACCTTGGACTGCTCCCTCTGTGGAAAAATAGCATGGCCTGTAGAGACCTCCTCCTCCCTGTGAGCGGGGAATGTCTGCCAAGAGACATCCATGCACATCACTTGGCTTTCAACTTTAAATACATGTCCCCAAGGGGCATGGCAGCGCCGCCAGCACGTTCCCTGGAGGCCACGTGTTGCCAAGGGCACCAGGAAGCCAAGACCCCCGGGACACTTTGCCATGGAACCTGTCCCTACCTTGCTAAGGCTGCTGGGGACGCGCATGTGTCACCCTCTCCATTTCTGCTCGGGGATAGGAACAGCAAAGCAAATACTCCAAGTCCCTGCGGATCCCTTTCTGGAGCTTTGCATCTATAAACAAATGCCCCCTTATGCACACACATTAATTCCTATCAAGATGACTCCTGGCGCGGCTATAAATAATAGATGGGCGGTGATTATTACCCATGCTGAAA
The DNA here is from genome assembly GCF_963455305.1 of Plecotus auritus. Classification (NCBI taxonomy): domain Eukaryota; kingdom Metazoa; phylum Chordata; class Mammalia; order Chiroptera; family Vespertilionidae; genus Plecotus; species Plecotus auritus. The sequence goes on along the minus strand of NC_137784.1, from coordinate 5,842,047 downwards.
ACAGGGAAATGGGTAAAAAGGGGAAGTTTGCATATGATTTTTAAGAGAGAATGAGAAAGATGAAAGCTCGCTTCCCCGCTGATCTAGTTATCTGCTCATCCAGACTCCCGGCATCACCTGCAAGTCCCTGAGAGATGCGATAGCTTAATAATTACACACGGACAGCTTACCTGGGAGAAAGAACTACAGGAAAGGAAGTCCTTTAAAAACGCATGTTCGGCCCTAACCGGTTTGGCTCAGTGGATAGAGCATCAGCCTGCGGACTGAAGGGTCCCAGGTTCGATTCCGGTCAAGGGCATGTACCTTGGTTGTGGGAACATCCCCAGTAGGGGGCGTGTAGGAGGCAGCTGATCAATGTTTGTCTCTCATCGATGTTTCTAACTTGCTATCCCTCTCCCTTCCTCTCTTTAAAAAAATCAATAACAATGTATTTAAAAAAATAATAAATGAATAAATAGATAGATAAATAAAAATGCATGTTCTACCCAGCCAGTGTGGCTCAGTGCTTGAACTTGGTCCCCTGCACCAGGAGGTCACGGTTCGATTCCCAGTCAGGGCACATGCCCACGTCGCAGGCTCGATCCGCAGTAGAAGGCGTGCAGGAGGCAGCCGATTGATGTTTCTCTCTAAGCTATGTTTCTACCTTTCTCTCTCTCCCTCTCTCTCTCTAAAGTCAATAAAAACATATTTAAAAACAAACAAACACAGAAAACCACATGTTCCAACTGTGTGTTAATGATATTGCTAAGGGAGCCCATACTTCCTTGAATGTTGTAACCATGGAGATGAAATGAACCCTAACACAGGGAGGGTTATACTACAAATAGTATTACTTTCTATTTTGTAAGTGGGTGCTCTGGGAGGCGACCCAAAGCAGACTCAAATAAGAAATATAAGTCGCATTTCCAAGGTCTATGTTCTGGAGCCGCACAACCATCCTGTGCTAATTACCCCTTGAGAATATAAGGAAACACATTCTAGTGCCAACTTTAATGAGGTATTTTCATCTTGAACATTGGCATCTAGTGGCATGGCCATTGTATGGTCCAAGTCACATATTGTACACAGGACCAGGGGTTGAAAAACATGACTGGTGCGCATGCTTAGGGTGTGCTCAGATGACTGTGCCAGGATTTCTCATTTCAGCCTGCTTTTGTTATCATACGTGGCAAATTCTATGTTGCAGGAGCTGGGTCTGTTTCTATTGCTGTAACATCCTAGAGTTGGGGGAACTCCTGTCCTAGTTATTTTGTTTTCAACTTAAAATATTTCATCACCTGTCTTCTCTATTACCATAAAAACAGTATCAAACCCGGCTGGTGTGGCTCAGTGGTTGAGCATTGACCTAGGAACCAGGAGGTCATGGTTCGATTCCTGGTCAGGGCACATGCCCTGGTTGCGGGCTCCATCCCCGGTGTGGGGCATGCAGGAGGCAGCCAATCTATGATTCTCTCTCATTGTTGATGTTTCTCTCTCTCTCTCCATCTCCCTTCCTATCTGAAATCAATTAAAAATATTTTTAAAATATCAGAAAAATTCTATTTAATAAAACCTATTATGCAAATAGACGGAATGGCAGAACAACCAGTTGTTATGACACGCACTGACCACCAGGGGGCAGACGCTCAATGCAGGAGCTGCCCCCTTGTGGTCAGTGCACTCCCACAGGGGGAGTGCCGCTCAGCCAGAAGTCAGGCTCATGGCTGGCGAGCACAGCGGCGGTGGCGGGAGTCTCTCCGGCCTCCCCTGCAGATGGGCAGTAAGGAGCGAGGGGTCCCGGACTGTGAGAGGAATGTCTGACTGGCAGCATGTGGACATCCCCCTAGGGGACCCGGACTGGACTGTGAGAGGGTGCAGGCTGGGCTGAGGGACCTTCCTCCCCTGCCCCCACCCCCCCACCAGTGCACAAATCCGTGCACCAGGCCTCTAGTTAAACAAATAATTATGCTGAACAGGTGTATATACCCATCGTGATACTATACTTGTATGTATCAGCCCTGGATAAATATTTGTCAACAAATGATGGCAGCACCAACTCATTTATTGCTAATTATGATTGATGCCTCTTAATAACCCCACTGTGTCCAACACATGGTCCCTATTCTCAAGGAGCTTTCAATATTCATACTTGGTCTCCGTATTCACTGAGGCAGCTGGAAAGACTGATGTGTGCCCAGCAGTTCTTTCCATCCGCCCAGCATGGAGAGGCTTTCACAGAATTTATGGCTAAAGCCGCAGCTTCCTGATTTCAATGAAGGAGGACCCAGGAGCAGCCTGCGCATGCCCTGTTCCAGGACTAGAGTTCTCGGGCTCCATACTGACCATGCTGACCTGGCAACTGGCCACAAGTCTTCCCTGTGGAAATCATTCGGTTCAGGCAAAAACTAGGCGATTGTCCTATGAATTTTGAATCGTGCAAATTTAGCTCTAACTTGCATTGAAACTATTTGCTGGATTCTCTTTGGGACTTTGGAGTGTGGATAAAACTACATGAGAATTAGAGTTTACATAACAATCTTCAAAATTCTTTTTAAAAAATATGTATCTTTTATTGATTTCAGAGAGGAAGGGAGAGGGAGAGAGAGATAGAAACAACAATGATGAGATAGAATCATGGATTGGCTGCCTCCTGCACAGTCCCTATTGGGGATTGAGCCCACAACCCAGGCATGTGCCCTTGACCAGAATGGAACCCAGGATCCTTGAGTCCGCGGGCTGTATCCTCTGAGCAAAACACAGCCAGGGCCAAAACTCTTAATAGTATAATACTCTACACCGGTAGCACTCTAGGAGGAATGGTTTCGCTGGTTCCTTCTCCCATTCCCACCCAGAAGACATTTGGAAAATTCTGGAGACATTCTTGGTTATGATAAGTGGGGGTGGGGGGTGGAAGGGTCTGCTGATGGCATCTAATGGGTAGAGAACAGGGATGCTGCTAAACCCCCCACAGTGCACAGGATAGTCCCCACCACAAAGAAAGATCTAGCCACCGATGCCAAGAGTGCCAGGATTGAGAAACCGTGCCCGCTCGGAGGAGAGTTGGGAACCAGGAAGACATGAGGTGGAGTCTGGGCTCTGCCTTGGACATGTAACTAAGTTTCCGTTTCCTTCTGCAAAATGAAAAATTCCTTGTCCTTCGCTTGTGGGTGAATTCAGTGATATCACAAATGCCAAGTTCAGAGATCAAGGTCCTTCCACTCACCTACGGAGCGAACCAACTTGAGAGTCAAGTACCACAGCAGAGTCTGCAACGATGGACATCGCCATTGACAACCTCCCAAGGTTCTAGCAAGCACTGTCCTCCTCAGAGTGTCTCCTCCTCAGAGTGTCCAACAGCCAGCACCACAAACTCAGCCTCCGTGTTCCCTGGCCCAAGTCCTTGCTTAGCAAAACTGCTTCTCATTTGTGCTGCTGACTTGGCAGAAATTTTCATCTGGACTTTAGGAACTGTCCCATCAAATCTGCCCTCTCCCTGACCATTGCAAACCCCACTAGCATAACCCTCCTCCACAAAGTTTTCTGCTTAGTCCCAATATCCAGTCACCGAATTCCATGATGGAACCCACCCCGTGCGTTTTACTCAAGTTCTTTCAAACTGTCTGAGTGTTACTCCTGATGTCTTCTGTGGGTGCACTGTCTGTGTTTCTCTTTGTGTTTACCCTGGCTCCGTTCGCTATAAGCTCCTTAAACACGGGCTCTGCGTTCCATGATTCCCTTAGGGTGGAATGTGCTTTGTTACAGAAAGTGGCTAATACTCAGGCACCGACAAGGCCATGTCTGCCAAGCTCCTGCTCTCATAGCCAGAAGGTCAGGTTCACTTGGGCCTGAAATACCGGGCTGGTCATGGGAACGTGGAAAGGTACCCTGAGGAGAATAGCCCATGGGCTGACTTGAGGGCTATATTGGGAGAATGGCTTCTTTAATGAGAAACACAGGAGAAAAGTTCCCATGAAGAAAATAGCAGGAGAAGGTGGTTTTGAATTAGGGTGGGTGAAAGTACCTAGCAGAAGACATGAGATGCTTCATAAATATTTGTAGCTTTAATTAATAGGATGGTTGAATGGATGGATGGGTGGGTGGATGGATGGATGAACACACATATGAGAGGGGTAACCAATGAAGGGCTTAAAAGCCTAAAATGAACTTTCTGAATTTTTTTTTTACAGTAAAAACAGGGAAATACTGAAAGGTTTCAATGAAGAAAAGGATCTATTTAATGTATCAGATATAAAGGAGACATTTAAAGGTTTCTTGGAGGCCGACCTAGAGTGACTCAGTGGTTGAGCAGTGATCTATGAACCAGGAGGTCACTGTTCAATTTCCACTAAGGGCACAAGCCTGGGTTGTGGGCTCAGTCCCCAGTAGGGGGTGTGCAGGAAGCAGCCAATCAATGATTCTCTCTCATCATTGATGTTTCTCTCTCTCTCTCCCTCTCCCTTCCTCTCTGAAATCAATTAAAGTATACCAATAAATAAATAAATAAATCCTATATAATACTATGGATGAGGACAGTGGGGGGTAGGTAAGGGCAGAGGTGGGGTGGGAAATGGGTGGAGGGGAGCTATGGGGGAAAAAGGGAGAAATAATTGTAATAATCTGAATAAAGATTTATTTAAAAAAATAAAAATAATAAAAAAAATAAAAAAAATAAAAAGAAACAAACAAACAAACAAAAAATCCTATATAATAAAAAGCTAATTATGTAAATCAACCAAAATGGCAGAATGACCAGTCGCTATGACACACAATGACCACCAGGGGGCAGACACTCAACACAAGAGCTGCCCCCAGCCCGCAGGCCCCATCGCCCAATCAGGGCCTGCTGGCCAACCTCTCAGTCCCTCCCCCTGGCAGGAAGGCTCCGATTGCCTGATGGTGAATGGGGAACCGGGGGTGGGTGGCAGTGAGGGGGCAAGGCCAGCGAGTGCGTGGGAATGGCCAACCTCTTGGTCCCTCCCCTGGCCAGCAGGCTCCAATCGCCCAATGGCGAATGCGGAATGGGAACCAGAGTGGGTGGTGGCGGACACGCCAGGCACCAGGCCAAGGCCCCTGCCCCTCTGGTCGCCCCACACACTGAGGGCAACCAGCAGTGGGGGGCCGGGAACGGCCAACCTTTTGGTCCCTCACCCCAGCCAACAGGCTCCGATCACCCGATGGTGAACAGGGAATTGGGGGTGGGTGGTGGTGGTGGTGGGGGCAGGGCCAGCTGCCGGCAGCCAGGGAAGATGGCCATGATCGCAGGCCAGGCCTAAGGATCGTACCTATGCACAAATTTCGTGCACCGGGCCTCTAGTAAATAAATAAAGGCTTCACGTTAGCAAATCTGAATGGGAGACCCTATTAACACGGCTTGATATTCTCATACCTGGACTCAGAGGAATTTGAGACAGTTTTCTATCCACTGGTTTTTATGATATTTGAAATAAACATAAATTATTATAACAACACCAGAATTAAGATGACATATTTATGAACATTCATAAATATAATTAATTCATGTTTAATGTGTTTGCTCCTAGTTGAAAAGACTTATGGCCACTTTATTTATTTATTTATTTTTTGCTGAAAGGAAAACAACATTGTTATTATAGCCAATCACCAATGTTAATGAATAATTCATGTTTCCCTAAGCCAGTGCAATTTAATGGATGGGGTAACACAGAGGTAAAGATTGAATGTTAAGTACTCCTGAATGTGTGTTCGTCATAAATTCATCTATTTATGATGAAAAAAAGGCATATTGATCATCAGTTAGATGGCTATTACATGGCAGGGAAAACAAATGAAGAATATATACAGGTTATCACACTTTCAAATTATGTTTCAATAGGAAGACAGCCAAAGAATCCTACCCTCTCAGAGAGAATAATTTTTACTAGTCCCTAAATAACTATGAAGAAAAGGCTTTTTAATTACAGATGCACTGATTTAAAATGTGGCTCCAATATTATCTTTGTACATAGTTCAAGTATAACATTGGTACTTATAATACTGGTATCTAGGATCACAGTGTTTCCTTTAAAATTTTTAAAGTATTTTTTTTATTGATCTCAGAGAGGAGGCGAGAGGGAGAGAGAGAAACATCAATGATGAGAGAGAATCATTGATCAGCTGCCTCCTGCATGCCCCCTACTGGGGATCGAGCTGTCAACCTGTGCATGTACCCTTGACCGGAACCGAACCCGGGACCCTTCAGTCCGCAGGCGGATGCTCTATCCAATGAGCCACACCAGCTAGGGCCACAGCATTTCGTTTAAAAAGTGTTTTACAGTACCTGCCATTTTATCTGATCCTAGCCATCAGAACAGAAAGGGTAAATTACTAGCATTTCCGTTTGTGAGATGATAAGCAAACTGGTCCCAGGTTAAATGGCTGATGGTCTTCGCAAGTCCAGTGGTGTTCTCATTATTCCGTATTAACTGTCTCAGAAAATAGACTCCCAATAATTGGTGAGACATTTGGGGGTATTTTTACTTAATATTTCTCTTCATCGCGTATTCAATAATAAGACAACTGTGGATAATTTACTTGAAATAACTTCAAAGATTTCCTACTTCTCCTCATTAGCCTTATTTTAAGGTTGCCTTTGAAATACTCAACACCTTGAGTTTTTGCCACTGCTTAGCTTCCAGAAGGTAATTACAAAAGCCAGTCTGTCTCGACCTGGAAAATCAAGACCTTAGGGAATAAGATTTTTTTTTCCTGGAGAGATACTTTGCAAAATAATTTTTAAAAAGCAAGCAAGAAAAAAAAGGGAAGGGTGGAAAATATATCTATTCCAGTTCCCAATATGGAAATGATTAAGCTCCATTTTCTAGGACATGGTACTCAATGTCCAGGTCATTCTAAGCAAAACACATTCCTCAATTTAATATCTATATTTATATTGATTTCAGAGAGGAAGGGAGGGGGAGAGAGATAGAAACATCAATGATGAGAGAGAATCATGGAGCAGCTGCCTCCTGCATGCCCCCTTCTGGGGATCGAGATTGCAACCCGGGCCTGTGCGCTGATCAGGAATCGAACCGTGACCTCCTGGTTCATAGGTCAACACTCAACCACTGAGCCACGGCAGTCAAGTGACTCAATTTGATTTTAACCTGGAAAAGAACCATGTTTTTAAAAAGTCACTTTGAAAATGGACATTTTCTTAAGAAATTAAGGCACACTGTCCCCCTGCCCTTGGCTGCAGTCTTCCATCAGGAGGCATCAAGCAAAGGACTTAGGCTGACTCATGCTCAGGTCCAATGTGTACTATCCAGGCAGCAGAAACCAGCAGAGTAATACACATATTTACCGTTCGCCTTTCCCTGTAAGATCAAGGAGTGCTCTTGGGACATTTCAGGCTCTATAAACATCCCTCTAGAAAATTCTGCAAGGCTGTCAAGGGGATAAAAAAAGCAGAATCTGCCTGGTCCGGGGTGTCAAGGTGACTGGTGCTTGGATCCCATAGTAAGAGGGTGATGATGGGTATAGAATACTCTCTTCACTTGGGGCTTGTCTGTCACTTGTAAATCTCAAGGCAGGTATGCACCACGAGGAGGTGTTTCTGAAAGTTCAGTGACTTCACCCAAATGAACAGTTTCCTTCCTGCAAGAACGCCCATCAACCTGATGGGAGGCGGGGCCTGAATGCAGACACCAGAAGCTTTGGGCCTCAGGAGACTCAACTCTCCCTTCAGGGCAGACACAATGATGATCTGCAACCCCCCTCCAGTTTCCTTAGCTAAATCTCCATTCTATGCAATCTCCCTGCCAGCCTTCACTGCCTTTGTCTGGTAAAACACTATTTTTATTTTTTTAAACATATTTCATTGATTTCAGAGAGGAAGGGAGAGGGAGAGAAACATCAATGATGAGAGAGAACCACTGATCGGCTGCCTCCTGCATGGCCCACACTGGGGATCAAGCCTACAATCCCGGCATGTGCTCTGACCAGGAGTTGAACCGTGACCTCCTGTTTCATAGGTCCAGGCTCAACCACTGAGCCACACCATCTGGGCCAAAACACTTCCTTTTTAAAAGCATAATTGGTTCTAGACCTTTGAAAGCATGTATTTCTTCCCGAGAAAAACTTACACGTGTTTGAAGAAAGCAAAGCGAGGCCAATGCTCCTTCAATTCACTCAATAGACTGAGATGAAATTCACACACATTCCCAAAGGCGAATTCGATGTGTGGGGGGAACTAGCAAATGCGATTTCTGACTAATTCACCAAAAGTTATTCATTTCTCCACTCATTTTTTTTGCCCCTTTCAATGAGCAGACACGATTGTCATCTGTTACTCCATGATGTGCAAAAAAATGGGCCTTTTCATGAGGAAATGGGAAAAGGACATTAGTACTTTTTAGTACATTAGTACACAAGAAAATTAGAAATTGGTATCATGTGACTGTGATGAAAACATAGGACTCCTCCGTCCTACCTTTGATCTCGCTTTGATGGTAGTTCTGATTTAGTGCCCATTTAAAGCCTTCGCTCACCAGAAAATCAAAGCCCTCCATGAGACATTACCCGCAGGAAGGATCTCTGGTAGAGGGATAGGCATGGGTTCCTTCCCAGTGCTTGCATCAAATTGGAACAGATTAACTTAATGTTGCATGAAAATAAGTGAGGTGTCATCTTAATTAAAAGATAGTAGTATTATATCTTTTGGCGGAATCTCAACAAGTGCTTTCCATTTCTTCCAAGTACCACAGATAATTTTTCCTGATGGCTCATGAAGTAGAATTTTATCTTAATCCATTTTGATATGTCAGAACGGGCAGGGCGGTGCTGTGGATCAGCTATATACCACGTGAGAATGAAGCCATAACATTTTGACAATTTCCCATCAAGGAGGCTTGTCCAACAGGGACAGGCAGTTAAAATGTCAATCAACGTGGGTCTTGCACTACTAAAATGTGAAGCGGTGATTGTCAGGACATGAACACTTAGTAGACACCATAAATTACTGTACTTTATCAGAAGACTGTGAGTTTCATTCTTTGAGCCTTTTAGCCAGAGGTGCAATGCAGCCTTCAGCTATAAGAGAAACCATGTTGGAAATTGATTAACAAGCCAGATTGTACAGCACACGTTGGCCCGGTACAATGGGGCGTGCGTTGGAGGCAAAACTGTCTTCTAGTTACTTGATCTGGCCAAGGTATGGGCAGGCAAACTCTTTTTTGTTATTTTTACAGAACATACAAAGGATAAGCCTAGGAGGCTGCCCTTGATATTTGCAACTGCCTTAGGGCTGGCTGCATAATTAGTTTTTCTGAGCAGGCAATCAAGCATGCGCCCATGTAGCCGGCACCCATAAGTTTCTATAGCAACACACACACATACACACACATATGCAAGTGCATAATCCTCCCCATTTTTGGAGACAAACACAATTGTAAGTGCAGGAACAGAGAGAGATGGTCCAGATATATCAACATATCAAACACACACACACACACACACACACACACACACACACACACACACACGTCGATGCTCCTTAAGTGGACCCTACCTTTCCCGACATGCACGCCAAGTTACCGCTTGTTCAATTCCAGCCATCGCTTTCCAGGCTATTCCTTTAGCAAGAAGCAAACAGCTGTGCAAATTGACTTAGCGCTCATCGTCTATTCCCTTAAGCCTGGGCTTTCGGTGGTTACAGGAGCTGTTTGTCGGAGCGCTGTCTTTCCGGGTGCTCGTCCTGTGCGCTATGCGGACGGCAGGCATTCACAAATGGGAGTTCTTTTTCTCGGTAAGTTCTAAAGGAACCGACGTGTTTTCAGAGACAACAGAAGAGAGGAGTAACAACAGATCATAAGAGCGAAAAAAAAAAACTTCGGGGAGCGATGGGAATCAAAAAGGAAAAGAGGCAGAGCACAGTTCGGCCCGAGTGAAGACCACAGCTGCATTTGGGGAAACAAAACAGCCTCTTAATCACATGGTGTAAAAGTATGATGCTTATCACTTTTTGTTTCTCACTGCGGGCACTTCTAAAGAGAACAAAACAACGCTGAGAACTAGATTAGCTGTTTTTGTTTTTTTTTTTTTTCCTGGCGTAACATTTTGTTTGCCTGTTTAATCTCTCAGGCATTTCTGAGAAGGCAAACCAAAAAGGCTTATTCTCAGAAAAAGGGTTTTATTCCCTCATGTAATGCTCCAGCTGTATTAATGAGATCAGATCAAGAAAGCCCGAAATACTAAGACTGGAAAGATGCTTTCGCTCTTCTTCCTTCCCACCTCTCCCAGCTGGGACCTCCATGTCTTCCAGAAATAAAAAGTCAACAAGTGCGATGCAGAATCTCACTTCCCAGTGTTTTCTGGATGCCTACAAGCATTTAGGAAAAAATACGCAACTGTCCGATGGTCTCTGTCCAGAGAACGGTGGAGGGCATGGGGCAGGGAAGATGATGGCTAACCCCAGGCATGAAACCCTGGCTTCCCATCTAACAGCAAGAGATACCCATGCTTTGTACCTTTTCTGGATTTCCAACTACATGTGGTAAAAATGATCTTCCTGTCTGAAGTTATTCTTTTAAAAAAATATATATATTTTATTGATTTTTTACTGAGAGGAAGGGAGAGGGAGAGAGAGTTAGAAACATTGATGAGAGAGAAACATCAATCAGCTGTCTCCTGCACACCCCCTACTGGGGATGTGCCCCCAACCAAGGTACATGCTCTTGACCAGAATCGAACCTGGGACCCTTGATTCCGCAGGCCGATGCTCTATCCACTGAGCCAAACCAGTTAGGGCTGACGTTATTCTTTACACTAAATGAGACTCTCCTCACATTGGCTTGTTCTCAATAATGAAAACACCTGGCAATAATGTGGCATTCTAGGCCCTGCTTTTATTGCTCAGTCTATCCCTTCACTTAATCTCAAAGCTCATGACTCTTCAAGCGAATGCATATTAAAATCTAGGTCTTCAGCCCTAGCCGGTTTGGCTCAGTGGATAGAGCGTCCATTTGTGGACTGAAGGGTACCGGGTTTGATTCCAGTCAAGGGCACAGGCCTGGGTTGCGGGCTTGATCCCCAGTAGGGGGCATGCAGGAGGCAGCCAATCAGTGATTCTCATCATTGATGTTTCTATCTCTCTCTCCCTCTCCGAAATCAATAAAAATATATTTGAAAATCTAGGTCTTCAAATATCAAATGTACAACATCAGGAGGCCCTGGCTGGGTAACTCAGTTGAATACAGCATCATCCAGATACACCAAGGTTGTGGATTCAATCCCCAGTCAGGACACATACGAGAATCAACCAGTGAATGCATAAATAAGTGGGACAACAAATTGATTTCTCTCTCTCAAATCAATCAGTAAAAAAAAGAAGAACATCAAAAATGATTCACTTGAAACTCAAAAGAACCTAATTGAAAATCCAACACAGCATTCGCTCTGGGGGACAGAAGACAGTGGCAAGCCAGGTATTTTCTAAGCAATGGCCCGGCTCATTCATTGTAGGGTTTGGAAAGGCTTTTGTTCTAGTAAAATCCAACCTCACAGTGTAATCCAATATTCAGTCCAGAGGTGGGAGCCATGGGGGCCCGAGACACAAACCCATCAAGCCAGTAGCATCAGAGACCATTTCATCAGATCCTTCCCTTCAATCAGCGATTCTAAGAGTGGAAACACTTCCTAGCTTGGGATGATATAATTTTCCCAAATGAATGGCACTGTGTCACCCTTATGCAGTACATCATGAGGACGCTGGCCAAGAAATCAATGCCTATCCTCCTGGGTCTTGCTCACTCACGACCAGTTGGCATAAACAGGCGTCATGTCATAGAAGGAAAGGTAGAGTCCGTGACACAGTCCTTCTTAGCTTCATCAGGTTCTATCTTCCATTTTTCAAGGCCATCGTTTGGAAGAAATGCTATCCATATAGACTCAAAATACTCTCCACCCACAGGGAAATACACAGTTCCCTTAATGAAGTAAGTGTGACCAGCACAGCAGAGCATGTTGGGAACAGATGATTGGTCGTCAACTCTCACTAGGGCTTCTGTGAACCCTAAACCCATCTCCCGAATTCCACTTCCCTTTTCATTTCGCCTCCATTGCTTTGCCTCCTTACAATGACCACCTCTATCTCTTTTTAGTCCCAGTGTACCACTGTAGCACCTAACACACCCATCATTCTTACATAACCCACTAACAAATTCTTCATTAGATGATGGAAATGCTGCCCATAAATGGCTGAAAATGAACATTCTGAGCCAAAGGCAAGTTTGCTTCCAGGACATTGAGCTCCACGGAGCTGACCCTCGCTGTCAGGTATGCACACGATCTAGAAGACATGGGTTGGAGTGGGACCCCGTCAGCTCCGTCCCATGGTCTGTGTCTATGAATAGAGGTTCCTATTTGGTCAAATAGTCCGTCTACCTTGTTTTGCAAAAGTAACTTTAAAGAAAACTCCCTGGGGCACACATATAGACACACGTACACACACGTGTACACATGTGCGCACCCTCTATAAAACTTTCAAAACTGGGATATCTGAAATAAACAGAACTTTCGGAATTATGTTTTCCTACAACAGCAAAGTTCTCTTGTTGGTCAAGGCAAAACAAATAGCAATTCCTTACAGCAGTGGTCGGCAAACTCATTAGTCAACAGAGCCAAATATCAACAGTACAACGATGGAAATTTCTTTTGAGAGCCACATTTTTTAAACTTCAACTTCTTCTAACGCCACTTCATCCAAATAGACTCGCCCAGGCCATGGTATTTTGTGGAAGAGCCACACTCAAGGGTCCAAAGAGCCGCATGTGGCTCGCGAGCCGCAATTTGCCGACCACGGAACTAGAGGATAAAAGCACTACAGAAGCTGTTTTAACGCCTCCTTGTTGGCTGGGATGTGAGTGTGTAGCTACGGGGGGTAATTCGATGGCCACCAAGTGCCATGTCAAGAGGCCTAGTTGAGTGGCTTTCCCACTTTTCTGTCTCAGTTTTTTTTTTTTAATTTTAATATATATACATTTTTAAATATTTTATTGATATTTTACAGGGAGGAAGATAGTTAGAAACATTGATCAGCTGCCTCCTGCACACCTCCCACTGGGGATGTGCCCACAACCAAGGTACACGCCCCTGACCAGAATCGAACCAGGGACCCTTCAGTCCACAGGCCGATGTTCTATCCACTGAGCCAAACTGGCCAGGGCAATATATTTTTTATTGATTTCAGGGAGGGAGGGAGAGGGAGAGAGAGAGAGAAACATCAATGATGAGAGAGAATCATTGATCGGCTGCCTCCTGTACGCCCCACACTGGGGATCGAGCCCACAACCTGGGCATGTGCCCTGATCAGGAATCCAGATGTGACCGTGCCGTTCATAGGTAGGACCCTCAACCATTGAGGCACGCCGGCCGGGCTGGCTCAACTTTCTCTGAAGATGCTAAGATGCAGCCCAGGGGCTGCTGGGAAAACACTGGACCTCTGGGAAAGGGCCAGTAAGCAGTATGCCAGCTCTCACCCTTTGGAAGGATGAGTCTGAGGGAAGTTCTATACCAGAGCTCAAAAACCTTTCTCAATAACAAGCCAGATATGTCTAAGCACTTTTAAATATTTGAGACCATACAGTGTCTGCCACAATTACACCACTGTGCCATTTTATTTTATTTATTTATTTTTCAAATATATGTTTATTGATTTCTGAGAGGAAGGGAGAGGGAGAGAGAGAGAGAGAAACATCAGTGATGAGACAGAATCATTGATCAGCTGCCTTCTGCACGCCCACTACTGGGGATTGAGCCTGCAACCCGGATACATGCCCCTGATGGGAATCGAACCTGGGACCCTTCAGTCCGCAGGCTGACGCTCTATCCACTGAGCCAAACCAGCCAGGACAACTGTGCCATTTTAGCAAAAAGGAGCCATAGTTAATACGTAAACAAGTGGGCTATGTGTCAATCAAATTCAACAAAAAACAGGCAGGGTTTGGCTTCCAGGATATAGTGTGTTGACCTCTGTTGCACATCATTTCTTAGAAATTCCCAGTGGGTTTGAGCTCCAAATGCCCACACTGCTAACCTATACAATTTTTTGCTTTGTCCTGATATTGTTCCTTCCTTCTCTCATTTTTCCTACTTCCTCAGTGCTGCTTCCTGGCATCACCTCCCAAATTAACCACCTGCCCTCACATCCTTATCTCATGCAGCAGGCACGGGCACCCACTCACTATCTGTTGACAGAAATAGCGAAGGAAACACGCATGATAAAACGTGAGTGCTGTACAGTGGCTTCGCAGCGCTGGTACAAATGGATGCTTAATAGAAGATGATAATAAAAATAAACCAGCAACTTCAGGATCTGGGTTTATTCTAGAGTTAGAATAAATTGCATCACCATTCTATTCTGTGTCTCATAATCATCCTTTATTTAAGAAAAACAAGTATTGCAGAGGAACATATTTGGCTCATGCAGTGCTACAAACGAGGAAGCAGAGCGCCGGCAGGTAATCAGCATTGGTGAAATGGTCCGCGGGCTGATTGCAAGCCATGTTTTTCAAGCAGTCCTTCTAGAAGGTTCTGCTAAGAGCTGGTCTACACACTCAGGATTTAGTGATCAGTGACAAGAGGTGTGCCTGCTCAAAACAAGGGAACTATGACAAAGCGACCTCAGAGGAAGCCTCTTAATGCCTTCTCCAAACTTCTCCGTTCATCAAAATCTAAAGAGAGAATTCCATTTTTTTGCCAGTTCTTCATGGATGGAGAGTGCTTTGGGGTTTGTTCCTACCCATTCTCTCTTAGGTATGGATTTTAACTGTTCATTCTGTACCATGAAATAAAATTCTGCTGAATTTTCATGTGCTGTTATCCCTAGCTTCAAAAGTAATGTTCAAACGAATGAATGAATGGACGAGTGAAGAAATGAATGAGAGCTTAAGGTACTGAACTTTATCATGTGGGAAATTCAAACTTCCGTAACCTGCCCCAGAGTGCGTGCCATTCAAGTTGGCCAAGACAAACGACTTTTGAGGGATGACACTCTAACAAAAGAATGCATGGCCGTAGAGTCCCGTAGAGTCACATTTTGTGCTTTTACTAACAAAATTAAGAAATACTTCTTCAGAATGACTAGGTAAAATGTTGGTGCTTTTAAGAAGACATCAAAAAGGGCAATTTTATTCATTAAATACCTTATATAAACTATTAACTTCAAAAATAAAAATAAAAATCAGCCCAATTGGCATGGCTCAGCTAGGAACCAGGAGGTTATGGTTAAGTTTCCAGTCAGGGCACATGTGGGTTGTGGGCTTAATCCCCAGTGTGGGGCGTGCAGGAGGCAGCTGATCCATGATTCTCTCTCACCATTGATGTTTCTCTCTCTCTCTCTCCCTTCCCCTCTGAAATCAATAAAAAAAACATACACTGAGTGGCCAGATTATGACCTCTGAATGCATAATAATCTGGCCATGAAGTGTACATCCTATATAATAAAAGGCTAATATGCAAATTATCCCCTTGACCAGGAGTTCGACCAGCAGACAGGCCGGCCAACCACCCATGTCCCCTCCCCCTGGCCAAGCTGGCCGGACCCACCCATGCATGAATTCATGCACTGGGCCTCTAACATACATATACATATATATATATATATATATATATATATATACACACACATATACATATATATATATAGCCAGATTATTATGTCTTCAGAGATCATAATAATCTCGCCAATCAGTGTATATTTTTTAAAAAAGTAAATAAAAGCAACAAAAAAATTCCAAAACCAAACCAAATTAAATGAAAACAAAAGAGCAACCTTGCCATTCTATTATGAACACACACCTTCTGAAGCTACTTTGTTCTACAAGTATAACTACTTTTCAAAAGTAGGTAGAACATCTTACTGTTCGCACAGTTGCCAAGGCGGAATTATGTCCTTTACTAGAGGCCCAGCGCACGAAATTCATGCACAGAAACAGTCCTAGGCCTGGCCTGTGATCAGGGACATCCTCCCCTGCTCCTGAAGCTAGCCCCCTCCCCGCCGCTACTCACCCCCAGTTCCCTGTTTGCCAGGGCGATCGGAGTCTGCCGGCTGGGGAAAGGGACTGAGAGTTGGTCAGTGCGCCTCATAGTGACTGGTCGAGCAGTTGTTCTGGTCATTCTGCCGTTAGGGTCAATTTGCATATTACCCTTTTATTATATAGGATTTGCTTCATTTGTACTACATAAGGCAGGGAGTTTTGAAAAGACAAAGGCAATAGACACAAGATCTTACAATGGGCAACACAACTCAACATAGCCATTGCCCTGTTTCCACGCTACTGTACTCTAAGCAATGATGACAAATATGTGCTTCTTTTCAGTTTTTAAGTAATGAGTCACATTATACAACTACACGCAACCTTCTATGCTACCTTCTGCAGTCAAAATCAAAGCCAGAATAAGTCCCTCCATGCTGGCTGGAAGCCGGGCCTTGCCATTCGGAGTGCCAGGACAGCAGCCAACAACCACTTGTCATGTCTGACCACACAGACTGAGCAACTGGTGAGACAGTTTCAAGGTGGTAATTCACGGAACTACAGGAAGCCCTCACAGTTGAGTGCTTTTAGAACTGGCAAGTTTAGCCCCATCGTGGTAATTCACAAGTGATTTAATGGTGGTGAATAATGGGCCTGCTTCAACATTTATAAGCAGACATAAAAAGTTATGACAATGCCCTAACTGGTTTGGCTCAGTAGATAGAGCGTCGGCCTGTGGACTAAAGGGTCCCAGGTTCGATTCCGGTCAAGGGCATGTACCTGGGTTGCGGGCACATCCCCAGTAGGGGGCGTGCAGGAGGCAGCTGATCGATGTCTCTCTCTCATCGATGTTTCTAACTTTCTATCCCTCTCTCTTCCTCTCTGTAAAAAATCAATAAAATATATTAAAAAAAAAAGTTATGACAATTTCACACAGAAAGCGAATCTTGATATTAAAAATAGGCTTGGAATAGAACTCAAATGCCATATCTGGGATGGCAGCTTTAGGGGAGAGCGGGGGGAATGAGTGCGAGGGGAGTATACTTCCTTAAAACACAGGCCCTGAAGGAGAGATGAGAGTGGCTCACAGAACAGAGGGAGGTATTGCTCAGGGTACTGACCATGAAGACCACTGCCAGGTTGAGAAATTGAAATTTTCTTGTTAAAACAGCTGTTTGTCGCTGATTATGGCAACGTTTCTGAATCATTTGTCCTTGCTCTCTTCATCTAGTTGTTTCGAAAAATATCAAGATAGTACCTATGGCCATGAATATGTTGCAGGCATTGAACAAAAGTTATAATTTATAATGCAATGTGTGACAAAGTAGATATACACTGAGTGGCCAGATTATTATGATCTCTGAACGCATAATAATCTGGCCACTCAGTATATATCCTATACAATAAAAGACTAATATGCAAATTGTCCCCTCGACCAGGAGTTCGACCAGCAGGCAGGCCAGCCAACTGTCCATGTCCCCTCCCCCTGGCCAGGCTGGCCAGACCCCACCCAAGCACGAATTCATGCACTGGGCCTCTAATACACACACACACACACACACACACACACACACACACACACACACACACTGAGTGGCCAGATTATTATGTGTTCATAGATCATAATAATCTGGGCACTCAGTGTATATCTAATGCCATCCGACTATCACATTCTGATTATGAGTTCTATTCAAAGCAATTTGAGATGCATTGCTGTCGCAAACACAACAATATTGACCTGACAGAACAATTCAAATGGATGCTCTTGCTGAACACTTGAGGATGGTGAGGGTCATCCGTTTGAGCAACTCATCCAAAGCTAACCAGGAGCAAATGAGGAGGAAAGTGTAAGAAGTCATTCTTCGGATTGGAAATCTAGCATTTGTTTCATCCCATGGTTTTCCTCCCCAAACAGTTTCTCAGAAGGCAGATGAATGACCAGAGTCAGTTTGACCAGAAAAGATGTGAAAATCCCTTAATAGAGAGCTTTTTTTTAATTGTCTAAAGTTTTGCATAAGTCTCCCAGCCATTCCCACCCCGGGCAAGCCACCACCGCCCCAGTGTCTGTGTCCATTAATAGAGGATTTCTAAGAGCATGGCCCACCCATGGATATCTGCATGTATGAACAGATCACCCAGGTATAAAATAGTCAGAGCACTAGTTCCTTTAAGTCTTACAGTGAAGGTGCCCAGCCAGATGAGAGGCAGTTTTCTTTCTTTCTTTTTTAAAAAAATATATAATTGATTATTTTACAGAGAGAAAGGTATAAGGATAGAGAGTTAGAAACATTGATGAGACATTGATCAGCTGCCTCCTGCACACCCCATACTGGGGATGTGCTTGCAACCAACGTACATGCCCTTGACTGGAATCGAACCTAGGACCCTTGAGTCCGCAGGCCGACGCTCTATCCACTGAGCCAAACCGGTTAGGGCCAGAGAGGCAGTTTTCTAAGCAGGGGTAGAATATTCAAGCAAGGCCTTAGGCACCCAACCCAAGGAGACACGAACTCTAAACCTGCTCAACAGCAAGAGACGGCACCGATGTATATTGGGCCATTGGCACTACTCAATTGGAAAACACCAACGTGACATCAGACCTGCCTTCACACACTCCTTTATCCAATGTTTAATCTTCAACACAGCACTTCCCTTGAAATGAAACATAAACATTGAGTGCACAAAATAGAAGTTCTTTCATTTCAATTCATGCGACCTATGATCCTTATCTTTCTCTGAAGACGGCAATGATTCCTATTAATCTTTCTCACATGAGAAACAAACAAACCCATTTGCCTGCATAACTTAATATTTCTTCGACATATGCTACGAATATTACTTTTGCTCTAGCCGAAGAATTCTTAACTCAATCACTGACAGAAATAATAAAACACGCCAGGACTAAAACTGTCCTCATTGGTTGAATTTGCCTAGTCCAAATTGCACATTTTAGCAATGTTTACTTAAAGAAAAGGAGCTCATTTATTTATGGAAGTGTTTCTGGAGCAAGAGTTATGTAGTTTCTACTTGTATTCGTTCAAATCCTGTTATCTTCTTAATGGCCAATAACATGAATTCTAAAGAATAAATTTCTATTCTTCCCAGCTCTGAAAGCTGTTATCCTTGAAAGAGAGGACAAAGGAGAGATCAAATGCTTAGATCGGTTCATTTATCAGGAGCAGGAACTGGCAATTAATAAATGTTAAGAGAAGCTCATTTTATTTGCACATAACAAGACACTTCCACTTTGATTAACCGAGTAAACAATCGCTTCATCATGCCCTACGTGTACTCATTCAACGGAATTCAAAAAGATTTCAGCAATAGTTGCTCCATGCAATTAATTACCATTCTATAAATAGCACCTTTGTTAAACGAGGACAGTTAACCCCCGTGACCCTAAATTCAAATTCTGTTTCCAGGAAAAGTTGAAAGTGAGATTCCTATTCAGAGGACAGCTCTATATTGTGAAAGCAGACATTTGAAGGCAATATTCCATTTAGTCTAATGAAATAAAAGGAAACAGTGAAAATTAAGGCTATTTAGAAGAGAGAGAATGCTTATTTTTATGTGTTGTTTTGATAATAATTGCAAATATGCAATGGCCCAACATATCATGAATTGACTGCAATTTACATATTCATCCCACAGGGAAGTAAACCCAACAGCGCCCTGGAGCCATGATGGAGTAATCACCCACCTTGCTGTAAAGGCCCGGAAACACAGACACATCACTGCCCACTGAACTTGATTCCCTGTTATTGAAGAGATGGATTTGACTTTCGTTCCCTTTTATACGTAACTAGTAGCCCTGCGCACGAACCCGTGCACCAGTAGCTCTCTGCCGCCTTCCTGTAGCTCTCCGCCCACTGCCCCGCCCTCTTGTAGCTCCCCCCGCCCCTTTCCCCCCCTCAGAGCTTGCTACCCTGCTCCCTCCTGTAGCTCTCCACCTCCCGCTTATAGTTTGCTGCCCCACACTCCTGCAGATCCGTGATTTGGTCGTTATGCCTCATGGCGTAATGGATAATTAGAATATTCTTCTCTTATTATATAGGATTTTAAATTTGGTTGAAAAAAGCAGTTCCCCACAGAAGGTGTAGAAAATGTGATTCTAGCCAAAACCGGTTTGGCTCAGTGGATAGAGCGTCGGCCTGCGGACTAAGGTCCCAGGTTCGATCCCGGTCAAGGGCATGTACCTTGGTTGCGGGCACATCCCCAGTAGGAGGTGTGCAGGAGGCAGCTGATGGATGTTTCTCTCTCATCGATGTTTCTAACTCTCTATCCCTCTCCCTCTCTGTAAAAAAATCAATAAAATATATTTCAAAAAAAAGAAAAAAAAGAAAATGTGATTCTAGGGGAAAGGGGGGAAAGGTTTGCATAGTTTGGACCTTGTCACGGTAGAGCCTTGAGTCATGCAGGGCATGTACCTCAGTTGCTAGCTCCATACCCAGCCCTGGTCCAGGCACATGCCGGAGGCAACCAATCGATGTGTCTCCCTCACATCAATGTTTCTCTCTGTCTCTCCCCTCCCTTCCAATCTCTCTAAAAATCAATGGAAAAATATCCTCGGGTGAGGATTAACAACAACAAGAAAGACCCATTTGTCTGCATGGCAGGGTTCAGAGGTCCCATGACAATATGAAGAAATAATAGCGACTATATGCCAGCAAATTCTGACTTCTGGTCACCTGCCTGTATGCCATTTGTGGCACACTGGGTGGGAAGCTTGCTCTAGAAGCAGTGCCTCTTTGGAAGAAGGTCATGATATGTGCACGGTAACATCTCAACCATCCAAATTCTTGTGGCCAAAGGTACTAAGGATCTATCCATTTCCCAAGCATTGCCACCTCCTGGTGGTTCCATTGAAATCATCATTTTCTCAGATGGAACTTCTTGAAGTTGGGGGTGTCCTCAGTTAAAAGCACGCCCAGATCACAGTGACATCCTCGGTACCTGGTGGCTGACAGCCTAGATCTCCCTGGAGTCGAAAGACCTTGTTTAATGGTTTATTCCTACACAGTTGATCATTTTCCCAAACGTTCAGCTCTCACAAACAAATCTTCCATGTATCTTGCCAAAGACTCTTTCCCTCTTCCCCTAGCTCCTCAGTGTGTTCCTTTCGACCTAGAAATAATGCACCAGGCAGTGGCAGAATGCCCTGCCCCGTCAGCCTAGCCCTGTGCATCCTGGGAGTGTCACGCCTGAGTGAGCGGGAGTGAGTGTGATACGCAAGGATCCTTTTATTGTGGAGTTGTTACTGGAAGGAGAGAGAAGGGCAAAAAGCAAACAGAAAAATAAATAAATGATTATTTCAATCGTTATTTTCCAGTTATGTATTTTTTAATATTTAGAGTTTATACGCCAAGCGTAGCATAGACTCCTGGGGTGCGTTCCGCTACAATACGGGGTTTTGAATGTGCAATTTGGGCATCAGTTTAAGACGGCTCAATGTCTCTTCAAGATTTCCCAGACAAAGCCATGTAACATTTCGTGGACTTCCAATTACTCCCTGTAGCTTTCGCTCTGGAGTCAAGGAAAGTTCATTTTTCTTGATTTCATTTTCCACCGATTCATGCAACCGAAATGGAGAGGCGATCCTATCCAGTGTTCTAAACCAGTGGTCGGCAAACTCATCAGTCACAGACCCAAATATCAACAGCACAACGACTGAAATTTCTTGGGAGAGCCAAATTTTTTAAACTTACACTTCTTCCAATGCCACTTCTTCAAAATAGACTCGCCTAGGCCGTGGGGTTTTGTGGAAGAGCCACACTCAAGGGGCCAAAGAGCCGCATGTGGCTCGCGAGCCGCAGTTTGCCGACCACTGTTCTAAACGAACGGCAGGATCTAGAAAAGGGCTGTAAAAACTGGCATTTATCTTTTGGGGTATCGGGTCTCCTATCTCTGTGGTTGCTGTTATGAACTGAATGTCTGTGCCAACCCCCCAAAATTCCTGTTGACATCCTAACCCCTAAAGTGATGGTATTAGAAGGGGGGGGCCTTTGGGAGGCGAAGCCCTCTAGAATGGGATTAGAACAGTTATAAAGAGACCCCAGCCCTGGCCGTTGTTGCTTAGTCAGTTGCACCAAAAGGTTGCCAGTTCAGTTCCAGTCAGGGCACATGTCTGGGTTCTGGGCTTGATCCCTGGTGGTCAGCAGCATGTAGGAGGCAGCTAATCGATGTTTTGCTCTCACATCGACATTTCTCTCTATCTCCCTCTCCCTGTTCTCTCTCTAAAAATCAATTTTAAAAATCTGAGAGACAGAGAGAGACCCCGAGACCTTGCTTCTACTATGTGAAGACAGAAGGAAAAGACAGCTGTCCCTTACCAGACGCCGTATCTGCTGGAGTCTTGATCTTGGACTTCCATCCTCCTGAACTGTGAGCAATTAATTTTGATTGTTTATAAACCCTCTACTCGGTGGTATTCTTTTCAGCAGACCAAACGGACTAAGACAGCTTCTGTGAGTCCTGTCTCCCATTGCCCCTCCATCAATCACTCACTCATAGTATTCAACAGTGTTGGCACTCTTCCCAGGCTTCCGAAGATCAATCCTTTTGGATGCTGTGGACTCCCCTCCTCCCACCCCCTACCAGGACCCTGGACCTTCCTTACCAATTACTGCAGAGAGCAGTCAGTTACCCCTGAAGCAACACTGAGAGGCAGAAGGAATAGCTAGGCCTAGCTTCCCCGCCACAGGTTGAGACACATCTGTGGTGTTTCTCACCTTCCATATGGAATTTCAGACACACAGCAGAGGATTCACTATCAGTATGTCACATGCTCACAGCAAACCACTGAGATCATTATTTCCATTTTATAGATGAAAACACTCCAGTTTGAAGAAGTCTGGTGACTTTTCCAAGGCCATACAGGACTTGGCATTTTTCTGACGGATGCTGTTTTAATTTGTTTTGTTTTGTTGTGTCTCATTTTCTTGGAACTCTGTACTTTCCAACCTCCGTGTTGGAAAAGCAAAGTTACCAGACTAATTGAAACCAAGGTTCCAATGGGTAATAGCCATTTGGGGTGTTGAACCATTCCGAATGCAGTATTTTTTTTTAAATATATATTTTATTGATATTTCACAGAGAGGAAGGGAGAGGGATAGAGAGCTAGAAACATCGATGAGAGAGAAACATCGATCAGCTGCCTCCTGCATGTCTCCTACTGGAGATGTGCCCGCAACCAAGGTACATGCCCTTGACCGGAATCGAACCCGGGACCCTTCAGTCCGCAGGCCGACGCTCTATCCACTGAGCCAAACCAGTCAGGGCCCGAATGCAGTATTTTAACAAGCAATGCCGTCATTGGAAAATGTGAATAGCTCCCAGTGGAAATATCTCATCTGCAGACAGGTGACCTTCGGCCGACCCTCCTGCAGTATAGGTGACCCATTTCCTTTGCCGGCGAGTAAGGCTGGATATAATTTCAAGGGTTATAATAGAGGAGAAAATGAAATGAGTTCTGGACCTCATGAGTTCAGAATGTAATAAAACAGTCCTAGTTCCACCGTGGGCTCCTGCTGCGGTTATTTACGCCTGTTTCCTTGGCGAACCGAACAGAGTGGAGGCTGGATGATCACACACGGGATCAAATGCCCCTACTTCCTAGCTAGATGGTGTCTCCACAACTGCAAAAGGCCTCAGATATTACTCTACCTGCAAGCTACCAAGGGGATTTGCCCTGTTCGTCATGTGTGCTTGCGGAAGACACAAGACTCCTGGGTCAGAGGAGGAAAGAATGTATTATTTGCAGCAATGACAATAGTCAGAGTATCAGCTCTGGTGCCAGTCCCAAAGGGGAAGTTCACGGAGAGAGAATGGTGGGCTCAAAGCAGGGCAGGTGATGCCTACACATGGTAACTGAACAGGGACGCCAAACGAAGGGAACCTGCATGTTTTACAAGGGACAGCAAAGCCTGGGTGACCTTTGTCCTGGACGGAGATCTTATCTTTATTATACTGGACAATACACAAACCCGCCTTTGCTCTGGCTGGTGTTACTTTAACTGTCAGCCAAATCTTCTCACTATACAACCATCCTGGAAGAGACAATCAGGGTCTCTGATCAGAAAAGAGGTAGACATGTCAGAGACCACGGAGAATTGTCTCCCAACACCTTGGTTTTCTCATCTATAAAATGGAAAAAAATATCCCGGCCATTGGTGGCTCAGTAGTTTAGCGTCGACTTAAGAACCAGGAGGTCATGATTCGATTCCAGGTCAGGGCACATGCCCGGGGTTATGGGCTCAATCCTCGGTGGGGGGCGTGTAGGAGGCGGCTGATCAGTGATCCTCTCTCATCATTGATGTTTCTATCTCCCTTCCTTCCTCACTAAGATTAATCCTATGTAATAAAAGGCTAATATGCAAATTGTCCCCTCGGGAGTTCAACTGACCGAGAGTTCAACCGCTCTCTATGATATGCGCTGACCACCAGGGGGCGGTGCGGAATGAAGGAAGGCTCCGGCCGGCAGCTGGCAGCCGGGGTAAGCAAGGCCCTGATTGGCCCTGATCGCCGGCCAGGCCTAGGGACCCTACCCGTGCATGAATTTCGTGCACCGGGCCTCTAGTAAAATCGTTTCTAACTCTCAAAGTTTCTCTTCACCTTCTGATTAGGAACAATTGTGCATTCCAACCAGGTCTGTGTCTTGCCCCCTTTACACTGGTAGCATCGTTCCATCTCACTAAAAGCAATAGAAGAAGAAAGTGCCTTAGGTGAGGCATCAGAATCCTAAGTTTTGACATCCACTCATTAAGCAAATATGTACTGAGCTCCTTCCACCCACAGAGTTCCATGGGATGTGCTGGATGAAGCCCAAACTGTCTGGCTTCATCGAACTCCTCTTACTTGAGACACATCCCGAATCTCGGAGGCTTCCTTTGCCTCAAATAGCGCCATGTTCTGCCTACCATTATGAGGAAGGATAAGCGTGTAACCCTATGATTCAGTATTACCCAAACTGTATTAATGGACTAGCATACTTTAATGACCAAGGAGACAGAACAATTTTCAGTCCAACCCGAACTGCATAAAGGATGGCAGACACAGTAAGGTCACTTCATTGAGATTCTGCGCTTGGATTTCTAATTTCACAAGCCCTTTGTGTGCTGCGCCTGCTTGAACTGGCTTTTTATAACTTTCCCAAAACAAGGAGGAATGTTTCCCTCACAAGGTCATCTGAAAATCTTCAGCGGATTAGTTTGCTGACATACTCAGTTGTTAGATAATACAGTTGGATATAATCCAAAAAGCTTTTAATTCTCTTTAGGAATGGCAAATCACAAAATAACAAATCTTTAAAGGCCAGAGGCAGCACTGATTAATCCATTTCCCTCCCTCCTTTTCTAGGTTAAGGTAAAAGATGGATAGAAGTATCCACACATAGTTTTTCACCTGGAAATTTTGATCCTCGGTCCTGAACAGAAGGCACAAAACAACATTTTACTCTATTTTGAAATTATAAGTAACTAAAGGACTCTGAATGCATAATATGACTAGTTTCTCAGAGAACCCTGGAAAAAACTAAAGTTTTTAAACGTGAGTCTCAGAATCTTCCTAAGAAAACTCCCGAGAACCAAGTGAAATGCGAGCATCACCAAAGGAAGAGAGGCAAAGGCAGATTTCCCAGGAGAGCAGACAGAGAGACCAAGATCAAGTTCTCATCATGGCAGAAAATTCCAGAAGCAATGGAGTAATATTTTTGAAGGGGTAACACTTGAGGATGTTCTGAGGGGAGAAAACGTTGGAATCCAAAACTACCATTTGAGAGTAGGAGTTTGCTACTGATAGACCAGGGCTGGGGATCAAACGTACAACCCAGGTAACGTGCCCTTGACTGGGAATCCAACCCACAGCGCACAGGCAGATGCTCTAACCACTGAGCTACACCAGCCAGGGCACTACCAACCTTAATACATGTATACTATTTTCCTGACTGGGAAGGCCCTCAATCCTTCTCTTCACCTAGAAAGTCATTCTCATCCTGAAAACCCAGCTGAGAGTTTGCTGGTTCACAGATACGCCCCTGCTTTCCCAGGGTACCCATCTCTTCCTTTCTCTGATCTCCTCCTCAGGGCCTCCTCAGCAAGGCGGCAACAGAAGGTGAATTGGCAGGTGGCTTCTTCTACTGTAGCTGAGCCCTTTTACTGCTGCATAACTTTTCAAGGATGTGTCTTCTTTCCAAATAGACTATCCGCTCTTTGGGGTCAGCAAGCAAACCATACCTTTATGGTCTTTTGTAACCTTTTTTATTTATTTTTTTCCCAGAGAGGAAAGGCAACAGTTTGTGAAACAGTTTGTAAAACAATCCATTTGTGAACCAAGAAGGAAAGGATATTATTTAAAGTTCAAAGATCATTAATAAACCGTCAAGAAGGCCTCTATATTGGGAAGAGACTTTTCAAAGGACCGACAGGTGTGAAGTCTGAGACATGAAATAGGGCATGGTGGAGAAATGAATTAAGTTTCAAGGGACAAAAGTTTAAAATGCAAAAGGGGTTATTATGAGAGAAAAAAATGAGGTCAAAGAGGTTACTAATGAGCATCCATTTGTTAAGAGAGAGGGTTGTGATTTTCTAGTGTGGACATCAAGGAAATTATATGAATGTTTATTTCATAAGCTCCTTTGTTTTATGAAATGAAAACATTCAACACATATTTGTTGGATTAAACACCTTGGAGACTGGGTAAACAAAAAGGCAAAATCCCAGATCTCCTTGACTTCATATTTCAATATATGGAGGAGATGGAAAATAAACTAGATGCATGTCATTGTGTAATCCATGATCCCTGAGTGTGGACAGGACTGGGACTTACTTCTAGTGATAGAATTGCACAAAAAGTGATGAGATTTCATTTCTGAGATTAGCTTTTAAATGACAGTGGCTTCCATCTTGCTGGCACTATCTTGCTTGAAACAGCTGCCATGTTTTAAGCTGTGCTACAAAGAGACTGATGTAGCAAGGAACTGAAGGTGGCCTCTGGCCCACAGCCAGAGAGGACCTGAGGCCATCAGTCCTGCAACCCTTGAGCGATTGAATCCTGCCAACAGCCAGGTGAATAATCTTGGAAGCAGAATTTAACCTGCTCCAATTTAACCTTGACATGTCTGTGGTCCTGGTTCACACATTGATTGCAGATTTGTGGAGAGACCCAAGCTAAGTTGTGGCCAGATTGCTGACCTACAGAAATCAGGTAATTATTAATGTTTGTTGTTTAAAGTTACTAATTGTAGGGTAATTTGTTACACAACAATGGATAACTAAGACATGATATTTTGGATAAGTGCTATGGATGAGGATAAGGAGTTTAGCAGGTGTAGGAGTGGAAGCGTGGTTTGTGTTTGATAAAGAGTGGTTTTGAAGGCCTCTCTGTGAAGGACACTCGAGAGTGGAGCTGAAGAGAGCGTGGGTATAAGCCAGGCTAGTATCTGGAGGAAGTGCTTTCCAAGAAGAGGAAACAAGTCCAAAAGCCTGAGCTAGACATGGACTTGATTAGCCTAAAAGAAATTTAGAACGTCAGTGAGGGAGGGCAGGAAGGAGCCTTCCAACTCGGCACAGCCTGGTTCTCTCTGTTAGTGGGATTCTCTCACTAAGTGGACTCTGTTTTCTCTTATTTAGTGTGATATAAACAGTCTCTCCCTAGGAGAATCAGAACGCTCAAGAAACAAAAAGTGTCAGACCAGATGAGGCACAAATGACACAATTTTAACGGTATTGCTTTTCTTTCTATTGTAAATGACCTGATTAAAAAATGATCTGATCAAAACAAGAGCAAGTAAAAATTTCTTACCAATAAAACCAATTTGGCATATAAGAGAAAATTAGTAAATACTCAAAACTATAAACCATGCCGATTACAGATGGTTTGGAATATAACAACAGTATATAGTAATTCTTAGCTATGTTAAAACTTAAGAACCACTGAACAGGGAGAAAAGGGGGCTACATTCCAATGTCTGAGAGGGCCTTTGAGGTAACCACCAAATCTTGTGGAGAATGGAAGTGGATGGAAAATTCTCAGCTGTTGCTATTTATCAATCACTTTCCTCTGTTCTGTTTTATATAAATGCCCATGCAACCTTAATGCATGTTACTAAGTTTTATGAGATATATATTACACACTGGGCACCTAGAATATAGTAGGTAGGCGATAAATGTTTGATGGATTTGAACTAAAAGCTTAAACTGACACACATTCATACAGTTTGGCTCAGTGGATATAGTGTGTTAGCCTGTGGATTGAAGGGCCCCAGGTTCGATTCCGATCAAGGGCATGTACCTAGGTTGCAGGCTCGATCCCTCGCCCTGGGTCAGCCAATTGATGTGTTTTCTCTCACATCGATATTTCTCTCTGTCTTTCCCCCTCTCTTCCACTCTCTCTAAAAATCAATGGAAAAATATCCCCGGGTGAGGATTAACAACAAAAAACAAACAAAAAACACACATAAAAACACAAATGGTGTTGAGAAGAAGTAGACACCCTCTCTGCTCTCATGCAATCTAATTTCATGCCCATGTCCTTTCACACTGGTCTCATGAACCATGGCATGTTCATGTAAGATGCATATTATTTTGCTTATAATCCATGATTTTTTCCTCCTAGATTCCTTGAAGCAGAGAACATTTTTATATATTAACTAGAGGCCTGGTGCACGAATTTGGGCACGGGTGGGGTCCCTTGGCCTTGTCAGCGATTAGGACCTTCTCGCACAGTCCCGATTGGGCCAATCAGGGCTGGCCAGCTGGGGGCAGGTACCACAGGAGGTTGGCTGTGGGAGCGTACTGACCACCAGGGGGCAGCTCCTGCGTTGAGCGTCTGCCCCTTGGTGGTCAGTGCGCATCATAGCTAACGGCTGGTCATCCAGCCATCCAGCCATAATAGTCGCTTAGACTTTTATATATATAGATTACTAAGGCTCCCAAAAGTGCTCAGCACATAGTAGGTTTTCAATAAATGTTTGCATAAATGAATGAATATATGGATTCAAGGTGTGTTTCTAAAGGCCAAAATTGAGAAAGACAAGTATCACATGATCACTCATATGTGGAATCTAACCAACAAACTGATGAACCGAGTGGATCCAGAGACATGGAAGCATGGAACAGAGAGCGGAATCTCACAGGATGCTGGGGAGTGTGGGTGGATGGGTGGGAGGTAATCAACCAAAGACCTTGTATGCACATATGCATAACACATGGACACAGACAATAGGGTGGTGAAGGCCGTGGGCAGAGGGAGGGGTAGAGTGAGCTGGAAGGGGTCAATGCGGGAAAATGGGGGACCTATGTAACACTTTCAATAAAGAATTATTTAAAAATAATAATAAAAGCCAAAATTGAAAGCTCTGTCTGCCTTTAAATACAATGTTTAAGATACAATTTGATTTGTAACTCAAGGGTAAGACTGAATTTCTTTATGCAATTTGAACATAAATGCTACTTGAACACTGAGTGTCATGAAAATATATTTCAGAAAAACTAATAGCAGTAGTCAAAAGCTTCAGAGAATGTTTTTCATCTACAAAAAAGACTTCAGTAATGTCATTTATTTCCTAACGTCAGAGGTAGAGATGTCTGAGAGATGGTAGGAAATAATGCTTGACAAACTTAAAGATGAAAAAAAATGAGTGTAAAAGGATTGGCCGTATAAGAGAAATGTGAAACTTGAAAGCGTAAGTTACATTCAGAAAGATGGTTCAGCAACAACTTCATCTCCTCCTTGTCACTTAGAACATGGATTTTCAGCTGACAGAGGCAAAACTAGGCATTAGGATAAGGATTGTCTTTCTAGTTTAGAACAGCGGTCGCCAATCGGTGGTCTGTGGACCACTGGTGGTCCATGAGGTCCGAAAGGTTGGCGACTGCTGGTGTAGAGGGCTATCATCAAAGGAAACAGCCCTCATCCATTCATTGAACATGTACTAACTGAGCACTTACAATAAGGAAGGAATTCTGCTGTCTTTGAGGAGTCATAGCTATATGATGATGTCTTTCTCTCAAAGCCTTCTTTTTTTTTAAAAAAAAAATATTTTATTGACTTTTTACAGAGACGAAGGGAGAGGGATAGAGAGTGAGAAACATCGATGAGAGAAACATTGATCAGCTGCCTCCTGCACACCTCCTACTGGGGATGTGCCCGCAACCAAGGTACATGCCCTTGACCAGAATTGAACCTGGGACCCTTGAGTCCACAGGCTGACGCTCTATCCACTGAGCCAAACCGGTTAGGGCTCTCTCAAAGCTTTTTGATCTGGTTTGGGAAATTGATGTGTAAAGAAATAAACATAAAGAGGAGGCAGGGCTAACTACCAAGAATTAATGCCATTCAAGACAGGAAACTTGGAAGATGTCTATCTTTTCCTTGAAGTCACGTTCAGCATGGCTTTTGTTGAACAGTGAGAGAGCATGACAGCCTGACCAGCGAGGCTCAGTGGTTGAGCACAGATCTATGAACCAGGAGGTCACAGTTGATTCCTGGTCAGGACACATGCCAGGGTTGCAAGCTTGATCCCCAGTAGGGGGCGTGCAGGCGGCAGCCAAACAATGTTTCTCTCTCATCATTGATATCTCTCTCTCTCTCTCCCTCTCCCTTCCTCTCTGAAATCAATAAAAAACATATTTTAAAAATAAATAAATAACAAGAAATAGGCAGAGTTAAATGTATTTGCCCCTGGGAGCAGGTGAGGTACACAAAAAGAGGGAGCAACATTGGTTTTATACTGCTAGTCCTTTAGTACAAGGAGACTTTGAAAATTATTTGTAAGTAAAATTTTGGTTAAAAATAAAATAGCATCTTTTTTTTTTTTTTTTTTTTTTTTAGACAGAGACTCGTATCAACCAGTCCTTTGACATGAGGAGTCTCCATTGGTGATTAGAGACAGGATATAAGGTGGCTTCCCCATCTGAGGTTGGCAAGTCCCTTTATCTTCCCCCTCAGAGCCCCACAGAGCCCAACCCACATCGTGATTCTGTTCACTCAAGTGCTGTTCCAACACTTTCAGCTTTTCTCTACCCTCCCATGTTCATCATCGTTCATCTATCTGCGCATCTTGTACCTTGAGCTTGAGGTGACTGCACGGGATGTGTCTACCCAAGAAGACACACATATGTACTGCCTGAGCCTTGACTCTAGCCAGCAGAATTCTGGGAACTAAAAGGGCTCATTGTGAATATGAAATTTTGTATTAAGGAGGTAAGAACAGGCTTAAATACACACTGAGTGGCCAGATTATGATGATCTCTGAACGCATAATAATCTGGCCACTCAGTGTATATCCTATATAATAAAAGGCTAATATGCAAATTGTCCCCTCAACCAGGAGTTTGAGAGCAGGCAGGCTGGCCAACCGCCCATGTCCCCTTCTCCTGGCCAGACCCCCACCCATGCACGAATTCATGCACCGGGCCTTATATGTATGTATATATATATATATATATATATATATATATATATATATATTACTGTATAATGACAAAGTACTGGAAGGAGCATTTCAGCAGCCAATTAATTACCCTTTACATCACATAAAAATTAATGTCTAAAGTGATTAAGTATAAGTGAGTGTATATGTATACACATAATGGTAGCTGATATTTATATTAGGCCAATAATGTGCCAGACATTGTCTTAAACACAGTATATATATTAATTTCGCTAATTCTCACCATCCCATCTACAATGTAAGGACTGTTATTATCCTCATTTTCAGAGAGATTAGGCACAGAGCAGATATGTAACTTGCCTGAGGTCACACAGCTATTGACATTCATGATTCTAACCAGCCTTGGGCAAACTACAGCCTGCGGGCCGGATCCGGCTGTTCTATCCGGTTCTCTTGCTCTCCCCTCCGCTCCTTTACTTTGAATTTCTATTAGTTCACACAAACACTCCATCCATGCTTTTGTTCCGGCCCTCCGGTCCAGTTTAAGAACCCATGGTGGCCCTCGAGTCAAAAAGTTTGCCCACCCCTGTATCTAACCCATTAAAAATCACTAAACTCGCCAAAACCGGTTTGGCTCAGTGGATAGAGCGTCAGCCTGCGGACTGAAAGGTCCCAGGTTCGATTCCGGTCAAGGGCATGTACCTTGGTTGCGGGCACATCCCATGTAGGGGGTGTGCAGGAGGCAGCTGATTGATGTTTCTCTCTCATCGATGTTTCTAACTCTCTATCCCTCTCCCTTCCTCTCTGTAAAAAAATCAATAAAATATATTTAAAAAAAAAAAAAAGGGCGATCGAAGATTCTGGGAGCACTGGACTGCTGAGGGGGCATCTTATCCAGGGGCACTGAGGGTCAATGTGGTTCAAAAGCAGTTACCTTGTGCCCCGCCTACATGGCTCAGTGGTTGGGTGTCAATCTATGAACCAGCAGATCATGGTTCGAATCCCAATCAGGGCACATGCCTGGGTTGTAGGCTCCATCCCCAGAGTGGGGCACGCAGGAGGCAGCCAATCCATGATTCTCTCTCATCACTGATGTTTCTCTCTCTCTCTCTCCCCCTCTCCCTTCTGCTCTGAAACCAATACAAATATTAAAAACACAATCACGAAAACCAGTCACCTTGCTTCTGTGAGGTGGCCCTCCCAAGCCATGTTAGAATACTTGACAGAAAACTGAACTCCATACATATTCCTTCCAGAAATGGGGATCTGTCTTTTTCATGGGGTGCTTAGTGCCAAAATGTGTTTTTAAATAAAAGCGCTGTCATGAGAAAGTCATAAGGCATTCATAATCTGAAAAATAACTCGCTAAAAGGTGTATTGCTTAGTACTTATACAAAATCACCTGCTGTTCAGGACATAAAAATCACTCATCATAAAAAAGATCAAATCCTCAAAAAGAAGCCAATTTCATCGCCAAAGAGAATACACACGATTTTTCTGACAGTGCGGGGAATTCCATGGCTAACACGCTCACATATCAAAAATAATATCCGGTCCAGTGAAATTTAATGTTAAGGAGCGAGGAAAACAAACACATTAAGTGGGCAGGACTGTCCAGGGAGAGTAGACCTGGGTCTCTCACTCTTGACGTTGCATTGCATTGTGGGTAATTTTTGTTGTGAGCAACTGTGCTATGTGCGTTACAGGATGAGCAGCAACATCCCTGACCTTCGCCCATAGTAGGCCAGCAGTTCCCAACACCCCCCAGGCATGACAACCAAAATGGCCCCTGGCATTGCCAACTGTCCTCTTGGTGGCAAACTTGCCCGCTCTGCCACGGAGAGCCATTGTTGGAGACATAAGCATATATCAGTAGTTATCAGGAAGTTCCTAATTACAATTAAAAATTTTCTTTTATAATCCTCACCTGAGGATATTTTAGCATGGATTTTTAGAGAGAGTGGAAAGGAGAGGGAGAGACACAGAGAGAGAAACACCGATGTGAGAGAGACTCATTGATTTGTTGCCTCCCATATGCCCCCGACCAGGGCTAGGAGCCTGCAACCGAGGTAAGTGCCCTGGAAAGGAATCGACCCCAGGACCCTTCAGTATGCAGACCGATGCTCCATCCACTGAGCCAAACCAGCTAGGGCACAATTTAAATTTTTACAGGAGAAATTGAGTTTGTATTTCTAATCTGATTACAAATTCATTCAATAGGAAACCAGGGTTTAGCAGGCCCAGAGCTGTAAGAAAACCTAAGAAAGAGGGCCTTTTTACGTGTAATTTTTACTAGTTTTGTTTTCACTGATGATGAAGAGAAGACACAGGAAATACAACTCTGATTGGCTGGCAAGCTCTTATAACTTGCAAAAGTGCTCTGACGGATAGATAGAAGAACACAACAGCACACAAATCAAAAGGCCCACAGAAGGAGGGTGGCATCTCTCTGAAGCATGCGGACTGTTTAGCCAAAGAAAGGCAGAGAACCAACAAAGCAGAAATGCCAGCTCGGGAGATGTGTGGGAACTGCCAAGAAGATAAGGCTCTAGTTAATTTTTCTGTATTTTGCCTTCCAGAGTCACAGCACAGCAAGTCACTAATGAGCTACAAAGGGGGGCCCCTCACTGACGCCGTGTAGTCACTTGGTTAAGAAGAGGGACTTCATATATTCCACTTTAAATGAACATCCTCTGCTGCCCGGCACGGGCTGTATAACAACACTGGGTACCTTCAACAGCAAACATTCATGTCTAACAGTGGACGCGGTTAGGAAGTCCAAGAGCAAGGTGTGAAGGTGTGAGCACATTCATTTCCTGGTGTGGCACCTCTTCCTGGCTTCCAGAGGGCCAGCTTCTCATTGTGGCC
The DNA here is from genome assembly GCF_963455305.1 of Plecotus auritus. Taxonomy (NCBI): domain Eukaryota; kingdom Metazoa; phylum Chordata; class Mammalia; order Chiroptera; family Vespertilionidae; genus Plecotus; species Plecotus auritus. The sequence continues at coordinate 5,807,826 of NC_137784.1, read as the reverse complement.
TCACATGGTGGTGGAGGGGGGGGGGGGGGAGAGAGAGAGAGAGAGAGAGAGAGAGAGAGAGAGAGAGAGAGAGAGAGAGAGAGACCAGCACTCTGGCCTCTCTGTAACTTTTTTTTCTTTAATATATTTATTGATTTTTTACAGAGAGGAAGGAAGAAGGATAGATAGTCAGAAACATTGATGAGAGAGAGACATCGATCAGCTGCCTCTTGCACACCACCTACTGGGGATGTGCCCGCAACCAAGGTACATGCCCTTGACCGGAATCGAACCCGGGACCTTTCAGTCCGCAGGCCGACGCTCTATCCACTGAGCCAAACTGGTTTCGGCTCTGTAACTCTTCTTATAAGGAAACTAATCCCATCACCAGGCCTGAACTCTCATGACCTCATCCAAACCCATTTGGCTCCCAATGGCTCCACGTCCCGCACCATTACGCCGGGGGCTGCGGGTTTCAAGCATGAATGTTGGAATGAAGCATTCAATCCAAAACACGTGGCGGGCGGGGAACGGGCTTAATGAGGAATTTGTTTTTGAGACAGGCTTGCCTTCAAGACTGCAACACCCTTCTAGTAAAAGGAATCTTAAATGACAATCTTCATTTGCAATCAAGTGGCACTTGTAATCAGAGATGTTCAGACAACGCTGAGGGAATCAAAAAGCTGCTGAAACGTTCATACGTGATCACGATGTGACAAATCATGGGACTGTTTCCCAGGTGGAGGGGCTGGGGACTTGTGGGACGGACTCGGGGCCTGTGTCTGTAAGCCTGGCGGCGAGTCTGAACTTCAGAACAGCCCTTGAACCTTCCTACGCAGACCGTGGTCCGTGGACAGGAGCCTGAGCATCAGCAGTGAGATTGTGAAAAGTGAAGAAGCCCGCGCCCTGCCCGGACCTACTGAATGGCAATCCGCATCTTTCTCAAAAATCTTTTTGTTGATTTCAGAGAGGAATGGAGCGAGAGAGAGAGCGAGAGAGAGAGAGAGAGAGAGAGAGGAAACATCAATGATGAGAGAGAATCATGGATCAGCTGCCTCCTGCACACCTCACACTGAGGATCGAGCCCGCAACCCGGGGAGAGAGAGAGAGAGAGAGAGAGAGAGAGAGAGAGAGAGAGAGAGAGAGAGAGAAGAAACATCAATGATGAGAGAGAATCATGGATCAGCTGCCTCCTGCACACCTCACACTGAGGATCGAGCCCGCAACCCGGGCGTGTGTCCAGACCAGGAATTGAACCTTGACCTCCTGGTTCATAGGTCGCCTCTCAGCCACTGAGCCACGACAGCTGGCAACAATCTGCATCTCAGCAAGCTCCCCAGGTGATCATTGCGCTCAGGGTAGTTTGAGAAGCTACCCTGGAGAGTCCCCTGTGATCAGGAAGAATATATTGTATAGAATCTTTGGTGCTAACACAAGAGCAATCTTTTTTGAAAATACTCTTCAGACCTTCTTGGAAAATACAGAAAACATCTTTAAAAATGAACTTCCGATATTCCTAGAATAGCAACACAACCAGTGACAACAGAAAACGAAAGCAATAGACCGAGTTTAACAAGGACTAAGTTAAGCCTTTGTTGTCCATGTTATTCAAGGAGGGTGTTTAACATGGAGGCGGACAGGTCTCCTAGAGAAGAAATGGAAGGGTCACACTGCAGGCTCCAGGTGACATGTAGCCAAGGTGACCACCTGCCTGCCATTTCTTCATGATGCTATGCTTCAGTTCTGTCACACACACGTACAAAATGCTATGTTCGCATGAACAAGTAAGTCATAAGCAAGTAACAAGTAATCAAAACCCAAAGATGGTCACTTCAACCAAAAGGCCATGAAACGTTTTATTTTGAAAGCTTCTCTCTCCTCCTTCCTATTTTCCTCCCTCCTCTCCTTTTTGATCCCTTTTCCCTTCTTTCCTTCTCTCTTTCTTCTTTGCTTTAGAGTCACGTGATCTTACTCCTATGTGGAATCTAATGAACAAAATGGATCCAGAGACACAGAAGCACAGAACAGGCTGTGGAATCTCAGAGGGAAGGCAGGGAGGGTGGGTGGGTGGGAAGTGATCTACCAAAGACCTTGTATGGATATATGACAATAGTGTAGGGAAGGCCTGGGGGGGGGGGGCGGCAGGTTAGAAAGGTTCAATGGGTGGGGGGGAGATATGTAATAGTTTCAACAATAAAGATATTGAAAATAGCCGAAACCGGTTTGGCTCAGTGGATAGAGCATCGGCCTGCGGACTGAAGGGTCCCGGGTTCGATTCCGGTCAAGGCCATGTACCTTGGTTGCAGGCACATCCCCAGTGGGAGGTGTGCAGGAGGCAGCTGATCGATGTTTCTCTCTCATCGATGTTTCTAGCTCTCTATCCCTCTCCCTTCCTCTCTGTAAGATATCAATAAAATATATTAAAAAAATTAAAAATAATAAAATAATAATTTCAAAAAGAGTTACAGAGGCTGGTATTTGTTAGCCTGTCCAGACAAGCCCGTGGGGTCTGGGGCGTTATCACGTGAGATTACAGGGACATGAAGCCTTGTAGTCTGGGCACCAATGCCATCAGTTGAAATTTCTCTTGTTTTAAAATGATGAGTCAAAGGTCCAGGCATAGGTTAAAGAGCATCAATAATTAGCGGGCAATTAGCTCTATAAATAAATGAGAAACCATGTCATGGGAAGCCAGGCGCTGAATCGCAGAGAAAGACATTTCCGTTCCATTCAAGGAGTGATTCTGCGTCTGCTGTCTCTCCCGCGCCTCCCCCCCTCCCGCCGCCTCCCCTCCCCGGAATCAGGCAACAATAATACAGTAACAGGAAAAATATCAAAAAGGTGGAAGATTAGAAGCTTAGAGCCCATAATCCCCATGGTTGCGGCCAAAAACATAATTAAGGAAAAACACTCATTTAAGTTTCCGTTCTCTTCAAACCTAATCTCATTTTTCCCCCCAAGACCTTGAGGAGGAATAACAATTTGGGGTCGATTTGGAAAAACGTTAGATTACGTCTAGCTGTACCCCAGGAACTTATTCCAAATGAAATCATGGAGCAACAGTAGGAATTTTTAAAAAGGTGATTTGCTCTCCCAAAGCCAGAAATAATCCTTTTCACACTCCAAGGTCAGGAACACGTGGTTACAGCTTCTGGATTTGCTGATGGGAACCGACTGCGTTCCCACAGGCAGTATATGAAACACCCAGCTGTCAAAAAACCCTGCCACCTCAAAGGATCAGCTCGGTTTGAACAAACACAATACACACAGGGTTACTGGCCAACCACCCCTCCAGGAAACATCAGCTCTAATAAACAAGACCATCTTCCCCACTTCTGGCTCTCTGCTGCCTGTGTGTGTGCATGTGTGCGTGTGTGTGTGTGTGTGTGTGTGCATGTGTGTGTTTGACTCCTCACCTGAGGATATTTTTCCCATCAATTTTTAAAGAGAGTGAAAGGGAGAGGGACAGACAGAGAGAAACATCGATCTGAGAGAGACTCATCAATTGGTTGTCTCCCACATGTGCCCCGACCTGGGCCCGGGATCGATCCTGCAACCGAGGTACCTGCCCTTGGCAGGAATGGAACCCAATACCTTCAGTCCCAGGGGAAACACGCCAACCATTAAGCCAGACCAGCTACGGCGATTCTGTCTCAGGTGGGAAGGGTGGGTGGGTGGGAAGCGATCAAGCAGAGAACTTGTACATATATATTCATCCCCCATGGACACAGACAACAGGGTGGTGAGGGGCGAGAGTGGGGTTCACAGGGGCAGGCTAGTGGGGGTCACCAGGGGGGAAAAGGAGACATACTAATATGTAATATTTCCAACAATATTTTAAAAAATAATCAAGCCCTAGCCGGTGTGGCTCAGTGGATAGAGTGTGTCAGCCTGTGAACTGAAAGGTCCTGGGTTCGATTCCAGTCAAGGTCACATGCCCGGGTTGTGGGCTCGATCCCCAGTGGGGGACTTGCAGGAGGCAGCCGATCCATGATTCTGTCTCATCGTGGATGTTTCTCTCTCTCCCTCTTCCTTCCTCTCTAAAGTCAATAAAAATATATTTTTAAAAAATGAAATAAAATTAAAAATAATCAAAAATAAAAGTGCAAACATTCAGAAGCTCCCCCCTCGAAAAAGGAAAAAAAGAAAAAAGCCTATCAAAGCTGTTGCTCAGCCTCCAGGCGGCTCGCCACCCTCATCAATAATAAATTAAAGCAAGAGCTGCTTTTAGACAGAAATTGGAGTAGCGACTTCCCACGTTTATGAAAACGTACTTCCTCCCTGGTTTCTCAGTATGGCGGGCATCTCACTTCTGACAACAATGCACGTCCTCTTGCTAGCTCACACTGGGGTCCTGGGAACCTCTCCCCTCCTGTAATCTTGCCCATGAACTTCTTACAGCCATGACTTCCTCAGGCTCTCCTGGGCACCTGGCACTGGGCCGGGACCAAGTTTGCATTAGCACATCTAATTCTAAAAAGCTCTCTAAAACAGGCCCTCTGTCCCATTTTTTTTACTATGTTTCTTTTATAATTGATTTCAGAGAGAGGAAGGGAGAGGGAGAGAGAGAAACATCGATGAGAGAGAATCATCAATCTGCTGCCTCCTGCACTCCGCCTACTGGGAATCGAGCCCACAACCCATTTTTATAATTGAAGGGCAACTTTGCAAAGCAAATAAACAGTGGAATCCTTTTTTGTGAAATGCTCATATTGTTATTTATTAGCTCTCCATTCCCCACCCCCCTCCCTTCTTACATTTAGCCGTCTTTCTTGCGGATAGTAGCTAAGACTGTATCCAAGTCTTAGGGCAACTGTAAAGGCTACATTTTGTAAATAATGAAATTACTGCTTTTCTGAGCTCGAGCCACTCTCCTTGTGTGACAACGCACAATCAGAGAGATCTGTTAACCTTTAAAGGAACAGACACATTTAAAAAGGTGACCTTCCTCATTCAACAAAAGGGTACCGAGAGATTCTGGTGAGGGGCAGAGCCAGCACATGCTGTGAGGAGTCCAGGCGCACTTGAAGGTCACGCCAAACAGGCAGCTACATGTGTGCATTGGTGAATGTCATAATAGCGCACACATGGGGTGCTACAGAAGCTCAGAAAGGGGGCCCGCGCTGTGCTAGGTGGGAGCAGGTGCCCAGGGAAGGCTTCCCTGGGGAGAAGGGTAATCTGGAATGGAGACACCTAGTGGGATGTAGCCAGCACGGCGTGTGTTTGTAGATGGGATGGGGGCAGGAATAGGAGCAATGAGTGACAGCAAGCAATGAGAGAAATGCAGCAGGTGAGGGCGTGGGGGCCAGGTGATTGAGGGCCTTGGGGAAATAACAAAATGATGACATTTGTACCTTGGATGGGTGACTCCAGTGGCATCGTGAAGGATAGATCTGAAAGTCAGTGAGTGGACTGCTGCAGTGCCTCAGAGAAGAGATGATGGGGGCTTGGGTGTGGACGTGTTAGAAGGTAGAGAAGAGAGGATTATTTTGAGGACTTAGGAGATGAGTGACAGGGCTGAAAGATTGCTTAGATATTGGGACGGATGGTGAAGGCTTAGAAAAAAGGAGAGTCCAGCCCTAACCGGTTTGGCTCAGTGGATAGTGTCGGCTTACGGACTGAAAGGTCCCAGGTTCGATTCCGGTTAAGAGCATGGACCTTGGTTGCGGGCATATCCCCAATAGGAGGTGTGCAGGAGGCAGCTGATCGATGTTTCTCTCTCATCGATGTTTCTGACTCTCTCTTCCTCTCTGTAAAAAAGCAATAAAATATATTAAAAGAAAAAAGGAGAGTCCGGCTGATGTTGCTCAGTGGTTGAGCACTGACCCATGAACCATGAGGTTTCATGTTCGATTCCAAGTCAGGGCACATGCCTGGGTTGCAGGCTCAATCCCCAATAGGGGGCGTGTAGGAGGCAGCTGATCAATGTCTCTCTCATCGATGTTTCTATCTCTCTCTCCCTCTCCCGTGCTCTCTCTCAAATCAATAAAAAACATAAAAAGAAAAAAGTAGAGAATCAAGAATGGTTTCTAAACTTCTGGCTTGAAAACTAGTTAGACGATGGGCCAAGAGAACCCAGAAGAAGGAAGGAGCAGATGGGGTGGTGACATGATCGGTTCCGGTCAGGATACCTTAAATGGTAGGTGCGGGTAGAACAGCCACGCAGAGGTGCCTTGGCAAGTTGCTCAATATTGTGGTCCTAAGCTTGTGGTGAAGATCGGGGCTGAGGACAGAGTTGTCATCCACCTACTGCAAGCAAGGAAGAGGAGAAAGACCCAGGAAGGAGACAGAAGAGGAGGACCGGATTCCCATGGTATTCCTCTCTCCTCTTCCCGAGGTCAAGGGAGAAGCATCCCTGAAGGATGGTCAAGAACAGTATGCAAGGAGTGCCAGAGGTCAAGGCAAGACCTGGACCATTGAATCTGGTGACTTGGGAACAATCAGGTTCAGTGTATTGACTGCATAAAGCAAGGCAAGGGATGTGAAGAGATACATCGAATAAGTATAGACCGATGCTTCTCAAACATTTGGGCCTAAGAACACCGTTACACTCTCAAACATTACTGAGGACACCCCAAAAACTTCATTTATGTTGGGTATATCTATTGCTATTTGGTGTGCTAGAAAGTAAAAATGAGATAGTATCCACAGTTACTAATTCCTTTTAAGACAAGAACTCCATTATAAAAGTAATGTATTTTTTTTAAACAAAACGATATTTCCCAAAACAAATGCATCTGAGAAGAAGAGCATCTTTTTACACATCTGCAGATCGATTTCTTCCATATTCAGCTTAATGGATGACAATTCGTCTATCCTATCTATGCCCGGGTGAAATCAATTACAATATTAAAGGACTCGGGAAGAATACAGATAGTTTGCCTTTTTCTGATACAGGAAAATAACCAAGGTAAGGAGGCCTTGCAGGGTGTGATTGGAGTGAATGAATACATTTGGGGGCAGGAGAGTGAGGGACTTTCCATCCAGAAGGTTCTACTTCTCCTGCAAAATAGGATCATCATGCAGAAGGAGGGAGGGATGACATTTAAAAAGCATAATCTTTGAGCAGGAATAATCATCATCCTTTCTATTAAAAAACCCAAGAAATGAAGTCGCCTCTAAAAAATATGCATGAAATCTAAAGAAAGGGGGCAACTGGCCAACCGGCATGGCTCAGTGGTTGAGCGTCAACCTATGAACCAGGAGGTCACGGTTCAATTCCCAGTCAGGGCGCATGCCCAGGTTGTGGGCTCGATCCCCTGTGTGGGGAGTGCAGGAGGCAGCCGATCACTGATTCTCTCTCATCATTGATGTTTCTATCTCTCTTCTTCTCCCTTCCTCTCTGAAATCAATGACAATATATATTTTTAAAAGAAAGGTATTTGTAGTGTTAGAGAAATTGTGAAGCCTTTTGGGAAAGTAAAATTCACGGCAAAAAGTTCTAGAAGAAACAAAAGAAATGTAACAATATTGGTCTTTCTAAAGAAAAGTCCAAGGAGGGGTGGCCATTTCGAGCCCGTTGTAAACTAGCAATAATGGCATTATCGCAGGATGCAGCAGGAGAGTAACGTGATTATGTCTGATGCAGCAGAAGTGTTCCCTGCATGTCTCCACCGTGGCACATGGAAACAAATATGATTTACCAATAGAAACACTGATGGATGCTCAAAGCCATGAGTCGTTAGCGGGACCGAGAATAGCCCACAGTGACCCAGGCTCTGCTCTTTCCTACACCAGCCAGAAGTGCACGAGCTGCCTCCATGCTGCCGATAGGAGAGTCAGTCACCGACTAAGAGGGCTACTGTGACACGGGGAGCGAATCCAACCTCTCCAGCCTCTACCAAGTGTCTCTGAACCACGGACCACATAATTCCAGCAGAGGCTCTTTTAAAATAAATAAATAAATAAATAAATAAATAAATAAATAAATAAATAAATATCATACAGGTGCGGTGCACGAATTTGTGCACCAGAGGGGTCCCTTGGCCTGGCCTGTGGGATTGGGCTGAAACTGGCTCTCCAACATCCCCTGAGGGGTCCTGGATTGCGAGAGGGTGCAGGCCAGGCTGAGGGACCCCACCGGTGCATGATCAGGGTCAGGGCTGGGGAGGAACACAGGAGGTTGGTCAGCCAGGGAGGGACCACGGGAAGGCTCCAGGGCACGTCTGATCTGTCTTGCTCAGTTCTGATCAGCTGGACCCCAGCAGAAAGCTCACTTACTGATCAGAGCATCTGTCTCCTGCTGGTCAGTGCAGGTCATAGCAACTGGTTGACCAGTCGACTGTCTGCTCCCTGGTGGTCAGTGCATGTCATAGCGAGCAGTTGAGCAGGCTTAGCATATCATTAGCATGTTACCCTTTGATTGGTTGAATGGCCGACCAGCCAATCATATTAGGCTTTTATTGTATAGGATATGTTTTTATTGATTTTAGAGAGAGAAGAAGGGAGAGGATTAGAGAGATAGTAATACTGATGAAAGAGAGACATCAATCAGCTGCTTCCTGCTAGCTGCCTACTGGGGATATAGACTGCAACCCAGGCATGGGCCCTTGACTGGGAATCACATCAGTGACCTCTTGGTTCATGGTTCGATACTCAACCACTGAGCCACACCAGCCAGGCCAGCAGAGGCCTTTGACCTCTCCCATGCCATGAGAGCCTGTCCCACAGCCTGCTGAAGTTTATGGGCTCCATCTCCGAACAATGAATTTAAAAGCATCAAACAAAATGCACAGAAATACAAAGGAAACCAGTGACACTGCAATATAATGATGGACATATTTTAAAATAAAAAAAAAAGGATCCTACTGGGATCGGGCCTAAACGGGCAGTTGTACATCCCTCAAAGGGTCCCAGATTGGAGAGGGTGCAGGCTGGGCTGAGGGACACACCTGCCCGTGCACGAATTTCGTGCACAAATTTCGTGCACCGTGCCTCTAGTGTATAATAAAGAAATATAGGAACTTCTTAGTTAATACACTAAAGAGAAAGACCTAGCACTGTTTTGAAGTCTTACCATTGTTACATGTGTCCCGTGTGGGGGTGGCTGCTGTCAATATACAAAGTAGCCCAATAGAAGCACTGAGCAACATGGGTCAGGCTCTATGTTCTCCTTATGTTGGACTTTTCCGTTAGCCACTTTACAAAGGAAATCACTAACACCAGCTATTTTATCTCTCTTTCTTTCTTTTAAAATCCTTTAGTGTATGCCCTGGCTGGTGTGGCTCAGTTGATAGAGTGTAGGCCTGTGCACAGGTGTGTGGAGGAGGCAGCCAAACAATGTTTTCCTGTCCTTGACGTTTCTCTCTATCCCTCTCTCACCCTTCCTCTCTCTCTAAAATCCATAAAAACATATTTTTTTAAAAAATAAGAACATAGAGCAAATATCTTTCATTTTTCACAAGTCAGATAAATTTTTCTTTGCTCACAAGGCAGACAAACCAGCTTTTTTATTTGTCTCATCTCCAAAGAGGTAAAAAGGAGAGTCATAAGACACCAATTAAAATAATCTCCAACCACATGAATACTTTATTTGAAAATCGGGACTTCAAATTGAGTCCCATGAATATTTATCTTGGAAGAATCCCAAGACCATTAGGTGAAAAGATCTTAAATACATGTAAAAGGTACTGATTATCAATACCACAAATTAGACAATCACAGGGCTGAGTTTAACAAGTAGCTCCCTGCATTAAAACACGCTATCATACAAGCTGTCCATGCTCATGTCAGTGACAACTGGACTCAAAGTGGTAACTGGTGGCCTGGAAGGAGACCAGGCCAGGATGTGTACCATATCCCCTTCTAAGAAAAAACTATCCCCAAGGAGTTCAAAGAAGAGAGAGAGTTCCATGGAACTGCCATCTGACCCAGTGATCCCACTTCTGGGAATATATCCTAAGAAGCCCAAAACACCAATCAGAAGGAATATATACACCGGTATGTACATAGCAGTGTTATTTATAACAGCTAAGATCTGGAAACAGCCCAAATGCCCAACAGGAGATGAGTGGATAAAAAAGCTGTTGTAGCCCATGCTGGTTTGGCTCAGTGGATAAAGTGTTGGCCTGTGGACTGAAGGGTCCCAGGTTCGATTACGGTCAAGGGCACAGGCCCGGGTTGCATTACGAGCTCGATCCCCAGTAGGGGGCGTGCAGGAAGCAGCCAATCAATGATTCTCTCATCATTGATGTTTCTATCTCTCTCCCTCTCTCCCTTCCTCTCTGAAATCAATAAAATATATATTTTTTAAAAAGCTGTTGTACATCTACAGCAGGGAATACTACGCAGCAGTAAAAAAGAAGGATCTCTTACCCTTTGAGACAGCATGGAGCGACCTGGATAGTATGATGCTAAGCGAAATAAGCCAGCCAGAGAAAGACAAGTATCACATGATCTCCCTCATATGTGGACTCTAATGACCAAAATACACTGATGAACTAATTAGATCCAGAAACACTGAAGCATGACATACACTTAAGAATTTCAGAGAGGAGGGAGAGATTAACCAAAGAACTTACTAGTATATGGATACTAGAGGCCCAGTGCACACAATTCATGCTTAGGGGACTGGGCCTAAGCCGGCAGTCGGACACCCTTAGTGCTGCTGAGAATGCGGGACAGGCTCCTACTACGGCTGCTGTGCTCGCCAGCATTGATCGTGGCTTCTGACTGAGCAGCACTCCCCCTGTGAGAGTGCACTGACCACCAGGGGGCAGCTCCTGCATTGAACGCCAGCCCCCGGGTGGTCAGTGCATGTCATAGCGACCGGTCGTTCCGCCGTTCGGTTGATTTGCATATTAGTCTTTTATTATATAGGATATGCATAACCCATGGACACAGACAACACTGTGGCCAAAATATGCTGCCAAAAAGGTTTAAAAGTTTTCCCTTATTTTTGACGAAGAATTCTAGGTAATCAGCAAATTTCCTGAAAACTCAACTTCTATGGATAATTGTAAGTAAAGCCAATGTATAATGACCTTGATATGATTGGAATCACAGGTGTTACAAAACACACTTCAGAGTGAGAGACCAAAATACTTTCAGGAGGTAGTGACCAACATTCCTCTAAATCCTGGCTGTTGTAAACATCAGGTTTTGCTAAGTGAGCAACAAAGCAGAAAAACACTAGATACATCCACAAAGATACATCCTCACCCAACGATATTCTTCCAATGATTTTAAGACAGTGTGAGGGCAAGAGACAGAGGGAAACATTGATGTGCGATAGACACATGGATTGATTGCCACCTGCATGCACCCTGACCAAGGACTGGGGTGGGGAGGAGCGTGCAACCAAGGTATATGCCCTTGACTGGACTCAAACCTTGGGCCTTCAGTATGCAGGCCGATGCTCTATCCAAACTGGCTAGGGCAGAACAGTAGGTGTTAAAATCAAACACAATGTAGGAAAGCTTGAGTCTAAAATATTTAGTAATAATCATAATATTTAAATAGCAATTGGATGTCACTTACCAAGTTTTATTAATGATAGGAGCCTTAATAAATCAACCGTATTCCATTATAATTATAATCAAGACTAAAATCAGGAAATAGAAAGGCTAAAGTCACATTTCATCTACTTCCCAACTCTGCTCTTGAACAGCCCAGCTAGTCTGAGTTCCTTCCAATCCTCAAGGGGAAAATGTATAGCTACTACTGCCTGGTAGGCGATTATTCCCTCTGAGGGCACCGTTCATAATCCTCTTTGTGTTGAACTGCCAGCTTTCATGGTGTAAACTGAGTGTGGAAGATTAAGAGCAAAATCCTCTCACCTGAAAATATCAAAATATCATTCAGGACAAATAGAAAAGTGACCTGCTAGGGGTCAGAGGGGATTTTAGGAGAGGAATTCTGGCACAAAAATCCTTTAAGCAGATTTCCCCCCAAAACATTAATTTAATGAGATTGTTTTGTTCACACTAAGAAGTGAAAAAAAAGGAGCATTTTCAATGCGGGGGGGGGGGGGGCGGCGGGGGGGGCGGGGAATACAAATATGTACCCCACAGACCTCCATGCTGATAGAAGGATATTATTAAAGTGAGATGGCTCAAATAACATAGCAGAATAAACCAATTAAGGCTCAGAAACAACTTTTTCACATCATAAAAGGCTTTTAAAAGAATTCAAATAAGGCTTTGTCTCAAATATAATCAAATTTCATGCTGAATCAATTAGAGACCTTTTGAACTGTAGTCTGTCAGAAATCTGACAACCCCAAAATTGAAAACAGGGAGATAAAAGTTACCTCAGTAGGCATCTGTTAATTATGGTGCGTTGCGCAGGTAGAATTAGTGAGGAACTATCTGATTTCCCGCATGGGGATATTAAGGTGGAAGGTAAAAGCAATTAAATTATCACTAAGTGTTTTTGAAAGAAATCTATACAATGACTTTCTAAAAATGTATATTTGTATTGATTTCAGAGAGGAAAGGAGAAGGAGAGAAACATCAACGATGAGAGAGAATCATTGATCTGCTGCTTCCTGTACGCCCCCTACTGGGGATCGAGCCCACAACCCAGGTTGGTGTCCTCACCTGGAATTGAACTGTGACCTCGTGGTTCATAGGTCAATGCTCAACCACTGAGCCACGCTGACTTGGGAGCAATAACTTTTTAATTGCTTTTCACTTAGCCAAGATACGTAAAACTATTCAAACCGTGACTTAAAATCAATCACACAGACCAATGTTGGTTTTTATAGGGAAAGTCACCATTCACAAACAGTAAATCCAGAGCCCTATAGACATGAAATGAATTTGAAGGAAACAGAAGAGAAAAATATCACCTTTTAGATTGGTGATGATACTGGAGGGTTGGTGACTGGAAGACCTGAACATCCTCAAAATAATGCCAGGCTTAAAAACAATCCAAAAGCTTTAACTGGATCACACACAAGGACCTCAAATATAAGAGTTTGCACATTTAACGGCTGCTGTACAATCTTCCAAAAGTGCACTGGACTGTAGAACACTTTCCACATTGGACCGCACATTTTTGTTCTGGGAAGGCAGTGGAATCTACAGACCAGTTGGCAAACTTTTCTTTCTCTACATTCCTTAATTAGCTCCTGTAGCATCTATGAAGTGTAGACAAAGTGTGGCATCTGAACCCAGGCTCACAATTTGGGTCTGAACCCACCTCTATCAGGATCCTTTAATTCTTTGTTTCAATTTTATAGTCTAGAAAATAAATGTAATAATAGTACATAAGTCACAGTGTTGGCATTAGTATTCATTTGAGTTTGGGTTTCCCCAGAAGCAGACCCCAAGTGTGCCAGTGGGGACAGTATACTGGAAAGAGAAAGCAGTCAATAAAGAATGTAGTATCCAGCCCCTACCACAGTGGCTGAGTGGAGCTTAATCCTATCAGGCAACTTTGGGACTGGTATAGAACACATGTCCGAACTATCCCATCTCAGCAAAGGGCAGCTCGGCAGTATTTATACACCAACTCTTATCAGTTACTTATTTTTTTTTGCCTATGTTTCTGATCTGGGCACTACCGGGGGCACGTGCTGCCCTCGTCAGTGAATCAAGACCAGCAGATTCTCTCCGAGAACTCTAGCACACCAGGACAATAACTGTCAAGATGTGACTCTAGTGTCGGGTTATCAGTTACTTTTATTTTTAAAATATGTTTACTGATTTCAGGGAGGAAGGGAGAGACAGAAACATGAATGATGAGAATCATGGATTGGCTGCCTCCTGCACGCCCCCCTGGGGATTGAGACCAAAACCTAGGCATGTGCCCTGACTGGGAATCGAACCATGACCTCCTGGTTCATAGGTCGATGCTCATCCACTGAGCAACCACGGCCGGGCTTATACATTACTTTTAAAGTGCTTCCAGAGAAAAGCACAGCAGCAACAACAGCTCCAGAAAAATACATCAGCCACGAGAAACAGATATTGGCTGGGGGAGCCTTCAAGTTCATAGTGATGTGGTCAAGTCCAAGGCGCACGGGGGACGGGGGCGCTGAACTAATTAAAGTACATAAAGTGGGCAGAGTAGTGTGCGGCAGGCGGAATGAGTTCCACAAATGTTATTTACTATGAGTATTATTGCTATTACTACCCATTGAGGCATCAACCACTGCTACCTGGTTGTATGCCTATGTCTTTCTATCAGGACCCTTGTTGATGCTGCAAAGAGTAGCAATTACATCACATTTGAGGCTCATCCTAGATAATAAAATGCTAAGTGTCCGGCCGACCGGTCAGCCGTTCAACCAATCAAAGCGTAATATGCTAATGATATGCTAAGGCTGCTCAACCACTCGCTATGACTACCAGGGGGCAGAAGTTCCAATAGCTACATTAGCTTGCTGCAGGGTCAGGCCGATCGGAAATGAACAAGACGGGCCGCACATGCCCTGGAGCCCTCTCTCGGTCCCTCGCTGGCTGGCGAACCTCCTGCATCCCTCCCCGGCCCCGATGGTGCACCCATGGGGTCTCTCGGACTGGCCTGAGCCCTCTCCCAATGCAGGCCCCCTCGGGGGATGTCGGAGAGCCGGTTTTGGCCCGATCCCGCAGGCCAGGCCGAGGACCCCACTGGTGCACAAATTTGTGCACTGGGCCTCTAGTCTTTATTATGATTCAGACTCAACCAGAAAGGCACCTCCTGAGAAATCAGGGATAATTTGCCTTTGTACACTATATGGCTAGCAGATGAAGTGCAACCACCATCGAGCCCAGGATCCACTAGGTCTTTACTCTCATAAAAGCCACTGTCTCTGCCTTTGTTGCCATTCCTAGGCATGACAACAGGTTGTAGCTGAGTTGGTTCATCGACACGCCTTAGAAATGCCTGGCCCAGAACTGATGCCCAGCAGAGCCTGGATTGAAAGATTCCCAAAGGAGATTAGCAAACAAAACCTTTCTTGTTCCAAAGCTGCTACATCTGCAAAATGCCTCGTGGAACCAAAGAGAGAACCTCAGAAACGAAGTCAGCTGGAAGCAGCAGCCACTTGCCGAGGCCACAGGAAGCAGAGGACATCACCTGGGTGTGTGAAGCGCATGCAGTGGGCAGCGGGGTGGGTGGGTGGGCGGAGATGTGACTAAGATGTAAAAGACACAGATATGCCTCAGGCATCTGCAGGCTCATTACGGAGAAGTGGCTTGGCCACATTAAGCATCAGTTATTACTTTAAATACCAGTCATTACTTTTGACTCACATGTAAATGATGAGAACAAAATGTTCAGATTTGTCACAAACCATTACACATCCCGTCGTCACATGACTGGAAAGAGAACCACGTTGCGGGAGAACTGAGCCTTTCAAAACGATGTGGTGAGGAGACCCCCTACGGGATTACTCAGCATCCATTGTCTGCTTCCCTGAAATACGCCCAGATTTCGACCCAGGAGACAGAGATACCCCCATGAAAGAGGAAAAGACTGTAGTCCCAGGCACCCTGCCTTCAGATTAGGGGTGTCCAATGAGTTGCAGCTGCTTTGCATTTTTGTCCTTTTTTTTTTTTAATATTTTATAGTTTTTCATTTTTTTAAATGAAATTGTCAACACCTATTTTATTTATTTTTTATTTTTTTAATATATTTTATTGATTTTTTTACAGAGAGGAAGGGAGAAGGATAGAGAGTTAGAAACATCGATGAGAGAGAAACATTGACCAGCTGCCTCTTGCACACCCCCTACTGGGGATGTGCCCGCAACCAAGGTACATGCCCTTGACCGGAATCGAACCCGGGACCCTTGAGTCCACAGGCTGACGCTCTATCCACTGAGCCAAACCGGTTAGGGCTATAGTTCTTCATTTTTAAAAAGAATATATTTTTATTGATTTCAGAGAGGAAGGGAGAGGGAGAAAGACAGAAACATCAATAAAGAAAGACAATCATTGATCGGATGCCTCCTGCACGCCCCCTACTGAGGATCGAGCCCACACCCTAGCATGTGCCCTTGACTGGGACCCGAACCGGGACCCTCCTGGTTCATAGGTTGACGTTTAACCACAGAGCCACACCGGCCGGGCTCTTACCTTTTTGACTTCCTCCCTTTCTGGCTGGATGTGATGTCTCGAGCTTCCTAGGTCATCTCAGACTCTGCAGTGACTTTAACAATGGAAGGTACATGCTAAGGATGTAACAGCAAAGAAGACGAGGAGCGCAGGAACCTGGTGGATTATGGAGCCACCATATTAAATCTGAGGAGCTAATTCTTGACTGATCTTATACAAGATGCACATTTTTCACACTTTAAAACCTTTCAAATTGTGGCTGGCCAGCATGGCTCAGTGGTTGAGCATCGACCTATGAACCAGGAGGTCATGGTTTGATTCCCAGTCAGGGCACATGCTTGGGTTGCTGGCTCAATACCCAGTAGGGGGCATGCAGGAGGCAGCCGATCAATGGTTCTCTCTCATCATTGATGTATCTATCTCTCTGTCCCTCTCCCTTCCTCTCTAAAATCAATAAAAAATTTTTTTTAATTAAAAAATATATACATATATTTTTTAAAATCTTTAAAATGGAAATAAGTCTTAAAATTGATGGAACAGACTGACAAATTACAGCGGGAAGGCTGGGGAATGTTGGGGAAGGAGGGAAATAGATCAACCAAAGGACTTGTATGCATGCATATAAGCACACCAATGGACACAAGACACTGGGGGGGTGGGATGAGGGCATGCGACAGGGGGTAGGGGAGGCTGGGGGAAGGTCAATGGGGGAAAAAAAGGAGATATATGTACTAATATATGTAATATTTTAAACAATAAAAAAAATTTTAAAAAAATTGATGGATTACTAAACTACTCAACACCAAGCAAAAGCCGTTTGCACTGCACATACGGGAACAATGTACTCATAGCTATTGATAAGGCCTTCCCCTCAATTGAATTATCTCTAGTATTGATACCACGCATGGTAAGTTTCAATCCCATTTCAAAAGTCTTCCAAAAGATTACATTATGACTCAATATTGAAATGAAAGCTACTGGTACACAGTAAAGCATGGAATCAGAGCAGCAGGGCATTGATTTGGTATTAGGAAAGCAAATATTCAGCTAGGAAACAGTGAGCACATTTTCAACAAAGGGACAAATGCTTTCAGGACCCAAGACTGGATAGTCTCCACACACACCGATGAAGCTGTGTTACAGTGTGCTGCTAACATAGATATAAAAGTAATGCCCATGCTCGGCCGGCGTGGCTCCGTGGTTGAGCATCGACCTATGAACCAGGAGGTCACGGTTGGATTCCCGGTCAGGGCACATGCCCGGGTTGTGGGCTCCATCCCTAGTGTGGGGCGTGCAGGAGGCAGCTGATCAATGATTCTCTGTCATCACTGATGGTTCTCTCTCCCTCTCCCTTCTCCCTAAAATCAATAAAAAATATTTTTAATAAATAAATATCTCTCTATATAAAAGCCTAATATGCTAAATGTCTTACTGAGTGGTTGACTGACCAGTCACTATGATGTGCACTGACCACCAGGGGGCAGATGCTTCGACCGGTAGGTTAGCTTGCTGCTCAGGTCCGGCCGATCAGGACGGGGCGAGAGAGGGCCAGACATGCCCTGGAGCCGTCCCGCGGTCCCTCCCACGGTCCCTCCCTGGCCACCAGCCCCGATCAGCCCTAGTCAGGACTGGGCAAGATGGCCCTGATTGGCCCCCATCAGCAGCAAGGCAGAGAGACCCCACCCATGCACGAATTCGTGCACTGGGCCTCTAGTTAAAAAATAAAAATGTACTGGCCATCCCAGGCCAAGTAAGAAAAGCCCAAGCTTGAAAATGTGCAGAGTGGATTTCAGGAGTTTGGAAAACAATTTCCGAGATAATGCCGGGAATTCCTAAGAAAGGCCCTATGACCAGCACTATGACGGCACAAGAACAAAGCTGTCTGAACAAGCGTGGACCCCAGTGATGCCGAATCAAAGTATTTTGCGCATTTGTTTATATATATATTCAAGAGGGATACATGATGAAACCTCTAGGTCTAAAAGAACTCTGAGTCTAAGAGAGACAGGAGACTGAGTGGACCGCTCAGTAATACGATGAGAAGGACTTGATAAAGGTTATAAGGAAGGAAAGACGACTGCTTAAAATTTCATATAGTGATCTCCCCTTATCCGCAGGTTCATCTGTGGTCAAGCACACTCCAAAAATATCAGGCACACAAGTATTAAATCGTGTGCCACTGTCCTCAGCTGGGTGATCAACCTTCTGTGAGATCCTGCCCGGGATGAGCCCCATCCCTTTGTCCAGCATTTCCACGCGGTAGAGGCTGCCTGCCCATTAGTCACATAATGGCCATCTGGGAGATCCGATCAAACTATCTGGGTGTAGCTGTGTCAGCATTCAACTATCTGGGCCCTTATTTTACTTAATCAGGGCCCCAAAGTGCAAGAATAGTGATGCTGGCCACTCAGGTATTCAAAGAAAAGCCAGAACATGATTCAAGTGAAAAGGTGTGGAGTATGAATAGATGCAGCAATGGACAGGAAAATACATAGGCTGTGTAGAGTTCAGGACCACTCCTGGTTTCAGGCATCCACTAGGAGTTTGGGAATATATGCCCCACAGACTCATGGATAGAGAACAAGACTGACAGCTGTCAGAGGGGAAGGGGAGGGCAGGACTGGGTGAAAAAGGTGAAGGGATTAAGCAAAACAGAGAACCTCATAGACACAGACAACAGCAGGGTGATGACCAGAGGGAGAGGGGGTGGGGAGGTGGAAGAGGGTAAAGGGGGGATACATGGTGACAGACGGAGACTTGACATTGGGTGGTGAACACACAATACAATATACTGATGATGGGTTATAGAACTGTACCCCTGCTGAAACCGGTTTGGCTCAGTGGATAGAGCGTCGGCCTGCGGACTAAAGGGTCCCAGGTTCGATTCCGGTCAGGGGCACGTACCTTGGTTGCGGACACATCCCCAGTAGGGGGTGTGCAGGAGGCAGCTGATCGATGTTTCTCTCTCATCGATGTTTCTAGCTCTCTATCCCTCTCCTCTCTCTTCCTCTCTGTGAAAAATTAATAAAAAATATATTTAAAAAAAAAAAAAAAAAAAAGAACTGTACCCCTGAAATCTGCATATTTTTATTAACCAATGGCACCCAATACATTCAATTAAAAGAGAAAGACTTGAGGGTTAAGAAAATCAATTTTTCTTTCACTAGGATTAGAAAGAAGAACCGGTTAGGGCAGTGGTCGGCAAACTGCGGCTCGCGAGCCACATGCGGCTCTTTGGCCCCTTGAGTGTGGCTCTTCCACAAAATACCACGGCCTGGGCGAGTCTATTTTGAAGAAGTGGCATGAGAAGAAGTTTAAGTTTAAAAAATGTGGCTCTCAAAAGAAATTTCAATCGTTGTACTGTTGATATTTGGCTCTGTTGACTAATGAGTTTGCCGACCACTGGGTTAGGGGACTGGGGGAAGGATCAGTGAGGTGGACATTTAGCTGCCAGTCACAGCTGGTAGCTTTTTCTTTCCTTCACCTTAATGACAGGCAGAACTTCAGGTTACTGGTGTAAAGGGGTTGGATCTCAAAAGCCAATTTTTCTGCTCACCAAGGAGCGGTTAGACAAAATGGAACAGAAGGAAACAGAGCCACATGGATGGATCTTCAAATCTCAGGGCTCAGAAAAAGCGCAGCGATACACATCACTCCACCAAAGTTATGCGAATGGCAAGGAATGCCTGTACAACAATAACACTCATTTGTAAAAAGAAATGGGAACGAAAGGAAATGAATGAGTTACTCATGCAAGCACAAGAAGTCTCATTATCGGTGATGATGATGTGCTAGAAACGGAAAAATATAATCCGCTCCATCTCACGCCCCCCACAAGAAAAAAGTTTCTGTTTCTAATACATGCTGAGTAATTTTTGCTCAAGGTGGTTTTCATTTCATGAAAATAATTCCTTCAGCAATAATTGAAAAACAATAGGGCGGTGAAGACCTGGGGGCGTGGGGAGGGGCGGGGGGGGCATCGTAAAGGGGGAAAAATGGGAGACAACTATAATACTATCAACAATAAAATAAAATTAAAATTACAAAATGGGGGGTGGGGTGGGCGGGGGATGGAACAGCCAGCCATTATAGCTCAGTGATTGAGCTTCAACCTATGAACCAGGAGGTCAAGGTTCCATTCCTGGTCAGGGCATATGCCTTGATAAGGGGATCAGTCCCCAGTGTGTGTGTGGGGGGCGGGGGTGGGGGGCTTGTAGGAGGGTTAGGGTTAAAATATTTTCTATTGGACCATTAATAATATCCTGCATTTCATTAACATGTGTTTATTCAATTGTCATTTTTCTGCTAATTTAACTTTAGCAAGTTAGACTCCGGGTAGGCTCACAGAGGTGAATTTGGAAACGTGTCCTACATTTCCTGTCTTCTCATATCACACTGTTCTCATTTGAACTTGAGAACCCCTTCAGGGCTCTGCTGTGCTCAGTAAATGGACACATTCAAATGCCGCTCATTTCCACCAGTCAATCTATAAAGCAGGGGTTTAGGGCACACAAAGACAAATCACTTAGCAACTGGAAAAGGCACATCCATTTTAGTTGGGGGAAAAAAAAGACGCCCCGCAGGCGTGGCTCAGTGATTGAGCATCAACCTCTGAACCAGGAGGTCACGATTCGATTCCAGGTCAGGGCACATACCCGGGTTGTGGGCTCCATCCCCAGTGTGGGGCGTGCAGGAGGCAGCTGATCCATGACTCTCTCTCCTCACTGATGTTTCTCTCCCTCACCATTCCTCTCTAAAAGCAATAAAAATATATTAAAAAAAAAAAAAGACAATGTCAACACAACAAATACTCAGCTACTTTACTGTATCCTAGAGTTTCTCAGCCTCCGACCTTTTGACATCTGGGGCCGGATGAGACTTGGTGGGGGGCGCTGTCCTGTGCGATGCGGGGTGTTGAGTCACATCCTTGGCTTCCATCCACTAGAGGCCAGTAGCAACCGGACTCCCACAAAATTAAATAAAAGGAAGAAAACTCAAAAATAATACACTGGGGACATAATACAGAGAGAATGAAGTGCGGGCGGCACCAGGAGCCTGCCCCACTATCTCTGTCTTGTTCCTCGGATCCTAGGTTTTTAGTGTCAGTCCCTTAAAACAACGGAAATGTAAGGAAATATAATATTCCATTTGCCTTTCGTCACTGAGACATTAATTCTGGAGAGTCAGATAGGGGACCTCCCGCCTCTAGTGGGGATAACTCCCTTTCTCGGTTCTCGGCCGTCCCAGCACATGGCAATGCCATGGAGCGCTCTTAAAGATGCCAACGAAGGGGAAAGCTGCTCAGTCATTGCTGTGGGGATGCGATATGCTCCAGGCACTCTGGGAAACAGTTTGGCGGTTTCTTACAAAACTTAGCATATTCTTCCCATATGATCCAGCAAACGCGCTCCTTGGTATTCACCCAACAAGCTGAAAACTTCCATCCACACACAACGCCGGAGAAGGCCGTTTATGGCGGTTTCACCATAATTGCCCAAACTGGGAAGCAATTGTGATGTCTTTCAGGAGGTGAAGGGCTAATAAATCAATGCTGTTACACCCAGACAACGGGATGTGATTCCGAGCGAAAAGGAAATGTGCTGTCAAGCCACGCAAAGCCATGGCAGAACCGCACATGCATTTGGATAAGTGAAAGAAGCCCATCTGAGAAGGCTCCAGAGCCAGGGGTGGGCAAACTTTTTGACTCGAGGGCCACAATGGGTTCTTAAACTGGACCGGAGGGCCGGAACAAAAGCATGGATGGAGTGTTTGTGTGAACTAATATAAATTCAAAGTAAGGGAGCGGAGGGGAGAGCAAGAGAACCCTCCGCTCTTTCGGCTCCGCGGGCCGGATAGAACAGCCGAACGGGCCGGATCCGGCCCGCGGACCGTAGTTTGCCCACGGCTGCTCCAGACAGTAGGATTCCAACGACATGACAAATCTGGAAAAGGCAAAACTATGGAGACAGGAAAACAGACCCGTGGGTGCCAGGGATGTGGGGAGGGAGGGGACGAATCGGAAAAGCACAGAGGCGTTTGTGGGCGATGAAACCAGTCACGTGACACTGCAATGGCAGATCCATGTCAATATGCATTTCTCCACGCCCATAGGCTGCACAACGCCGAGATGACCGTAATCTGAACGGTGGCCTGCGGATAGTTAACTATGATGTGTCAGTGCAGTTTCATCAATTGCGGAAAACGTGTACCACCCTGTTAGGGGAGGCCGGTAATGAGGGATGCTATGCATGGGTGGGGCAGGGCTACACGACAAATCTCTGTACAATCCCCTGAATTTTGCTGCGAAGCTTAAAATGCTCAAAAAAAAAAAAGGTCTTAAAAACAACACTGCCAGGCCCCTACCTCCAGAGATGATGGTTTGAATTGGTTTGAGGGGAGGGGAGAGCTGAGCAACAGTATTTTTTCATCTCCCCAAAGCATGCTAATCCCCTAGGGCAGGCGTCCTCAAACTACGGCCCGAGGGCCACATGCGGCCCGCCGAGGACATTGATCCGGCCCGCCGGGTGCCGCTGCCTGTCCTGCTTAGCAGCCGACTCATCCCAGGCCCGCAGTGCGCATAGGAATTTGTTCATAGTTTTTTTTTTAAACTATAGTCCGGCCCTCCAACGGTCTGAGGGACAGTGAACTGGCCCCTGTTTAAAAAGTTTGAGGACCCTGCCGAAACCGGTTTGGCTCAGTGGATAGAGCGTCGGCCTGCAGACTGAAGGGTCCCGGGTTCGATTCCGGTCAAGGGCATGTACCTTGGTTGCGGGCACATCCCCAGTGGGAGGTGTGCAGGAGGCAGCTGATCGATGTTTCTCTCTCATCGATGTTTCTGGCTCTCTATCCCTCTCCCTTCCTCTCTGTAAAATATCAATAAAAATATATTTAAAAAAAAAAAAAGTTTGAGGACCCCTGCCCTAGGGTGAGCGCACTGTTTAAACCAGGCACACTCGCATTACTGTACTTTGCTTTATTGCGCTTTGCAGCTATAGCGTTTTGTTTCCCTACAAATTGAAGGTTTGTGGCACCTGCATCAAGCAAGTCTATTAGTGCACTTTTTCCAACGCAAAGGCCTCAGATGATGCCTAGCATTTTTTTAAAAAAATATATATTTTTACTGATTTCAGAGAGGAAGGGAGGGGGAGAGAGATAGAAACATCAGTGAGGAGAGAGAATCATGGATCAGCTGCCTCCTGCACGCCCCACACGGGGGCTGGAGCCCGCAACCTGGGCATGTGCCCTTGACTGAAATTGAAACGGGGACCCTTCAGTACGCAGGCCCACACTCTATCCACTGAGCCAAACCGGCTAGGGCGATGCTTGGCCTTTTTTGGTAACAAAGTATTTTTTCTTGTTGTTAACCCTCACCGGAGGATTTTTTCCCATTGATTTTTTTAGAGAGAATGGAAGGGAGGGGGAGAGAGACACGGAAAGAAACATCAACGTGAGAGAGACACGTCGATTGGTTGCCTCCCAGACCACCTTAAAGAAACAGCCAAAGTGACTGGAGCTCGCTGCAGTGGGGGACCCCGGTTCCTAATGGTATTGACCGAACAGAAGGGGCTGATTCGAGAATCTTGATAATGGATCAGATGTGGGGGAAGTGGCAGCGGGAAGAAGAAACATAAGAACGACTCCTTGAGCTTTGGCCTGAGTGTACGCAGTGGCACAATTAACCGAGGTGGCAAATCCGCTTCAGCTTAAAAGTGGGGTGTTTGGGGCCGGAACAGGTCTTTCTGGACTCAGGTGCTTTGAACACCCTCTTTCATTAGTCAGGACTCTTGAAATACCACTTTCCGAGGAAATCCGTGCTGCCCACTACCTCTACTCTCCTGGGACGGGGCTGTGGGGAGAGGGGGCAGGAATAACTGGCTTTGTTCGAGAAAACCAGGATGACAAAGCCGTTGAGGGGGGCATTGGCAAGATGCTGGTTGCACTTGGCCCAGCCAATCCCCGCCTCCTCCCCCTTCTCCAGTTCCCATTTTTTTTCATCTTCCACTTGAGCACCTTGCGAGTCGGACTTTTAACTTGCCCAGCAAGGGCCAGGGAGCCAGGCCTTTCCGTCACCCAGGCAGCCGGCTTTCCGCCCGCACAAGCCTGGGGTGGCCTCTTCCACATCTTTCAGGATCCTGCCTGCCAGAAGCCCACCACGACCTTGTGCTACAAACTGTGCATCTATGGGCACCCACACACTTCCTCTGAAGCACCCAGGGCAAGCAGCCCCAGCTGACTCACCGTGATCTCCAGCAGCGTCTAGTACGCGATGCTGCCAATGAGTGCGCAGACCCCACTACTTTGCAAATGGACTGTCTGTGGACTGAATGAATCTGTAAATTCCGGAACAATTAGACCTCAGATTTATGACTGTGTCACATAAATCATTATTGTATCTAAGAAATATCCACATAATAATGTATCTCAAGGCCAACGGACTGTATAAAACGGATATTCTTGAATCATCATCTGTCCCCATTTAGCTAAGGTATCCAACTTATGTTGGTATTTACTCGCCTTCACTGGTTTCCACATTTAACTCAGGCATATCTGGGCCTCCCGAAGGCAGGGAGAGTGCTGGGGGGGTAAGAATAACCGGGAAAATCTGGGACATGACAAAGATCACAACATAAGCTAGGAGCTCAGAGTAACTGTCCCCATGCTGTCCTCACTCAGACTGCCGTGAGCTGTTCACATGAGCAAGCAGCCACATGAACGTTTTTATTTGCATAGATGGAGAACTATATTCTCCATAGAGGGAGGGAGGGAGGGAGGGGGGAGAAAGGGAGAGGGAGGGAGGGAGAGAGAGACACAGACATTTTAACTTGCTTTTCAAGTCTTATCAGAATTGAAGGACATAAGATCAATGGATGAATGGACTTTAACTGTATTTAGGTTATCCATTTTGTCTGAAAAAAATTAAATGTACATGTAACTCAATCATTAGACACCCTTCTAATGATAAATGTTATTCAGCTAAGAACTGGTTTAAGCCTAGCTGGTTTGGCTCAGTGGATAGAGCGTTGGCCTGCAGACTGAAGGGTCCCAGGTTCGATCCCGGCAGAGGGCATATGCCCAGGTTGCAGGCTAGAGACCCAATGGGGGTCGTACAGGAGGCAGCCGATCCATGATCCTCTCTTATCATTGATGTTTCTATCTCTCTCTCTCTCCCTCTCCCTTTCTCTCTGAAATCAATAAAAATATAAAAAAAAATAAAAAATAAATAAATGGCTTGAGCTAAGGGACATGCAATTCAATCATATTCTCCTTCTATACTTCTAACCAAATAGAAGAATTCGCCCTTTCTCTGCAGCTTGCTAAAACTGGAATGATGAACCTTGAGTTTTATAATTATGAATGTGTTTAAATTGTTGGTCATAACATTAGTACAAAGTGTTCTCTTCAGAGGAGTGTCATCACCGAATCTTCCATGACCAGAAACTATCGAAACAGAAGCAGTTCTAGAACAAATTCCAATTCAACAAGATGAAACTCCTGTGATCTTGCTTGAAAGCCAAATGGCAATCTAATTGAAAGGACATCGAAGTCACATAAATTCAAGTGGCACTTTGGCATCCATCCTGGGTCGAAAGGACACTAATCATGTCAAGAGTAGGGACAGAAAATGCAGGAAAGCAACGCGCTCAGGACCACGTGTTTTCGGTTGGGAAATGACAGTTGATAATGTCACTTGCCTGTAAGCCAAATGAACGTGATTCACGTGCCCTGTGACATCCAAGGGGAGACGCACTGGAATGAATGCCCCTCCAGTAATTTCAGGCTCAGGTCTCTCCCAGTTGGTGTTTTCTCTCTGCTTCGGGCAGATTTCCCAAAACGATATAGCGGCTGCCCATTTGAGAGACAAGAAGCCATCCTGGTAAACTCAATATGACCAATATGAAGAAGCAGATGTTCAACTTACTTCCTAAAAATATCATCGAATATTAATGTTCCTAATTATGGTACATGAACTTCATTTCACCTCAATTATGCGGGCAGGCGCTGCTAGGAAGGCCTCTTAAGAAATGGTCTGTTAGCAACGCAGTCGGGGGAGTGTGCCCGTGTGGCTTTCCTGGTCTGAGAACCCGAATCAAGTGTAAATATTCGCGTTGAGTTCCTTCCAAGGCTCTTTTGCCAAGAACACCGTTCAGAGGAGCACCTGAGAAACGGGTGTGGGGCTTTATCGTACCTAAGGAACACCCAGGAGAGCGTGAGGTCAAGTACAAGGGCAAAGCCAATGTGGAAAGCTGACCATAGATATTTGGGATAAAGTTGCAGGGAACATTCTATTTTCACAGTTTGGGGCCTTGCGGACCTTATATTTTTATTTATTTTTTAAATCTGCACAATGAATATCTACCACTATATCTACCTCTCTATCCTTTGCCCCCACACACACACCTAGATTTGTATATATGCCTACACCAATACAGAACATACTAAGTGCTGGGAACTATCCAAAGTAGTAAACATATAGGGAACCACGTGGCCACGAAGCTTTCATTCTTTAAGGGGCTTACAGTCTAGAGGGCGATGGAACAAGCTCATCTACACTAATAAAAGAGAAACATGCAAATTGACCATCACTTCACGATGACCACCAGCCAATCAGGAGTGAGTATGCAAATTAACCCAACAAAGATGTCGGCAGCCCCACCTCCCAGCCGCTCCTGGCCTCTGGGCAGCAGGCATGCAGGCATGGAGCAGCCAGGCAGGGCGGGATGCCTGCTATGAGGGGGAGGGCAGGGGCCAGAGGGAGCTGCAGGAGCAGCACTTCGGCTGGAGCGAAGACTGAAGGCTCCGGCCGCAGTGAAGACTGAAGGTTCCAGCCAGAGTGAAGATGGAAGGTGGCGGCCAGAGTGAAGGCCTGTGTCCCGGTTGCCGGAGGAAAACCGGTGCCAGCAGGCAGGGGAAAGAAGGACTATTGCACGAATCTTTGTGCAACAGGCATCTAGTCATTTAATGATAATCAGATGAAGGCTTGCACAGGACACTGGAGACTCAACACAGGAGAAGCAGCTACGCCAGGCTCAGGGGCCAAGGAAAGACAGAGTCATGGCAAGAAGACTGTGTGTGCTGAGATGCAGAGGCTGAGAAGCAGCCACCCAGATGAAGGAGGGATGAAAGGGAAGGTCTGGGAGGCTGGATCTGTACGTGGACAGGAAGCATGAACACTTTCTTGATGCAACTTTGAGGCAGATCCACAGATACATTGAAACTGACACTCAGCCTCCCACAGAAAGGACTAAAACATGCAGAACACACACGGGGAAAGAGGAAACGAATATCAGACTAATCCCATGTATAGTAATCACAGCCTGGGTGAAGCTATCTTATTGGATGAAACATCTGTGAGAAACACCATCGAATGGCTGTCTCCTGCACAACCCCCACTGGGGGGTTACGTGCCTGATGGTAACTGCCCCACTGCCCTCTTGGTTCACGGGTGGACATTCAACCGCTGAGCAACACTGACCTGGCTCACTCCATCTTTTTGTTACTGAACCATGAGAGAGGCAAATATATGATTTATCTTTCCCCAGGTTTTAATTTTGACAAAGTTCAGTTAGGAAAACTGATGTACCAAATTGAACCCACTTGGCAATTAAAAATACAATAGTAGCCCTAGCCGGTTTGGCTCTGTGGCTAGAGCAGCCATGGGCAAACTACGGCCCGCGGGCCGGATCCGGCCCGTTCGGCTGTTCTATCCGGCCCGAGGAGCCGAAAGAGGGGAGAGTTCTCTTGCTCTCCCCTCCGCTCCTTTACTTTGAATTTACATTAGTTCACACAAACACTCCATCCATGCTTTTGTTCCGGCCCTCCGGTCCAGTTTAAGAACCCATTGTGGCCCTCGAGTCAAAAAGTTTGCCCACCCCTGGGCTAGAGTATCGGCCTGCAGAATGAAGGGTCCTGGGTTCAATTCCCGGTCAGGACACATGCCCGGATTGTGGGCTTGATCCCCAGTAGGGGGCGTGCCGGAGGCAGCCAATCTATGATTCTCTCTCAGCGTGGATGTTTCTATCTCTCCCTCTCCCTTCCTCTCGGAAATCAATAAAAAAATATGTTTTTGAAAAATTACCACATTCATGCTGTATTAAATAAATAACTAGAAACAACTTTGCCAATTACTTTTTGGAACACTTTGCTAGTTAGTAATTAAATGTAGCTCATATCATCATCATTGTAGAAAATAAACTGAAACATATAGAAGACCAATTGAAGGAATTCATATCAGCGGAGGTATCTCTGTTCGCTGTCCATGCCACGCCAGTCCCAAGGCAAGGGTTGGTAGGAAGCCATCCTGCCTTACAGTTCACACCTGTGGCCCCGCAGACAAGCCTCGTGGGACTGGTTAACCTGCTGGTATGCTTGTCGACAGAGCTTAACTAATTCTACACTAGGCCTCGCACCAGCACTTGGAGCTATAATTGATAATGGTCAGCGCCCAACACCTACACCAACAGATGTCTGTTAAATCGTCAGCTGAGCCAGAGAAGCAGGGAATTTCATGCCTCACATGTGGCCAGCTGGAGCCTGGCTCCTCTGCAGGCTGGAATGCCAGCCTACAATATGCTAGGCGCACGTGACCTGCCCCAACATCCCAGGCATCCCCACCTCAGCGCTTGTGAAACAAAGGCAGGCCCTGTGCACCGCACTGCCGCCCACCGAACCTCCCGAGCGGGGCCTTCTGCGCTGCGTGTCAGCTTTTGGAATGAGGACACGAAGAAATCCAAACATGGGCATGAAAACCACAAAAGGGCTGCGACTCTTCCAGGCTGTTCCACGTTAGACAGGACCCCATAATACAGAGGACTTGGGGACTGTCATGCCAGGGAAAGGGGGATGGGCGGGGCAGAGAGAGAGGGAAAGAGAAAGCGGGGGGGGGGGGGGAAGAGAGAGAGAGAGAGAGAGAGAGAGAGAGAGAGAGAGAGAGAGAGGATTGCTGCTGACACCCGGGGCGGGGGTTACCACAGTACAACTTGCTTTGAGTTGGCCAACAAAAGCAAAATCAGCCAAAACCGGTTTGGCTCAGTGGATAGAGCTTCGGTCTGTGGACTGAAGGGTCCCAGGTTCGATTCCGGTCAAGGGCATGTACCTTGGTTGCGGGCACATCCCCAGTGGGAGGTGTGCAGGAGGCAGCTGATCGATGTTTCTTTCTCATCGATGTTTCTAACTCTATATCCTTCTCCCTTCCTCTCCATAAAAATCAATAAAATATATATATAAAAAAAAGCAAAATCATCCCCTCAAAAAGGCCAGGCAACACCTTCTAAAAACCTTTATTCGGAACCGCATATTTAATTTTGTTTTGAAATGCAACCAGAAGAATACATAAATGAGAAGGGAAACGTTCATAATAGGTTCAAAGGGCTCGTACGGGTAAGGCCCACACAAATTTCATTTGTCATTTGGCCTTCAAAAGGAGCCACCACTGGGTTTCCTCCTGCTAAATACTTACGTTATATTTCTTAATTGATTCCATAGAGGAAGGGAGAGGGAGAGGGAGAGAGAAACATCAATGATGAGAGAATCATTGATGGGCCGCCTCCTGCACACCCCACACTGGGGATGGAGCCCACAACCCAGGCATGTGCCCCGTCCGGGAATCGAACCTTGACCTCCAGGTTCATAGGTCAATGCTCTACCACCAAGGAATGACGGCTGGGCATAAATACTTGTTTTAAATTCCATCATTTCACAGTGCAGCTTCAGCAGAGGTATCTGGTACCTTGTCACCCTGAAATGCTGCAATTTCATGGTGACTCTGTCCTCTTGCAATGGATGCTGCTTTCACTCCCGATAGCCGTCACTCAATGATGGCAAAGCAGTAAGTCATGACATTCCCATATCGATGTCAACCCCACCGCTCATTCTTATCATCACACACGTAGAGCAATTTCAATGACAGTTTTACAGAATGGCTACAAGTGCCTATGTTTCATAGGCAGTGTCTAATACTTTATTTTTTAAAATATATTTTTACAGGTTTCAGAGAGGAAGGGAGAGGGCGAGAGAGATAGAAACATCAATGATGAGAGAGATCATTGATCAGCTGTCTCCTGCACGACCTACACTGGGAATCAAGTATGCAACCTGGGTACATGCCCTTGACCGGAATTGAACCTGGGACCCTTCAGTCCCCAGGCTGACGCTCTATCCACTGAGCCAAACCGGCTAGAGTGAAAACTTAATTTACAATTCTTTTTTTTTTAAATCAGTAAATATTTAATCTCCAATTAAGTAATCACACACACGCATATATAAAACCTTAGATAGGGAATAAGTACATGGAGGGGAAAACTGAATGAGTAGCCAGCCGAGCATACAGCAGTTGCTCCTAGATTGCTGAGTTTTAGAAATGCATCTGGTCGAGCTGTAGGAAAATATTTTATTCCCTTGTGCTCCTGCGGGGTGAAAATACTGTCTTGACAAATGGATAACTTGAGAAAAAAAATGTGCAAATTCCCAATCTTCTTGGAGACAGACATTAGTCAAAAGGAAATGTCATGTTCTATCATTTTCCTGCAAAGCTAGGTATCTTTGCACTTAGAGCAAAATCAAAGCCAAAAAAATGTTGTTGCTTGAAAAAGAACAGGAGATCAACGATTTGGTTATTTAAAAGTAGGGCCTCTGTACAGATGGCCCGTTGAGGATGGACATTAATGGGATGTAATGACTCTTTGGAAACTGACAGTTCGCTACACTTCAGTTCAATACCTACTTAATTGTTTTCCAGCCTGGTGGGCAAGATAGGCTGAGCCTATCTTAACTTAGATAAATCACGTGGCTTAAAAAAAAAAAAAAAAAAAAGAAAAGAAAGACTGCTATAGTCAAGAAAATCCTATTAGGGAAATATGAATAAAAAAAAGAGATGATGAACATTTGTCTAAGATTTTTTCCACTTTCTCCTTAAAGCCACAGAAAAAAATAAAAATGTTATGTTTAAAAACACCGATTAAAAGGTTTGCCAGATAAGAGCCTCAATGACATTTGCATTTCAGATAAATATGCAAGCCATCCTTCATTGTATTTTACTACATCTGGCCACTCTCCTAGGAACCCTGTTTCTGCTTCAGAACTAGAGAAATCAGGGCACAGAGCGAAAGGCATGGAAGACAGAGAAGATAATTCAAAACTTCCCAGTTCCATTTGCATTCTCTGCCGTGCAGACCACGGATGTGCATTTGTTACCTTAAAAAAGGAAGTAAATGGCCCTAACCCGTTTGGCTCAGTGGATAGAGCGTCGGCCTGCGGACTGAAAGGTCCCAGGTTCGATTCCGGTCAAGGGCATGTACCTTGGTTGCGGGCACGTCCCCAGTGGGAGGTGTGCAGGAGGCAGCTGAGTGATGTTTCTCTCCCATCGATGTTTTTAAGTCAATATACTTCTCCCTTCCTCTCTGTAAAAAAAAAAAAAAAAAATCAATTATATATATATATATATATATATATATATATATATATATATATATATATATATATATATGGCAGTAAATGGCCATAGTTGGTTGGGCTCAATGGATAGAGTGTCAGCATGCAGACTGAAGGGTCCTGGATTCGATTCTGGTCAAGAGCGTGTTCCTGGGTTCCAGGCTTGATCCCCAATAGGAGGCATGGAGGAGGCAGTGTATCCATGATTCTGTCTCATCATTAATGTTTCTCCCTCTTTCTTCCTCCGAAATCAATCAAAATATTTTTTAAAAATGAAGTAAATGTACAGATGAAACCAAAATTTAAAATCTTTACATATTATAATTTATATCTTATTTTAATGTTATAAGCTATATCTTAATATAATATCAATAGGTAATATATCCTAATATAATAGTTATAGATATGATAGCTTATTTGTAAACTCATTAGATGTTATCATTTAGTTCCTCAGCTGCACAGCTCTATTGATCTCAAGCACTCAGTAGCCACACGTGGCAGTCAGCATAGACTGTCACCACTGCAGAAAGTTACTGGACAAGGTTGGCCTAGGTTCTTCTATCAGGGGTCCTCAAACTTTTTAAATAGGGGGCCAGTTCACCGTCCCTCAGACCGTTGGAGGGCCGGACTATAGTTTAAAAAAAAAAACTATGAACAAATTCCTATGCGCACTGCGGGCCCGGGACGCGCCGGCTGCTAAGCAGGACAGGCAGCGGCACCCGGCGGGCCGGATCAATGTCCTCAGCAGGCCGCATGTGGCCCGCGGGCCGCAGTTTGAGGACCCTTGTTGGCCTGAGGCAAGAAGCAGTGTTCAGAAATCACCAGGCCTGAAGGTAGTGCTCCCCTTAGCCAGTAGGTGGCGCGTCTGTGCATCAACTCTATCCAGATGCTCCCTGTCCGTGAGGAGCTCACCTCTGTGGCCAGGTGATAGCAGGGAGGACAGAAGGAGCCTTGGTGAGAAATCAGACAACCTGGTGCCTCATAAGCTCTCCAGCAGTGAGCAAATTGGTACACCTCTTTATACCTCAGTTTCCTCATTTCTAAATAAAGGCCCTTCGAGCTCTCAAATGCTTGGATTCATGCATGAGCAGCACTGAGAAACTGGAGTTCCAGGGAGCAAGATCATATCATATGTACTTGGGTAGAAATGCTCCTGTCCTAGACGGTTCCAGTCATCACAGAAACCCGCCGAGCATCACGCTGTGGGCTCGTATTCGCAGAACTGTGCAGGTAGCAAGAACTTCTGTCCAGGACGTCACCCCTGGAGGGATTATTCTTTCTTGACAACAAGAGACCTTAAACGTTAGGAGTCTGATATGTGTTTTTCTCCTCGCTACCCCATTTCAATCATGTGAATAAGGAAGTGGGGTAAGGTAGGAAGCAATGATAGAGAGCAGTGGCACTAAGGACAGCACGTTCTTCTTTTGTAAAAAAAAATATATATATGTTTTTATTGATTTTAGAGAGAGGCGAAGACAGAGGAATAGAGAGATAGAAACATCAATGAGAGAAATATAGATCAGCTGCCCCCTGCACGGCCCCTACTGGGGATCAAGCCCGCAACAAAGGCATGTGCCCTGACCAGGGATCGAACCACTGACCTCTTGGTTACTAGGTCAACACTCAACCACTGAGCAGTGCAGGCCAAGCCAGGATATAATTTTCATTCAAAAATTTTCTGTATTAAAGGAATTCAAGCTTTTAAGAAGTAGCCTATGAGAAATTTCTGATTCTAACTTTCTACGGGTCTCACTCTCAGTTAAGGGGTTGGGCCAGAGCATCTCTCATAGTCCTTCCTGTTCCAAAAGACGGACTCAGTGAGGCACCCCTACTTCTTCCCACACTAATGTGGAAACTTCAGCGATTACTGATCCATTGGGAAGTCTTTAAGACATAAGGGGGAATGAATGTAATAGATGAGTTCCATCAACACTCTTTCGATTACATTTTAAAGTACCTCGTGAGCCATTACATGAAAATCCAAAATGTGTGAGAAGAAAGCAAATAGGAGAGGATTTCTGAACAATATGCAGCATTTAGCTATTAGCCTCTAGAAGTTCACCGGAAGTACAGTGATTCATCGCCGATGCAGGAACATCATAAGGTAATTCATTTCAGACTTGGCTTCCTCACTGCTGAGCAATATAGCTGTGAAGAAAGTACTGCACCTTCGGGGCACCAATTTCCAGTCTTTTCTGAAATCAGGAGGTCCCAAATGTGATCACTCAGGCCCAATCCCATTCTCCACTGATGGACAAAATGACTCTTGGGGTGAGGTTGACATATGTTGTTGCATTGCTAGTATCTATGTATATAAAACATTCTAGAGAGCACAAGTCATGTGGATAAAGTACCAAGCAAAACACATTTTTTGTTAATGGTCGAAGAAGTGAGAGTAAGTGATCGTCTCACAAAGATTTTAAGTAAACCGGAGTTTTGAGAAACTCACACAGAAGTCAAGAAGGGTCATAATCAAATAAAGAGAAAAAGTTCTCTTGAATTGTTGCAAATATTTTAAATATGTATTTTTTTTACTGATTTCAGAACGGAAGGGAATGGGAGAGATAGAAATATCAATGATGAGAGAGAATCATGGATCAGCTGCCTCCTGTATGCCCCACACTGGAGAGTGAGCCCACAACCCGGGCATGTGCCCTGACTGAAAACTGAACGGTGACCTCCTGGTTCATAGGTAGACGCTCAACCACTGAGCCACACCGGGCGAGCTATATTTCTTTTTTTGCAATGAATACTGTCTTTTTCTTGCCAATGCCAGGTTCTGTCCTCAGACAGGACAAAAAAGAACTGCTATGGCCCTGAGGTTTGGTGACCTACCTTTGATTCCCTGCACTTTATTCCTGAATCACAAAGCTCAAGTTTACTACGATGGCCTGGTACTGATGTTGACTGCAGAAGAAAAACTGTAGAAAAACTAGAAACTACAACAGTCAAAGGTAGTAATTTGTCAGACTCCACACAATTTCATTAATTTCTCCAGTGAAAATCTGGGGTTAGAGCTCAGCATAGTCATGCTTAGTAGCTGCAGGATAGCAAATGATGAACTGTTCTTGGTGGCAAACCACAAAATGGAAATGAGACCGCTTACCCTGCAAGGCTTCCTGAGAAATGAGGAAACATATACTAAGTATTTAGCAAGGGTCTCTGGTACCATTATCGATTAAATAACATATTCTAATATTCGCAATTGAGAAATCCTTTCTTCCTCAAAAGTGAAGTCTTGCCCTAACTGGTTTGGCTCAGTGGATAGAGCATTGGCCTAGGGACTGAAAGGTCCCAGGTTCGATTCCGGTCAAGGGCATGTACCTTGGTTGCGGCACATCCCCAGTAGGGGGTGTGCAGGAGGCAGCTGATCGATGTTTCTATCTCATCGATGTTTCTAACTCTCTATCCCTCTCCCTTCCGCTCTGTAAAAAAGCAATAAAATATATTTTAAAATAAATAAAAAGTTAAGTCTTCTACACATTGACTAGAATGTATCTTGCATGTTCAAATGTGAATAGCTTTTAACATTTTCTTACTGAGGTCTAACGTATATGTTAAAATAAATCTTAAGTGTAAAGATCAGTGAATTTTCACATTTGTATACACCCATACAACCCACAGCCAGTCATGCCAAGCTATGGACCATATCTAGCATCTAGAATGTTCACTCCTGAGCCTTCCCAGTCAATATCCAAGTGGCCCCCAAAAGTAACCATTTTTAGGACTTCCACGCCCTAAATTAGTACTGCCCGTTTTTATTCTTCATGTAAATGAAATTATGCAGTATGCGTAATGTTATCAGGCTTCTTTCACGCAAACATTATGTTTGTACTAACAGTACTTCATTCTTTGCATTGCTATATAATACTTCCCTGTATGACTACACAGCCTTTTACACTCCAGATGTGATGTAAACCTAGCAAAAGCCCTGTCACAATGGCAAGTGAAGTGTCAGAGATGGTGACACCACCCATGGACACAGGACACACCCAAGGCTACTCTGTCCTATGCTTGGGGGAGAAGGAAAGGGGAGAGAGGGGGTGGACACTCATTGATGCGCTCAGAATTTGTTTTATAGCCTATCATAATGCCCACAGAGCTTTCAGATAGCTGTATTATAAGAAAAAAAAACAACAGAAGTTCCTGAAATGATACAAATATATCAAATTAGGAAGAGTAACATTATTAATATAATTTTTATTAAATCTCCTGAACAAAAGGGAATTCCAGCAAGATGTTGATGTATGACCAATTCGCTTTCATTATGTTTTTCTTGTTTACTTGATCTACTCTCTCCAATCGGGACACCTTATTAAAAAGTTTTCTTCTTAGATATGAGTGTCCTTCCACACTCTTCCTGCCTCGGAGTGAGACTCATTTCCCTTGGCAATCAGTAAGCCTCTCCTCTGTGGATCTTTCAGCTGGCTGCTCTCAGCGTATTTCATTTGTCTTCGAATTTCCTGGAGGCTTCGATTTGATGCCCTCAAATAGAACTGAACAGCCTTTAATCACCAGGTTGGCCTGAAATGGTGGTAACACAAGTTCAATGTCCCCGAGCCCCCGGGGATGTTTGTGGGACCTGAAACGCAGAAAATGTTTATGGAGGCGGCATTTGCAAGTTTTGTGCCTGAAACGCTTGCTGATACCATCAGACATTCATCTCCGATGGAGACGAAGCAACGCTGGCTTCCCTATTGTTTTATGATGCTCTTAACCTGGTACTTAAAAGAAGAGCGAACCCCATTAGCACAGTTAACACTAAACACACGTGCAGAAAACTAGCCTTCAATACCCTAAACACAGTTTCCTTTATGTCTCGTTTACCAATAATTGCATGTTTTGGTTCATTTCTAGTATAACTGCGAAATGTTCACCAAATGTTTTTCTCCTGATATGGAAAATTAGAATGAAAAACAAGTGGTCCATAGTGATTCTTTAGGGGAAGCCGCGCTCCCCCCGAAGAGCTCTTTATCACAGCCTCCTTTTGTATAATAAATTTCCTCCCCTTCCTTTTCTTTATTTAACCGCCATCTCCATTTCCTACTCTTTTTTGTTGTTGTTGTTTGTTGTTGTTAATCCTCACGCGAAGATATTTTTCCATTGATTTTTAGGGAGAGTGGAAGAGAGAGAGAGAGAGACAGAGAGAAACGTCGATGGGAGAGAAACACATGAATTGGTTGCTTCCTGCATGAGCCCCAAGCCCTGACCAGGGCCCGGGCCGGAGAGGAGCCTGCAACCAAGGTACAAGCCCTTGACCGGAAATGAACCCGAGACCCTTCGGTCAGCAGTCCAACGCTCTATCCACTGAGCCACACCGGCAAGGGCTCCATTTCCGACTCTTCATGAAGAGCCTCTGTCCTCTGAGCCGCATCTCTTCGATTCCCAATTCCTGGCCGCTTTGCGGCATGAGACGTATCAGGTAAAAACGGAAGAACTGTTGAGGCATTTTCATGCAGCGATCATAAGGTGGCTACAGTAAAAGGAATCAAGAAGCGCATACTTCACTCAGGTTCTTTTTATTTCCGAAAAGCAAACTGAACAGGTGAAGGGGACGCCTACTGAGCAAGCAATGAGCAAAGGCGCCCCAGAGGTTGAGGTAGACCCCAGAATGCTTTCAGGAGCCCCTTTATCAAGCTCCAGGATGAGCCATGAGAAGGAGAAGTCCCTCCTGATCAATCCATCCACAAATTGTTCACCTTAGCTGCTCAGAAATTTCCCTCCATCACCCACTGCATCAACCCTGTGGTCTATACATAGGTGCCAGCTCCCCCAAGCTTTCCTCCCGCACATCATGTTCAACAAAAATGGGTCGTTGTTTGGACTTCACATTTGAGAGGGTTATTTCGCTGGGTGGAAATTTCAGCAACATGGGGACCCTTCCAGGAGACAGGAGATGGTAAGCACTAAATAAAAAGTCCGCTTGATCTCACGTCATGGAATGTGAGCACTGGGGGGCCCAGAAGTCATTGGCCCCGACCCTCTTCAATTCCAGGTGAAGCAGTAGAAACTCAGGGCGGTTAAATGACTCACCTAAGACCTCTCAGCTCAATGGCAGAGCAGGAGTAGACTTCTTTCTAACTCAGTCCTGGCATGTTCTCCTTAAGCTTAGCTGTCTGCATCATATCCGCCCGACAACACTGGCCCACCTGATTGCTCATAACGACCATGTGAGGCCTCACCTCAATGTGGTATTGAATGTAAAACATAAAAAGGACGCCTCTGCAGTATTGTAGAAATTGACCTTGAACGCATACGCTAGGCATTGCTATCATTAATGTAGAGGGCGGGAAGAAATCTTCGTAGCCATCTGCTCACCCCCTGGATTCTGATTGAAGGGAGGGGCACGGACATCAGGAGCTGAATCTAGAGTCAAAGACAGCGGTGCTAGAACTTTCCATGCTATGCTCTTCTTTTTCTATATATATTTACTGATTTCAGAGAGGAAGGGAGAAGAGAGAGAGAGAAAGAGAAAGAAACATCAATGATGAGAGAGAATCATGGATCGGCTGCCTCCTGCACACCCCCCACTGGGGATGGAGCCCGCAACCCTGGCACGTGCCCTGACCGGGAATCGAACCATGACCTCCTGGCTCATAGGTCGATGCTCAACCACTGGGCCATGCTGGCCGGGCAGGCTATGGTCTTCTTCGCCATAGGAGTGTTTCCTAAAATGGAATCTTAGTTGCAAAGGCTATTACAGGAAAGCAGAGTTACACGGTCAGGTTAATTTGGGAAATGCAAGGTAAACAAAACCCAGCTGGTGTACATGCCAGAGGACACTCAGAGCTTTTCATCTGTGGTCCCCCTGCCCAGGAGGGAGCGAGGGACATGGCTCCGCAGAACTTCTTCAGCAGGACATTGCCCTGCCCAGCGCTGCCCTCTGCAGAGAGGGGGGAAGATGCACTACCTCTTCTTGTCACTCCACGGACAGAAAGGATCCGACAACTTAGGTTCCAGAGGGACTTTGGGCGGAGACTTTTGGATGGCCCATGTGTGTCCCCCAAGCCAACCCTCACCCTGACCCCACTTCGTGTCTTTATTTTCTTGTTTTTTTTTTTTTAAATATGTTTTTTAGAGAGAGAGGAAGGGAGAGAGAGAAATAGAAACATCAATGGTAAGAGAAAATCATGGATTGGCTGCCTCCTGCACGCCCCCCACTGGGGA
Organism: Plecotus auritus; assembly: GCF_963455305.1. NCBI lineage: Eukaryota > Metazoa > Chordata > Mammalia > Chiroptera > Vespertilionidae > Plecotus > Plecotus auritus. Next base: position 5,769,271 of record NC_137784.1, on the reverse strand, counting down.
TCGAGCCCACAACCCGGGCATGTGCCCTGACCAGGAATTGAACTGCGACCTCCTGGTTCATAGGTTGACGCTCAACCACTGAGCCACACGAGCCAGGCTCCAGCGGACTAGTTAGATACAGATGAGAAAGTGTGGCTGCTCTGTCTCTGCTTTTACGACCTGACATTGACCCTATTGAGTACCTCTTGTGGAGGCCTTGATTCGAAATACAGTTTTTAATGACAATGTGGCTTCAAAGAAGATACTGGAGCTCCTTTGGGGGCATCATTATTATTCACTCATTCATTCATTCATTCATTCATTCATTCATCAATTCAGCCGTCACTTATGAAAAGGCTAATATATGCAGATGTTATGCTGAACCTGGGGGACGCAAATGTAAGACAAACCACTGCCCCCCCCAGAAACACAGAGTTTAATGGAAAACAGACAAATAATAAGAATTCTTCTAAAACGGTGTGATCAGAGTTGTATCACATACCAGGTTTCTCAAAGTCAGCACCACTGACATTGGGGCCCGATGAGAGTGTATTCGGGGCTGCCCTGTGCACTGTAGGGTGCTCAGCAGAGCCCTGGCTTTTAGCCACTAGATGCCAGTAGCACCCCACACACCGGATGTTACAACAAAAATGTCTTCAGCCTGGCCAGAGTGGCTCAGTGGTTGAGCATTGACCTATGAACCAGGAGGTCACGGTTCGATTCCTGGTCAGGGCACATGCCCGGGTTGTGGGCTCGATCCACAGTGGGGGGCGTGCAGGAGGCAGGCGATCCATGATTCTCTCTCATCATGGATGTTTCTCTCTCTCTCCCTCTCCCTTCCTTTCTGAAATCAATAAAAAATATATATATTTTTTAAATGTCTTCAGATATTTCCAAGTGTCCCACGTGGAGGGAGTGGCAAATGACCCTTGTGTGAGAAGCACTGCGTTAAATATACTGTTTCATCGCTAGAGATTTTTCTATCTGTGGGCTATTATGACTATAACATTTTAACAGTCGCAATTACATCTTATGTTGGAGGCATAAATTCAATTTTATAAATATTTATTAAGTACGTCCAGAAGTTTCAGATGCGACCCTACCTAATGAAAATTAAAAAAAAAAAAACCTTGCACGGGGGAAAGCTGGAACACAGAATAAAAGCAACACGGTCCACTGGGAAACTTCCCGAAGGGTCTCCAAAGCACTGAGCAGGCAGTCATTCATTCCGTGAACGGCAGTGCTTGGGGCTCTGGGGAGAAGGGAGCGAAAAGGACAGATCATTGCGCCCAGGACAGAGCCTGCTTTCAGGCATCGGACAAATAGAGGAAACGTCCTCTTGTCAGACTGGGGACAGGCTTCTGGTTAAGAGCAAGCAAGACAGAGGCCCGGGGAGGGCTGGGCTGAGGGGCAACCCGCCCCCCCCCCGCCCCGTGGGGCTCAGTCATCCCCACGCTGGCCTCGGAGAGGCACAGAGGCTATTTGCTCCGAAAACAAGGATGACAGGCTGCCCCATGCACAGGAGCGGAGAAAGGCCCTGCCCCAGCTTCTCCCGGGCCTAATGCACGCGAGGTACTTCAAACTTCAAGCAACCCTTCCCAGCTGTCCCCCCCGCCCAACCCTCCCAGCCTGGCATGTCTCTGTGTCCCTGTCCTCTACTGGCATCACGCCATCATCAGCACCTCTGCTTGGGTCTCAGTACCCATAACCTCTCCTTTCTCTCTTCCCCGTGTCCCCAAAGCGCCGCTTGTAGCTTTCCTTACCGCCTTTAGACCTGACCTAGGAGGGAGCTTTATGTACTGCCCTCAGCAATTGGCTTGCGTCACACCAGGTCTCTCCCCGGGGGTGCCAAGAGCAGGGGTCCCTGCCACCTTCGTGCTTCTATCCCTAACTATGAGCACCCAAGTCCCTGTGGATTCTTGGGGCTCCTGCCATCTCCAGCAGATCTTGTTCTTCCCCCGTTGATTGGACCCTCCTCCTCCTCTTAAAGCCTCGAGGACTGTCCCCCCCATCACCACCCCAATGGCTCTGTTTCTAGGCTGCGCCCCTCTCGGCTCGGTTCCTTCACCCACTCAGCTTCAGATCCAGCCCATAAGGGTGCTGTTTGGTGCCAGGCCATGGGCTGAGACCTTCCTACGGAATATTTTATCTCATTCCCTGGTGTCGTTACACCATTTTACAGACCTTCCTTCTAAAATCCACCTGCCCTGCCCGCGTCAGCGTGGCTCAGTGGTTGAGCTTCAACCTATGAACCAGGAGGTCACGGTTAGATTCCCAGTCAGGGCACATGCCCAGGTTGCAGGTTTGACCCCCAGTAGGCAGCGTGCAGGAAGCAGCTGATAGATGATTCTCTCTCATCATTGATGTTTCTATCTCCCTCTCCCTTCCTCTCTGAAATCAATAAAAAAATATACACTGAGTGGCCGGATTATGATGATCTCTGAACGCATAATAATCTGGCCACTCAGTGTCTATCCTATATAATAAAAGGCTAATATGCAAATTGTCCCCTCAACTAGGAGTTCGACCAGCAGGCAAGCCAGCCAACCGCCCATGTCCCCTCCCCCTGGCATGTCTGGCTGGACCCCACCCATGCATGAATTCATACACTGAGTGGCCAGATTATTATACGTTCAGAGATCATAATAATCTGGCCACTCAGTGTATATCCTATATAATAAAAGGCTAATATGCAAATTGTCCCCTTGACTAGGAGTTCGACCAGCAGGCAAGCTGGCCAACCGCCCATGTCCCCTCCTCCTGGCTAGTCTGGCTGGACCCCACCCATGCATGAATTCATACACTGAGTGGCCAGATTATTATGCGTTCAGAGATCATCATAGTCTGGCCACTCAGTGTATATTTTTAAAAATAAATTAAAATCCATCTGTCCAGATCAGGGGTGGGCAAACTTTTTGACTCGAGGGCCACAATGGGTTCTTAAACTGGACCGGAGGGCCGGAACAAAAGCATGGATGGAGTGTTTGTGTGAACTAATATAAATTCAAAGTAAAGGAGTGGAGGGGAGAGCAAGAGAACCCTCCGCTCTTTCAGCTCTGCGGGCCGGATAGAACATCCGAACGGGCCGGATGCGGCCCGCGGGCCGTAGTTTGCCCACAGCTGGCCCAGACCCTACCGCTAGATCACTGTATCACAGTGCACTTGCAACCTGACCTCGGCCACACTCAATTTGTAATGCTCTTGCGGCAAGTCCTTGTCATGCAACTACTTGTGAATCTAAATCATGTGCAAATGCTTTGTTGTCTATTTCCAAGTTGAAATCATACCTAAACATATAGGACATCCATAACTTCTATGCATGTGAAATCATTGTTTTATCCTGGAACCGGGATACAATGTCTTCCCAAATAAGCACTTGATAAAGAGAATAAGTCCTAGTGAAATAAGCCAGTCAATGAAAGAAAAATACCACATGATCTCACTCATTTGGGGATAATGAAAAACAGTATAAACTGATGAACAAAAAGATAGATACAGAGGCAGTAAAGCATCGAACAGACTGTCAAATTACAGCGGGAAGGTTAGGGAGAGGTGGGGGAAATAAGAGATCAACTGAAGGACTTGTATGCATGCATATAAGAGTAACCAATGGATGCAAAACATCGGGGGGTGAGGGCATGTATGGGAGTGGGGGGGGGGCAATGGTAAGATATGTACACATATAATACCTTAATAAAAAAAAATTAAAAAAAAGAGAATAAGTCCTCCTGAGTGTATGAGAATACTTTGTCCAAATCCTCAATAACTTTAATTCAACTTTCAATAAGCAGGCTTCGCCTGTGTTGCTTCCTGAAAGGTGACATACTACATACAGGAAGCACATTATCAAGGGGGAGAACCCAGCTCAACCCCTTCCTTGCCAGTTGATGGGCTTCTGGAGACGGGGCAAAGGATTTTTCAAGTTTAAACACAGAGCTTTCATAGGCCCTGTCCCTACCGTGTCGCTTAGAAGGCCTCTGCTGATCCTGGCTAACTCTGTGACTCCAGGTGGTCAACCCACAGGCATGTTCCTCCTTCCCTTCACTCCGCTTGATCGCTGGGATACTCCAACCATAACTTGGTAGGATGGGGTCGGTGAAGTTCAATTAGAACACGTTCCCTTTGGGCAGAGGACCCCAGGCGCACACAGAGCCAGCGGGCAAGGTAACCGGGTCCTATGTCAAAAGTTCAGGCCCACCGACCGAGTTCTCCCTGGCTCCTTCCCTAGTTCCACGCCAGTGGCTTTGGGGATCATCTTGGGAAAACTGCTTTCCCTCTGGCCCCTCTGTCATCCCAACTGCAGAGTGGAGATAGTGTGCGCTCTCTTTCCCTGTGGCATTCTGATAATTAGATAAGGACTGAGCACACTCAGGGCTCTCCACCAAACCCGGCTCTGTACAGAGATCACAATTGCTTTGGTGACTCAGTCTAGGAAATAACTCCAGCACAGACATTCGTGACGTCATGCGTCACAAAAAACGCTTCCTGTCTGCTTCCCAAGGCAGGCCAGGCTGCACCCTCAAAGAAATGTTTCCTGGAGCAAGTTCAGGGCCAATGGACTGTGGACACCTTTCTTCAATGGACCAGACACATTGTAGTTTGAGCAAAAGAGTTCACACAGCAAAAACGCAATTGCTCATCCTTAGCTGCAACCTTCAGGAACAGAGGCGAGCTTACTCAACCTGCTTTCAACTGCTCCACAGCTATGCATACTGTAATGAAAGGTATTAAGATAACAATGTTTCAATTTCAATTGGAAATGAGGGGAAAGTAGTTCGAATTCTCCTACATGGCCCCCTTACATCTTGCTCTTTTATAAGCTCACTACTCATTCCTGTATTCCTAAAAATTGAGTTCTCTTTTATAACATATCTGCTATTTTCTTTGACATTTTACTATAAAGTATTCAATGAAACCATATGTTCATCCATTTAAAACCTCGTGAAAAAAAGCAGTCCTTGGAAAAACCTAACTGGTACCTTGAATAAGAAATGAAATAACTAAACCCAAGAGATTGGTAAGCACACTTTTGTCGGCTCAACATGATGAAAAACCGGCCATCACTCAATCAAGCTTGTTTTTTCGATCAAGTTACCACGGAGCTGATCCGTGTGCCAGCAGGGACTCCATTAGACGCTCTACTTCCCATATCAATTTTCCCCGAAGACTTCGCATTTCCTCCCTTAAATCGCGGGCTCCATTCGCATCCTGTCATCCTCAGATCAGATGCAGTCCCTGGCACGGAAATAATGCTCAGCATGTCCTGTTATGCTGCACCCCTGGGTAATCACCAGCATTGTTTCTCAAGTGAAGTCCCACTGGGGGACGCGTCCTTGAGTATTTCTCTACAGTTCGAGAACCTTTATTTAGATGCCAAGAATGCTTTACTCTATTCTATGTCTCCTTAACTCTGCCGCTGGCAAAAGAGCATTGTTCCCGCCCTCAGCTTCAGAACAAAATCTTCTGGAAGATAATGTATATACACATGGGTGAAAACTAATAAATTATGAGGATATGTATAAAAGGGGTATACATATAACAGATCACAAATGATCATTATATGTTCATTCAATCTGAGTGTTACATGACACAGATATGCAATGGTTTCCATGGTATGGGGTGGGCAAAGAAAACATCGTAAAGACCTAAAGAGCAGGATTATTCTTAAACTTCAACTTATATGAAGAGCCTGTTAAAAGGAACAGACTCATATTGTCCACATGCCCACGTAAATGCATTTCAGCTCCTGCAGGGCAAATGCAATACTCACTTTAATTAAAAATCTATCCTTCTATTTTTAATGCCGCTTGTAAAAGCGCTCACAGAGCTGGCCGGGAGATTTACTAGGCACGGGCTATGTTTACAGGGGCAAAATTCATCAATAACTTGCACAGAATGCAGCCAGGAGACGCTGCAGACTTTTAGAGAGTCTTAATATAAAACCAACAGATGGAGCAATGATTTACAAAAGACAGGACTCAAGTTCATTAGGCAGATGACATGCTTTAACTTCGAACTTCACCTTCTCATCAACATTCTGCCCAACGGACCCTGGGAACCATCTACTCCTTTAGAAAGGGATCTGAGACAAATATCCCATTTCCCAGTCTTTCTGTGTCTCTGACAGCCATTTCTTAGTAGATTTTGGAAAACACACACACACACACACACACACACACACACAGAACCACTACTGCAAACACCAAGTGCATTTTCAAGATGAGGGTTCAACTGAAAGCCCCTTGGGTCAGCGAAGAGTGAACTCATTCATTTCAGTGGTCCAACTTTTCTTTTCCCCGGGATCCCAGCTGAGCACACTCCGGCTTCGGGGACAGAAGCCCAATACAATTCTGAGTACTGGGGACAGGAAGAGCCATCCTCGTATATAAAAGTAACTTCAGGAATCTACTGGAGGTCAGCAGCAAGTAAAAAAACAAAGAAAAAAACCTCTCCCCATCTTGTCCGGATCCACTGGTGAAGAAAACCTAGCAACTTCCCTCCCTCTTCCCCATGCGATCTCCCCTCAGCCCACATGTTCCCACGCCCGGCACACACTTCATGGTTTACCTGTTAATTACTGGATTCTGTCAAGGGTCCTTCCTACTATATCCAGCAGGAATGCAAGATGATGCGCGCTCTTCACCCCCCAGTGGCATCTGACTCCACTCCATGCAATCACTCAATGCAGTATGGATGAACGGGCCAAGTTCAGGTTCACTGCCCTACAGCGTCTTTATTCCTCAGAGCGAATGACTAGAGAGCAAGCAAGCCCTGCTGCTGGGGATGCCCGGCTCCTGTTGAAAACTAACAGGAAAAGCACGCTGCAAAGAGCCCTCTGCAGGCTCGCTCTCCTCCCTCTTGCTGTGACAAAGTTAAAGCCGCAGCACTGATAAAGAAGAACAAAAGAAAGATACACTGCAAACTGCCTCTCCGGAGCGGCTTTCTTTGCCAGCAAAACATTAGCCACGCTGCGCTTGGGGACAACAGGTGAAGCCACGTAGGAAACCTTGAACTTTACTGCCCAGAAAAGCCCAGGCAGAGCTGCAGGGATGCCCGGGCCGCGCAGGCATCGGGCGCCCCATCAGCGTCTCTTTGCAAAGTGCCCTGGGTGAGGCTGGCCAAGAAGCATCCAATAAACAAGAGAGGACCCGGGTGGCAGCTTCACCCCGCTCCTGCCTCCGGAGGTGCCAGGCTGCTCCGTGCACGCAGGACTCCGTTTACCAGCATTCAATTTGAATGAGCCGGTGCAAACACACTGCTCGCCGCCCGAGAACGGGATGCATTTATGTGAAACACGAGGAGAATGCCTAATGGGGAGGCACCCTCTGCATTCCCAGAGCTTCCATTACAGGGCGAGCTTGCGTTTCACCGCCTGGAGCGCAGCCAGCGCCCCTGCACCTCTGCCAGCATCCTGCCAAGCTCCTATCCAGACACGCACAGGCGCACGAAGCATCGCCATGCCTGGTGCTGGGAGAAGCACATTTTTGGCATCTGCTCCCGGGATATGCCAGGGGCCGGGGCCCTGCAGGGAGCTGACTCTGCCACCCTTTTCTTTTCTCTTTCAATCAGCAACTTTCGAGGCTGCAGAAATGATGTCCAGCTGCACCTCGGTGCGTGAACTTCACGCAGGGAAGTCACTGCTCCCCCGGCCTTCATTAGCAGTGGGTTCCTGAATAGGGGCGGCCGTAACTTAATTCATCTTGGGTGTATGACATGCAGTCCAAACTGAACCCAAAGCCACTGTCCAAAAAGTGTGTGACGTTACGCCACATCCTAACAAGTGGCCACCAGGCCTCACGCCGTCTCATTACAATGACCTGCACAATTAATTTCACATTTTCCCGCACAGTTGATTGACGTGCAAAGACAATACAGTAACAGGGCGTCTTTTTCTTCCTTATATTTGCCCCGCTGCTACCGAGATTTGGGGATTATTTCGGAAGGTTAACCGCTGCTATGCGACTTCCTTTAGGTGATGGGACATAAGCTGGGTGGGACCTGGCAGGGACTTGTGGTCAGTGTACCCAGGGCTTATGTGGTCCCTGGAAAAGTCCCCCTAACTACACTCCCAAGCTAATGATGAATTACCCACATTTCCTTCACAAAGTTTCCTTCTCCCAAGACGGAAAGAAATAATAAGGGGTATCTTCCCAACAACCGGAAACCTCACATCTAAAAACCACGTTTGACGCAACTCTCTACAATTTTTAAAAAATTATATATTTTATTGATTTCAGAGAGGAAGAGAATGGGAGAGGTAGAAACATCAATGATGAGAGAGAATTAGTGATGGGCTGCCTTCTGCACCGCCCCCCACTGGGGATCAGTCCATAACCCCAGCGGGTACCCTGACCTGGAATTGAACCATGACCATCTGGGGTTCCTAGGTCAGCGCTCAACCACTGAGCCACGCTGTCTGGGCCACAGTTCCATTCTTGACCTCACTGCCTGGCATACATATTGGTTGTAATGGCTGTTTTGTAAAATAAATGAAAAAGAAAAAAAATTTAGTAAAAAACCAAGTGTAACAATGCGGGCCAGCATTACCTTCTACAAGTTCCTCTTTGAAAAGTGCAGCCAATTTGCCCTTCATGGACACTGCAAGTGAGTGAGTTAGTGAGTGTGTGTGTGTGTGTGTGTGTGTGTGTGTGAGAGAGAGAGAGAGAGAAAGAGAGAGAGAGAGAGAGAGAGAGAGAGAGAATGGATAGTATGTGGATAAATATCAGGTTATGTAAATCTTATCCTAGAAGTCAATGGGAACTTTACAGTATAGTTAAGAGATATTATAAGTAGTTGATAAATCAATAAGTGAAAATAAAATAGAGAAGATTCTAGATCAGCCGTGGGCAAACTACGGCCCGCGGGCCAGATCCGGCTGTTCTATCCAGTTCTCTTGCTCTCCCCTCCGCTCCCTTACTTTGAATTTATATTAGTTCACACAAACACTCCATCCATGCTTTTGTTCCGGCCCTCCGGTCCAGTTTAAGAACCCATTGTGGCCCTCGAGTCAAAAAGTTTGCCCACCCTTGTTCTAGATACAACAACAGACCTCCGCACACATTCACTTTTGAGTCCTAGCACAGATATTGGAAGCCATTAGTGTTAAGACTGGGAAGCAGAAGTGGTGATGAGGAGGAGAACTGATGCATATGTTGGCATCGATAAATAGGAAAGGGATGTTTCAGGCTAACAATTCACCCAGCCCTCTCAGGAGCTATTGATGATGAAGATTGCTCAAAGATATAGCGCCTAGACAACTGGACGATGCCTTCCGGCATTTGGGGAAATGGGAAAACAACTGCTAGACAATGGGGATTATAAATATCAGTCCTAAAATTCCTTACAGAAGATAGATGCGCGGGTTGAGTCAATTCATTTATTCAAATAAGCAATTCTGGACTTCCTCCCATGCTCGGTGCGGCCCCAGGGGGACAGAGGCGTGAATGCCAGGTGATGCCTGCTGCCAGAGGGCGTGCATAGCCTTAGGGGTCAGGATGCCCTCCCTCATTTCCCACAGAAATGCTCCTGCCAAAGTCCCCGAAAAAGACAATGCAGGATGGCACAGGAGGGACCTCACACCTGTCAGACCAGCCCTGCGTGTCTAAGCCAATGACCCCGATCTCCCCAAATACCTTGGAGAACAAAGCTGAGAAGACAGGAAGGATGGTGAATCCCTGAAGCAGCAGCAGCAACAGCAACTGGTCAGATGTTTTCCATGACCTTCACCTTCTGGTGACAGGCGATGGTTTTGTTAGGTGGCCAAAGAGACTGCAAATAACCAAGGTTCCTAATCAACTGACCTTAACAAGGGAACTTGAGCCCAGCCGGCGTGGCTCCATGGTTGAGCACTGACCTATGAACCAGGAGGTCACAGTTCGATTCCAGGTCAGGGCACATGCCTGGGTTGCAGGCTCAATTCCCAGTAGGGGGCGTGCAGGAGGCAGCTGATCGATGTCTCTATCTCTCTCTCCCTCTCCCTTCCTCTCTGATATCAATAAATATTTTTTTAAAGGGAAGATTATCCCGGATATTTACCTTGATTGCAGCATTTTGTGGCGCCCCTTTAAGTCTTGCTCCCCAGGCGAGTGCTCGCTTGCCTCACCCTATAGAAGCAGGAGCAGAGCGGACCACACAGGCCAGGCAAGACATAGACCAAATTCAATAAGGATCATTCTGGCCTGGGTCATCAGTACAATTGTATGCTATTTTAATTTAAGCTTTCTAATCTGGGGACCAGATGAAAGTCTCTCTCACTTCTTTCTAATCCAGAAGTTCAGAGTCCAAGATTCTATACAGGTAATGTTGTGTGTGTGTGTGTGTGTGTGTGTGTGTATACTGAGTGGCCAGATGATTATGATCTCTGAATGCATAATCTCGCCACTCAGTATATATATATATATTAGAGGCCCACTGCATGAATTCATGCATGGGTGGGGTCCAGCCAGCCTGGCCAGTGGGGAGGGGACATGGGCAGTTGGCCGGCCTGCCTGCTGGTCAAACTCCTGGTCAAGGGGACAATTTGCATATTAGCCTTTTATTATATAGTATATACACTGAGTGGCCAGATTATTATGCATTCAGAGATCATAATAATCTGACAACTCAGTATATATATATCTATATGTGTGTGTGTGTGTGTGTGTGTGTGTGTGTGTGTGTGTGTGTATTTTCATTGATTTCAGAGAGGAAGGGAGAGGGAGAGATAGAAACATCAGTGATGAAAGAGAATCATTAATCAGCTGCTTCCCACACGCCCCACACTGGGGGATGGAGCCCTAAACCCGGGCATGTGCCCTGATGGGAAATCAACCCATGACCTCCTAGTTCATGGGTCGATACTCGTCCACTAAGCCATGCTGGCCAGGCTAATGTTGCATCTTTATGAAAAGGCAGCCTCGCTCTACCAAGGTAAGGGTAAGGGTTAGGGTTAGAGGTGCACAAAGATTTATATACGCTCACTTTTATTTAAGTCTATTCCAAGTTATTAATCTGCTTTACTGTTACATTAGAAGAATTTCCCTCCAGAAAATCTACACAGAGCTCCCTTTCTGGCCATCCATCACACGTATAAAGAAAGGCGAGCCAAATTGAAGGCGGTGGTGAGAGCTATGTCAGAGTTAGAGCTTCTGTATTCTTGTTATAAGAAGGTCAAAGGACTTCTGCAGCTTCCTGCAGGTGGCAACACAGCTTCTCCTCCTGCCCGAGGCCTGTGAGGTGTGTTCGATCCCGCCCATACAGAACCCTCTCCTTTGAAGACCTCCACCTTTGTGGCCAATGTTTCAGGCTCTAACAAAAGGAACACGGGTCTCTAAAATGGTGCTCAAAGCAAACTCCGAGTTTCCCAGTGGTCAACTTTGTGTTTAATTAGATCATTTTTTTTTTTTTACAATAAACAGGATTCAGTCCCCCTCAAGTTCTAGTAACAGCAGGAGACCAGCCAGGCTTGGTTTGGAAGTATTGGCTTTGTTTAGTGGGGAGATGACATTATTCCTTTTTCAGGGCGATGCTGGTTCCTTCTAGCTGTGAGTGGGCTCAACACAAAAGGTGTTCTCAGTGCCAATTGAAACCAGCAGGTAGAAATTGTTGCGCATCTGAATCAAAGTAGAGAGGAAAAGTATATGCCACTTGCTTTGATAAACTCCCACCACTTATTATGTGAGACTGAGGTTCTGAAAAGAAAACACTTTGTAGAATTTAATCAATCAACACCTTATTATTACTTAATGACTGAACCCTCTTCAAGGAGCGGGTAATAATTAACATGCAAAAGAGGCAACACGATGTCATAGGAAAATTTGAATTTTTCAACGCCCAGGTTCAAGCCTGGGAAATGTCATATTCTCTCTGCAAAATTAAATATTTCCTGTCCACTAAGCAATCATTCAGAACCTCCAATCATTCCACGGGACACGGGGAGCGAAGTGGGCGAGTCAACTGCCCTGGGAAAAGAACCCAGTCGTGCATATTGCGATTATGCACTTGACTTTACCAATCTGGGGCTAAGTTGTTACACTTCATACATGACGAAGGCCAACATATATGGCAGAGGTGCTGTAACTGTAGAATTCTCTGGTGAGGCAGCAGGAGGAGGGATCTCTGCTAATCACAGCTCCAGGAGGTCAGGATTGGTCCTGACCTCCCTGCATTTCCTGGGGACCATGCTGGCTGGTGTGGGGCCTGCTGGTGCTTCAGGACGGATGCCTGTAATCACACATTTCAGTAACACAGAGCTCTCACGCTCTTCTCTGAGCAACTTCCTCAAACCCAACTGAATGGGAGGCCGGCTCTGTCAGCACATGACAAACAGGGAAAAGGCCATGTCCAAAGGGCCGAGTTGGATTCTTTTTTTTTCTTTTTAAATATATTTTATTGATTTTTTACAGGGAGGAAGGGAGAGGGATAGAGAGTTAGAAACATCGATGAGAGAGAAACATTGATCAGCTGGCTCCTGCACACTCCCTACTGGGAATGTGCCTGCAACCAAGATACATGCCCTTGACCAGAATCGAACCTGGGACCCTTCAGTCTGCAGGCCGACGCTCTATCCACTGAGCCACACCGGTTAGGGCCCGAGTTGGACTCTTGATAGAGCTGCAACGACCAGTGATGGTGGGTTCACACAGCAATTTGTAAAGACATGATTGGTCTGGGCTGTGACCTGGACATCAGAACTTTTCAAAGACCCTCAGTCAAGTTTGAGTGCGCCAAAGGAAGGCTGACAGGTTTCTGGCAGCTTCTAGAAGTTAGCACATATCCAACACCTGGAGGCACTATATTGTCCCCACAAGGCAAGCATGTTGAAAGAATAGCATGTTCTCCTGGTAGGGATGGAATTTAGAATTGTAAGTTACTGTAGGGTGGGACAAATATCATTTCTGGACCATGGGAATTCACTCCTAATATTTTCAGAGACACAAAGAAGACTAAGATCGCCTACGTGAGCTAAGAAAAATGATCTCACTTATTTGTGGACTTTAGTGAACAGAATGAATTGACCAATGAAATAAGACCTGAAGCATGGAGGCTTAGTACAGACTGACATACTTCAATATGGGGTTGGGAGGATGAGCAGAGATAGACCAAAGAACTCATATACTTAGATGCATAGCGCAGGGACACAGGCAATAGGGTAGTGAGGATCTGGGGGGTGGGGGAGTGGGTAGGCGCTGGAAGGAGGGGGAGGAGAGGGGGGATATTGGAGATATCTGTAATACTATCAACAATAAAAAAATAAAATTAAAACAAAACAGCCCAGGCTGGTTTGGATCAGTGGATAGAGCATCAGCCTACGGATTGAAGGGTCCTGGGTTTGATTCCAGTCAAGGGCACATGCCCAGGTTGCAGGCTCAATCCCCAGTAGGGGGCATGCAGGAGGCAGCCAATCAATGATTCTATCTCATCACTGATGTTTCTATGATTCTATCTCATCACTGATGTTTCTATCTCTCTCTCTCCGTCTCCCTTTCTCTCTGAAATCAAGACAAATATATTTTTAAAAATTAAAACAAAACAAAAAATAAGCATTGCCTACATGAGCTGGAAGAAAATAAATGAACAGATTTCAGCTAAATACTGTGATTGCATCTGCTTTGCTGCTTGTAATGGGTTGAATGGCTGCCCTGGACAACACATGTCCCGGTTGCTGTGAGGCTGTTAGGAAAAGGGGTCTCTGCAGATGTAACTAAATTAAGGGTGTGGAGATGAGACCATCTTGGATTAAAGGGCCAGGCCCTGAATTCAATGACGATTGTCCTTATCAGTTGAAAAGACACAGACAGGAAAAATCACACAGGACACATGCATATCACGACAGAGGAAGAGCCTGAAGGCGGGCTGTGATGAGTGAAAAAATGCCGGAGCCCCAGGAGGTGATAGAGGCTTGGAAGATGGTCCTCCCAGAGCAGCCGTGGGCAAACTACGGCCCGCGGGCCGGTTCTCTTGCTCTCCCCTCCACTCCTCTACTTTGAATTTATATTAGTTCACACAAACACTCCATCCATGCTTTTGTTCCGGCCCTCTGGTCCAGTTTAAGAACCCATTGTGGCCCTCGAGTCAAAAAGTTTGCCCACCCCTGTTAGAGCCTTCACAGGGACTGTGGTCCTGCCAACTCCTTGATTTTGAACTTCTGACCTCCAGAACTCTGAGAGAACACTCTTGTGTTGTTGTTTGTTTGTTTGTAATGATCCCCTGATCCGCCTACGTGAGCTAAGAAAAATTCCATTGATCTTTAGAGAGAGTGGAAGGGAGTGAGGGAGGGAGGAGAGGGAGAGGGACAAAAGGAGGGGAGGGAGGGGGGAGAGAGAGAGAGAGAGAGAGAGAGAGAGAGAAACTTTCATGTGAGAGACACTTCCATTGATTGCCGCCCACGCCCCGACCTGGGGCCAGGGATCAGCCCTTCAAGGGATGAGGTACATACCTTGGAGCAGAAATCGAACCTGCAACCCTTCCACCCACTGGCTGAAGCTCTAACCACTGAGACTAACAGGCCAGATCCTTCCATTGTTTTAAGCCACCCAGTTTGCTATAGCAACCAGAGGAAACTCACATCCCATCCTATGTACATTCACAGCCCCAAAGGCCCCAACAATAATGCAAAAACTGTGCTCTCTTCTCAGAATATGTGAACATCACTGTGTTCAACCACTGCATCTAGCTCTTTGCCCTGCAAGCAGCAAAAGATGAAAGATCCAAATAGAAAGACAGGATGTGTGCTGCCAGCAAAGCCCGCTGTGTCCTCGGCCTGCTCTCGTGCGTTAACCAAGGCTGCTCCCGCGATTTCCAAATTATCACAGAGAGGCGAAGGCAAGGTCTGCGTGGCATCCTTCCAGAGCTAGCAAACCCATTATTCCCCTTGACAATGGGAATGCATTGCCTATGCATTCTACAGAGACGATTTCCTGCATACCCGAGCTGAACTCCCACTGCTCCGGCTACTTGTAAAAGTCACCTCTTAACCAATACATAAATATTCTTCAAAATGTACCTTCCATGTTCGATTGGGGAAAATGCGGGGTCAGGATTGTGCCGTCTGACATAGCTCAGGAAAGAGCTGGTTTGCGTTATTTTGGAAGACAAGGCTATTAAATCCCACTACGGCATTACTTTGACTCATGTTTTTCTGGAGAAACTCCATCTTCCTTTAACCACCCGGGGCTGACACAAGAGGAACTGTGAGCGACTCGGGTGATCGCCCTCCCAAGGCTGAGTCCACGCAGGCCTGCAGAGCTCAGAACACTTGGTGGCGTCTTCATGACGTGTCGTGAGATGATCACACATACCTCTGTTTGTCCATAATGTTAGCAAACAAATGAACATATAAAGTCAGGAAAAACACAACTAAATTGCCTTTGTACAATCTAATGCTTACATACACTCATTTCTTAAAAATATGTTTCCAAAAATGTGGTCGAGCTCTCTATCCATGGACAACCATGGAGCATGACCCCAGTATTTAGCAACCGACCAGGTTTTTGTATGTTTTTTAATTTTTTAAAAAAAATGATTTTTGTATTGATTCAGAGGAGAGAGGGATAGAAAGACAGAACCATCAATGATGAGAATCATTGATTGGCTGAGCCCAGAACACAGGCATGTGCCCTGACCTAGAATCGAACCCTGACCTCGATTCATAGGTCGATGCTCACTGAGCCACACCTGCTGGGCCCTGAACAGTTTTTAACTAGTAAAGAAAAGCGACCAATTAACCAGACCATGATGAGAACATGGCACATGTTTAGTTTACAAGAAGATGGAAAGGAATTTTTATTTTAGACTGTATGGCTATACTTCATCCCCCAACTTTACTGAGATATAATTGGCAAATGTGACTATTCTTTCTTTTAATTCTTTAAATCTTTATTGTTAAGAGTATTACAGATGTCCCCCCATTTTTACCCAGTACGCCCTTCCACCCACTTTGCACCCAGACCCAGTCCTTCCCCACACTATTATCTGTGTCCATGGGTTATGCATATCTATAGTAATAAAACTGTAATATGCAAATCGACCGAACGGCCAAGCAGTGAAATGACCTTCAGGGCAACACTATGACACCCACTGGCGCCAGGCCAGCCAAGGCGGGTGTGATGTGATTGGTTGGGGACCCGGCCATCGCCTCATGATTGCACTGCAGAGGGAGGTCCAGGGCATAGGTCAGTGGGGCGATCAATCGGGGGGGGGGGGGGGGGGGCGGGGCTACAATTGCTCCAAAGAGGGAGGGCCAGACCACTGACAGAAGGGCTGTGGCAGGTGGGCGGAGCCTCCTTCTTTGGGGCGATCGATGGCAGGGCTCCGGGAGTATGAGAAGGCGCAGGCCAGGCTGAGGGACACCCCTTTCCCAGAGTGAACGAATTTTGTGCACCGGGCCTCTAGTATGCATTTAAGTTCTTTGGTTACTTTGTTCCTCCACCTCCCCCTCCACTTCCCTCTGAGATTCATCAGGCTGTCCCATATTTCCATGCCTCTAGTCTATCTTATTCATCAGTTAATTTTGTTCATGAGATTACACATATAAGTGCAATCATGTGATATTTGTTGATTGGAGATTGAGAGAGGACCCATTTGCTTCCCACCCATTGGTGCATTTGCTGGTTGATTCTTGTATGTGCCATAACAGGGGATCAAACCTGCAACCTTGATGTATCTGGATGGTGCTCCCTGATCAACCCGCCCTCTGCAAATGTGACTATTCCCAACAACTCAGAGAGCAGTGGCCAAGAGTGACTCAGTCATGCTCAGAGTTGAAATGGATGTCAATGGAAGATGACATAGGAATCTTATTTGCCTTCATTTTATTTCTACATGATTACCTTTGATGTAGAAAATAAAGCTGAAAATATTAGGCATGCCAATGTATACACACGGACAATTACCCCACATTAAACCATCACCGTATGTCCCACTGAACTATACATCTTTTCCAGCTTAACTGACTATGTGGGTTAACCCAGTGGTCGGCAAACCGTGGCTTGCGAGCCAGATGCAGCTCGCGAGCCGTGGTTTGCCGCTCTGTTGACTAATGAGTTTGCCGACCACTGACCTAGACTCTCAATTCCAATAATTACAGGCTGTTGTTGTTCCTTGTGATTAAGCCCCTATCCCAGTAGTCGGCAAACTCATTAGTCAACAGAGCCGCAGTTTGCCGACCACTGGGTTAACCTTTTGCAAAATTTTACAGTTGTTGGAATTTGATCTCAATGCCACTCAATCCCAATCAGAATCAGAATCGGATCACGTGAATTTACACTTGAGACATGAGTGACTTATATAATCCAATTTGGTAAATATCGAAAATGTCCATTTCCTTTAAAGATCAAGAGCTAGTGGGATGACATTGACTTGGACGGCTATTTATACAATATTCAAGCAAACCTCAACGAATCAAAGTACATTACTAAAATAAAGAGAGGTAGCGTTAAGTGGAAACTTAAATCTCAGAAGAGGCAGTACTTTCAAGCTGGATCAAGACAGGGCCCGGAATGTCTACTGTGGTCTTCATGAAGGGGAGACTTCGATGTCACGTAAGAAACTTGGGTCTCCAGCCTTGCCCCCCAACAGATAGACTATAACGAGCCCATCAGCAATAGAAGGGAAAGACCAAACCCCCTCCACTCCAAGCCCCCCAAACAGCGTGGAGGCCATTTGTTGAGAACACAAGAGTGTTCGTTTGTAAGCAAATAAACAAACTGGTGGAAACATGAGCGAAATGAGCTCTACAAACTGGTGGAAACATGAGCGAAATGAGCTCTACAAGATCTCTTATTCCCAATCAGATTACATTGAAAGTAATCTTTCCATTCTCAAATGGTTTACACAGAAAACACTAATTATATGTATATGCTTCTATCATGCTTCACACACAATATACTAAATACTCGTTAAAAAATTGAGTGGGGACTATGCACTGGGTTTCCTTGAGTTCATTTGATTCATCTATTTTTATAGCTTCTTTAATGTAACAAATAAAAGGTCAAAAATCAACTGTGAGCTATTAATAGATCTAGCAGCAGACACATTTGCAGCATCATGGAAACAGACATCACATTCTCTCCATTGAGCATTGATAATAGCTCCCAGCATTCTGTACCCTTGGTTTTGCGTGTGTGGTTTTTCTTTAAAGGCAACTGTTCCCTTCAGGGCAAGCTTTGCAGCATATTTTACCACACTGTGAAGGTTAGAAAAGCAACGTGGAGCCGGAAATCCAGTTAACAGGCATGAGGAATGACATGTTACGTGAGGCACAACTCAAATTCTAAGACCAGAGCAAGACAAGGACACGTGCACATGGTGAGGAGACAGGCCCCCCGCTGTTGCCACTCAGCACTGACCTTTTGAAGCTTTTCTGCTTTCGCTCTTTGCATTGCACGTTCGGTGGGATTTGACACATGGCTATTGGCATGTCCTCCAATATAGTATCTTACAGAACAGTTTCCTGGCCTAAACTCCCCTGTCTTCCACCTGTTCCTCTCTCCTGCCCCGACTTCACGGGCGACCACTGACCTTCTATTCTCCCCACACTGGCAGTGCAATGTAGCTGGGGTCCTATAGGAGGTAGCTTTCACAGGGTGTCTCTCTCACTCAGCAATACGCATTTAAGGTTCCTCCAACTCTTCCTGTGGCTAGGAGTGAGTTTTGAAAAGTATTTTAACAGTATTTCTGGTAATGGAGTTATTTATAAAACTAGAACTTAATGATATTCAAATTTTGTCTCCAAAAATTAATAAATCACACCTGGCCAGTGTGGTGCAGTGGTTTAGAGCTGACCCATGAACCAAAAGGCCTGTGTCAGGGCACATGTCTGCGTTGGGGGACTGATCCCTGATAGGGGGTGTGCAGGAGGCAGTTCATCTATGATTCTCTCTCATTATGGATGTTTCTATCTTTCTATCCCTCTCCCTTCCGCTCTCTCTCTAAAATCAATAAAAACAGCCCTGACCGGTTTGGCTCAGTGGATAGAGCGTCAGCCTGCAGACGGAAGGGTCCCAGGTTCGATTCCAGTCAAGGGCATGTACCTTGGTTGTGGGCACATCCCCAGTGGGAGGTGTGCAGGAGGCAGCTGGTTGATGTTTCTCTCCCATCGATGTTTCTAACTCTCTATCCCTCTCCCTTGCTCTCTGTAAAAAATCAATAAAATATATTTACAAAAGCATATGTTTTTTAAAGTTTGAAAGAGGGAAGGCAGGGGTGGGTAGATGAGTGGGTGGGAAGGGATCAACCAAAGAACTTGTATCCATATATGCAACACCCATGCATACAGACAATGGGGTGGGGAAGGGGTGGGCGCTAAGGGGTCAATGGAGGGGGAAAGTGGACATCTGTGATACTTTCAATAATAAAGATTTTTGTAAAATTAATAAATCACACTGAAGAAGTCAATGTCAGCCTAGAGATATTCCTAGGAAAGGAAGCATTGCCAGGGCACAGACAGGGATTTGGTGTTCACTTGGTCCTGCCCGCGCCGGACGCACAGACCACCAGAAGGGGTTCACTTTAGCCAAAGTGGCTGCTCCCGGGCCTTGGCGGGAAAGAATCAGATGCAATTCACATGCACCTGCCTCCGAACAAAAGGCAGCAGACATTCAAAACATTAGAATGGCCATTTGTCAGATTGATGCATGTATCATTTATGGGATAAAATTAGTTGCTTCCAAAATCAATACCTCAAGTGTCAAATATCTTTCCCCCAGAGACTTCTGGAAGAATTATATTAGAGCTGAAACAAGCCTTATAGACAATTTCAAAACAGCCATTTCAACAAATACGTATGCGAGGCAGTGAGGTCAAGAACGGAACTGTGGCCCGGACAGCGTGGCTCAGTGGTTGAGTGCCGACCTAGGAACCAGGAGATCATGGTTGGATTCCAGGTCAGGGCACCTGCCCAGGTTGCAGGCTCGATCCTCAGTAGGGCACGAGCAGGAGGTAGCCAATCAATGATTCTCTCTCATCATTGATCTTTCTATCTCTCTCCCCCTCTCCCTTCCTCTCTGAAATCAATTAAAAATAAAAAATAAAAAAGAACCAAACTGTGGAGAGTTGAGGATGATACTCTGAGAAGCTACGAATTGAAAAGCAGTGCTTTCTCTTTTGAGTGCTGCCTACGGAAGCTACCGAGATGATGGAAACGTCCTTTATCTGTGCTTCCCATTACGATAGCCACCAGCCACCCAAGGCTATGATCTTCTAAAATGAATAGCACAAGGACTTGACTGGGGAGCTTAGTTGGTAAGAGTGTCAGTCCGATATGCCAAGGTTGCAGGTTCAATCCCATCAGAGCACATACAGGAATCAAGCAATCTACACTAATAAAAGAGAATCATGCAAATTAACCATCACTCCGCTACACCTACCAGCCAATCAGGAGGGAAGATGCAAATTAGAAGGACAAAGATGGCGGCCACCCAGCTGCTCCAGGCACTGACTGGCCGGGCAGGGCAGGACGCCTGCTATGAGAGGGAGGGCAGGGGGGCGAAGGGATCTACAGGAGCAGCACTCCAGCCACAGCGAAGACAAAGAAGGCAGACTCTGGCCAGAGTGAAGGCCTGGGTCCCGGGAGCCTGAGGAAAACCGGTGCTAGAAGCCAAGGGAAGGAAGGCCTATTGCACGAATCTCTTCGTGCAACGGGCCTCTAGTAAATGCATAAATAACTGGCAAAACAAATTGATATACCTCTCAAAATCGATCCAAAATAAAAATGAAGGGAAATAAAATAAAGAGCACAATGGCAGTTATGTACGTTAAAAGGACGTTTGAACACAAAGTGATGTTTCACAAAGTTACATGTTTATTTGCAAGGACTTAGATAGAATTCACGTACCTTAAAGTCAACCTGCTTGAAGTGCGCAATGCAGTGATATTTGTTATATAAGATGCTGAAACAATTCCATCACAATTCCAGCACTTTCAACCCCAAAAGAAATCCCATACCTATCTTTTTAAATACATTAACACTTTATTTTATAATAAACATATTTTTATTGATTTCAGAGACGAAGGGACAGGCAGAGAGATTGAAACATCAATGATGAGAATCTTTGATTGGCTGCCTCCTGCATGCCCCTTCTAGGGATGGAGCACACAACCTGGGTATGTGCCCTTGACCTGAATTGAACCTTGGGACCCTTCAGAACACAGGCAAAAGCTCTGTCCAATGAGCCAAACCAGCAAGAGCAAAACCCCATATCGATTTGATGTTTGTCTCTAAAACATTTTGTTAAAGAAATGTACCTTCCAAATCCCTGGTGCATAGAGGCCCACGGCCATTGCATGGAAACTCTCCATTCAGTTTTCCCATGCACGTGTCAATGGACACTTTGGGAGCGTCCACCTTTTGGATACTCACGAACGCTACTATAAACATGGATGTACCAACATCTGTTCAAGTCCCTGCTCGCATTCCTGGTAGGTATAAAGCAGACATGGAATTGCTGGGTCACCTGGCAATTCTGTTTCCTTTTTCTAGGAATCCACATACCATTTTAGACAGTAGTTGCATCACTTTACATTTCACCAGCAATGCACAGGGTTCAGTTTCTCCCCATGTTCACCCGGTTATTATTTTCTGCGTTTGTGTGTGTTAATAACAGCTATCGCAGTGGGTAGAAAGTAGTTCTCTCATTGTGGTTATGACTTGCAGTTCCCTAATGTGCCTGCTGTTTAACATCTTTTCATATGCTCATTGGCCACTTCTATCACTTGTTTGGGGAAATACCTACTTCAATCCTTGGCTCCTATCTTATAGTGCTTGGGTTTTATCGTTGATTTATAGGAATTCTTTATATATTCTGGAATGCAATCTCTCATCAAATATGTGATATGTGATTATTTTCTCCCAGTTGATAGTGCCTTTTGATGCACAAGTATTTTTTTGTAATTTATCTTTATTGTTGAAAGTATTACAGATGTCCCCTTTGATATTTATTCCATTGACCCCTCCACCTAGGAACCACATCTCAAAGACCTTCACCACACTATTGTCTGGGTCCATGGGTTATTCATATCTTCTATAATAATAAAAGCGTAATATGCTAATTAGACCGGACAGCCGAACGACCTTCCGGATGACCTCCGGACGAAGCCAGGGCTGCGAGGGCCGAGCCCCTTGCACGAATTTCGTGCACTGAGCCTCTACTCTGCATCTAAGTTCCCTGGTGGATCACTCCCCACCCCGCCTGCCCTCTGAAATTCCTCAGTCTGTTCCATACTTCCGTGTCTCTGGACCTATTTTGCTCATCAGTGTATGTTGTTCATTAGATTCCACACATGAGGGAGATCATGTGACACTTGTCTTTCTCTGACTGGCTCATTTGGATGGAAGTCCAAGGTATCGTTTCTCTTCCTTCTGTTGCCGGTCAATGTCTTTTTTAGCAACCAAGAGTTTATCAAGGACTCCCAGCCTTCACGCCAGGCAGACATTGCGAGCTTCGTGGTGCCTGGGCATGTGCAAAAGGAACGAGTGACTGGCTCAGCACAGAGGCAGCTCCTACCCCAATGCCACGAGTCCCCAGATCCTTCCCGGTGTGCCACTGCTTGAAAATAGTGGCTTCGATTCTGCCACCTAACATACCAAACACAGACACTAATGTGCAGGTCGCAAATTCCTCCCTATTAGAGGGAGACTGCAGTCCTATTTCAAAGGAAAACTGCAGACGAAGAGTCAGAGAGTTCACCTACCATATTCATCCTGAAAACATGGCTCATTCTGCAGGAAGAAAATGCACTCCTGTTCTCCCCCACCTTACCAAGGTTTTTAATACAATAAAGTAGGCCATTCCTCATCATTTATTGAAACTTTGCAGCCACTCTGAGAGCTGTACCATATGCTTTAAACATATAGAGGAGTGCATGTTTTGCAGGTATATTTAAAATAGTGTCGCACCCAGCTGGCAAGGCTCAGCGGTTGAGCATCAACCTATGGACTAGAAAGTCATGGTTCAATTCCCGGTCAGGGCACATGCCCAGGTTGCAGGCTCAGTCCCTGGTGGGGGCGTGCAGGAGGTAGCCAATCAATAATATTCTCTTATCATTGATGTTTGTGTCTCTCCCTCTCCCTTCCTCTCTGAAATCAATGAAAATATATTTAAAAAATAAAATAAAATAGCGTCTTACTAGTATTACAACATGACAGATACAAATCTCAGTGAAGAAAAACGTATCCATGATGTGTGAAGTCCATACTGAATTCCCAGGAAGGAAAAAACAATGCCATTACCTTTCCTTTAGAGAAAAAATTACCATACTAGCCATATACTGTAAGTTTAACAAATAACTTTTCATTCGTGTACATCCAAGCCAGGTGTCTTATATCAAGGAAGAGCCAAACTTCAAATCCCATCACATATAGAAACTAAACACACTAAAGTGAGATTGGGCAACACCATCCTTAATCTCAAGGCATTTTAATCCCCGTCCCTTCAGCAGGGAGATAAAAATGCAATGGCATCTGACTCCATGATTTGATAAGAGTGATTATTTTTAAAATTCATGTCAGAATTTTTTTTTTCATCACAATGTGATCTTTGGCACAAAGATTTATATTAGTGATCATACAGCTACCTGATTAAAAAAAAAAATGACAGTGCCCTAAATTTTATAAAGACCTATTCTATCAGGAGCAGTTTTTGATTTGAGTCTAAAAAGCCAGGGAAATTTTTCATTAAGTGGCAATGAAATGAAATCTTGGCCCAAACCTAAAGATCAAGATTAACTCTACAGTACAGAATGAAGTAGGAAAGAATATGGAAACCATAGAAATGACTTCAGCCGGGTTGCCATGGCTCAGTGGGTGACCTATGAACCAGGAGGTCACGGTTCGATTTCTGGTC
Organism: Plecotus auritus; assembly: GCF_963455305.1. Lineage (NCBI taxonomy): Eukaryota > Metazoa > Chordata > Mammalia > Chiroptera > Vespertilionidae > Plecotus > Plecotus auritus. Next base: position 5,745,473 of record NC_137784.1, on the reverse strand, counting down.
AGGGCACATGCCCGGGTTGTGGGCTCGATCCCCAGTAGGGGGCATGCAGGAAGGAGCTGATGAATGATTCTCTCTCATCGTTGATGTTTCTATTGCTCTCTGCCTCTCCCTTCTCTATGAAACCAATAAACATATATTTTAAAAAAGAAATGACTTCAGCTTAGCTCACGTTTCCTACACATTTTCTCCACACCTGTCCAGATGTGGAGGTTGCCCCTGAGGACAGCTGAGTTGGAGGCAGAGCATGGAAGCCAACCTCCCGCTCCAGAGGAGGAAGCATGCCTGTCGCCTCTGAAACCAAGGCCCGGTTTAAAGTTCTGTCCTCCACATGGAAATGGCTGAGGCCCACTGGGGACACGCTGCCATTATTGGAGGATCTGTCAGAGAACATAGCCTGTCTGAGAGAAAGTGCAGTTAAGACATGTGGTTTTGAAACAGAGAACACCCATGTTAAGGCAAGTGAAAAGAATATTGAGGCCTGACTGGCGTGGCAATGGGTTGAGTACTGACTTTTAACCAGGAGATCATGGTTCGATTCCAAATCAGGGCATATGCCTGGGTTGTGGGCCCAATCCCCAGTGTGGGGTGTATAGGAGGAAGTCAATCAATGACTGTCTCTCATCATTGATGTTTCTATCTATCTCTCTGAAATCAATAAAAATATATTTTTAAAACAAGCAAATTGGGAATAGTGGTGAATTTGTGCTAAGTTATGTTTTCAGTGAACTTGAAATACGAAATACTTTAAATATTTTAGTAATTAAGAATCAGAGAACGAGAAATCGCCTGGCAATACCACGCTCTAGCAGCATGACCCAGGCAAGTGATTTTAACCCCTTTGGGCTTCGGTTCCCTGCTGTGGAAAGTGGGGTGAATAAAGGTGTGTTTGTCCCGGAAGAGTTGTGATAGTAAATGAAATCCTTGGAGGCCAGTACCTTGAACAAGACAAGCTGAACTCAATGATTACTGGCCACTGTTCTCATTAACCAAAACCACTTCCCAGCTGTTTGCAGCATTCCCTGGCTAAGAACCTACAATCTAGCTCTAGCCGGTTTGGCTCAGTGGATAGAGGGTTGGCCTTCGGACCGAAGGGACACCCAGATTCGATTCTGGTCAAGGGCACGTACATTGCTGGCAGGCTCCTCCCCGGCCCAGGCCCTGGTTGGGGCTCGTGCAGGAGGCAACCCAATCGATGTGTTTCTCTCACATCAATGTTTCTCTCTGCCTTTCCCTCACTCTTCCACTCTATCTAAAATCAATGGAATAATATCCTCGCATGAGGACTAACAACAACAAAAAAGAACCTATACGCTATCTGAATTCCCAATCCTCTTCTAAAGGCTAAAGAAAAAATCTAACAAGATAGTTGACATGAGAAGTCAGTGGCTTATGCAGGTATGGTGGGATGTAAGACCCATAATACCAAATTACAAATACGAAATGAGATCCAGGGTTAGATAAGGGTCCTATGCACGTGAAAAGCTCTCCAGTTGAAGGTCATGAACTTCATGGACAATTTGTCTCTACACAACCTTTTGATTGTGACCGGCATGATTGGTTTGCAGCCCTCCACACAGCCCAGGTCACTCCGCGGGGAAGCATGTGGATGGAGGAAACTGGCCACCAAAGCACTTGTTAGGTGATGAGCTAGAATGGAGCAACCCCATGTGGAGAGCAAGGTGCGTGTGTGATGGAACGCAGCCACTAGAATCAGTTTGAGCCCTTATTTCTAAAGCCCAATCTGCAGACCCATGCCAATCAACGAGAGGCACTTTACTGGAGCAAAATCCATTTGGGAACCATTTGTGCCTGAGCTGGGTGGGGCAGCACGTTCCCTCTGAGTCTACACAGAGAAGTACCTGACAGTGAGGTATACACACACACACACACACACACACACACACACACACACAACGGAGTGGCCAGATTATGATGATCTCTGAATGCATAATAATCTGGCCGCTCAGTGTATATCCCATATAATAAAAGGCTAATATGCAAATTGTCCCCTCAACCAGGAGTTCGACCAGCAGGCAGGAAGGTCAACCGCCCATGTCCCCTGCCCCTGGCCAGGCTGGCCGGACCCCACCCATGCATGAATTCATGCACCGGGCCTCTCTCTCTCTCTATACACACACACACACACACACACACACACACACACACACACACACACACAGTGAGTGGCCAGATTATTATGCGTTCAGAGATCATAATAATCTGGCCACTCAGTATATATATATATTTATTTCAGAGAGAAGGGAGAGGGAGAGAGAGATAGAAACATCAATGATGAGAGAGACACATCGATTGCTTGTCTCCTGCACGTGCCCCAACCAGGGCCAGGGATTGAGCCTGCAATTGAGGTACAGGGCCTTGAACAGAATCAGATCCAGGATCCTTCTGTCATCAGGCCGACGTTCTATCCAGGGAGCCAGACTGGCCAGGGCCAACCTAATCTCTTCCTGGCCCAGCAGAGATCCTCATCCATAAGGCCTGTGATTCTCTACTTTCTCTCAGTCTGCCTGGAATGTTCTAGATTTAGAGAACAAACATAATGATATTCACCTCATTTTCAATTAGGAGTGTTATAAAAATGGAAACAGCAGATCAAATTGAACATTCAAGCTGCACTACCTGGGTTTATGTAGAACTAGTGAATAGAAATCTCCAGTCTAACACAACTATGTCAAGAAACACGTACAATCCATGTCAGATGGTCAAAGAAAAATTTTATGTTCTAAATTTCTAGCATTCATATTTTCAAGATGTATGTTTAAGAATTTGCAGGTAAACAAAAAATACTGACTGTTCTCATAGAGAAAGGATTGTCTTTTTCTGCATTTTCACTCTCTAAGTTAGCTGATAAAATGTACTTCCCTTGGATATGCAACCCAAAGCCACAAGAGGATAGCATGACACACCCATCAGAGTGTCGACAATGAAAGAGGTACACGATGACAAGTCTTGGGGAGAGATGGGAAAGCAATGGGAACACTCAGGCACTGTTGGTGGGAGTACAAATTGATGCCAACCCTTTGGAGAGCTATTTACTCAACATAAATATGCAGATATAGTTCACCAAGTACCACCAAGTAGAATGTTCTTAACACTGTTTGTAATAGCTCATCATTGAAAATTACTCAAACGTCCTTCAACGACTGAATGGCTAATCATCTGTAGTATACCCATTCAATGGTATGCCATTATATTGAAAATGAATGACCACTACATGAAGAAAACACACAAATATAGTGCCGAGTGAAAAAAACAACAACACACAAAACAAAACAAAAAGAATGTAGTGGTTGAGAATGGACCCAAGAACCAGGAGGTCATGGTTCGATTCCTGGTCAGGGCACATGCCGGGGTTGCAGGCTCCATCCCCAATGGGGAGCATGTAGGAGGAAGCCGATCGATTATTCTCCCTTATCATTGATGTTTCCATCTCTCTCTCCCTCTCCCTCCCTCTCTGAAATCAATAATAAAAAAAAGAGAACATGGTATATGATGAAATTAACTTAAATTTTAAAAATAGGCAACACTAATGTGTGCTGTTTGACGCCAGGGAGAGGGTACTGTGGGCTGGGAGGAACCCATGCCAATTGATCAATGAAATCAGTCATGAAGGATGGCGTCAGAAGCCAATTTAGCAGTGATATCTACACATCTCTGAGGAGTCTCCATACACAGTGCTCTCTGGAAAGAACTCTCCAACAACCGCACATTACAGGCAACTACGATTTTTTTTTCAAATGTTCTTTCTCATTCCCTACCATTTCCTATTTTGGGCACATCTTGAGCTGTCACGATGTACTCTCTTTCAAAAGTTTGCTCAAGAGCTTTAAGTACTCTCTCTGGAGAAGAACTTTCTATGAGATTTATTCACTCACTCGGAGATGCTGCTTGCTCACCTCCATTTTCATTTCCTGTCTCTTGACCTCTTTTTAACTTATTACAGAGGTGATCTGAAATGTCTAACGGGTTTCAACATATAGTTCTTATCATGGTATTTTTAATCAAAAGCAGTTTGAAAATTTAATTAAATATGAGACAGTTCATCTTAGCCCGCTATTGTAGCTCGCAAACAACTTTGCTTTTCAATAAAGACGAGGTCACAGCGACTGAGGCAGATGGTGGGTCCTATAAACAATTCGGACAAAGGAATCTGGTGGTTCATCTTCTGAAATCTGGCAGAAGGAACAGCAGAAGAGTCGCACTGGCTGAAGACAGCCACTAAAGCAAATCTGGACTCTGAACATTGAAAAGAATGGTCTCTACTCAATTTTATAAGGATGAAAATGAAACAGGTCCAAGATATGAATGAACAGAGTGAAAAATTAAATCCTACAAAACAAAGGGGAAAAGGAACAAAAGGAAAAGTGAGTCTTCATCCCTCCTGCTCCATCCCTCACTCGGCCCTCATCAACCGTATCTTGCTACATGGTCTGTTTTCCTTTGTGTTTGCTATTGACAATTTGGACATATCATAATTAATCTTTTAGATGTCCCAGTATATTGAATATTCAAACATCTGTTTCATGCATTAGAGTAGGTTCCCCCCCCCCACCGTCCATTTCTTAAAGGCATTTTTTATAGATTTCAGAGAGTAAGGAAGAGAGAGCAAGAGACAGAAACATTAATGAGAATCATGGACCGGCTGCCTCCTGCATGCCCCATACTGGGGGTTGAGCCTGCAACCCAGGCATGGGCCCTGACTGGGGAGTGTGACCTCCTGGTTCCTAGGTCAAGGCTCAACCATTGAGCCACACAGACCGGGATACAGTAGCCCCCTCTTATCCATCGGGATACGGTTCAAGACCCCAGTGGGTGACTGAAGTTTCGGATACTATTGAACTCTATATTGACAATGCTTTTTCCTATCCGCACATACCTCTGATAAAGCTTAATTCATAAATTAGGCACAGTTAGAGATAAACAACAATGATCCTATATAATAAAGACGTAATATGCGTAACAACCGTATCACGGATCAGCAGGAGGGTGGGGCAGCGAGCTACAAGCAGGCGGTGGAGAGCTACAGGAGGGGGCAGGGCAACAAGCTATGAGGGGGGACGGAGGGAGCTACAGGAGGGCGGGGCAGTGGGCGGAGAGCTACTGGAAGGTGGCAGCGAGCTACTGGCGCATGGATTCGTGAGCAGGGCTACTAGTCAACAATAAAATAGGAGGCGTGACTTGAACACAAGCCCTACAATGGCGAAACAGTGGATCTGAAAACGGAGAAGAAGACGTGACCGATGGGCAGGGAGCAGCTAAAATGTGGACAAAGCCAAGATTCGTGTGCCGTGTGGGCCAGAGCACGATGGAGTGAGATGTCATCGTGCTACTTGGAACAGCAACGATCGAAAAGTTATGAATTGTTTGTTCCTTCTGGGGTGTTCCCTTTAATATTTTCAGACCACAGTTGACCGTGGGTAACTGAAACCGCAGAAAGGGAAACGGATGCAGTAGGGATTCATGGACCGATTTACAGAGGGGCCATTCACTACTGACTCTGAAGTAAATGCGGGTATGAGTCCTCCTTGCTCCCCTTAAAAAATGTGGATGTGTTATATTGCTTTAGATTCCTGTACTAATTACTTTTTACTTTTAAAAACACATTTATAGCATGGCCAGTGTGGCTCAGTGATTGAGCATCCTATGAACCAGGAGGTCACGGTTGCTGCCAGGGTTGTGGGCTTGAACCCCCATGGAGGGCATGCAGGAGGCAGCCAATCAGGGATTCTCTCTGATCATTGACATTTCTGTCTCTCTTTTGCTCCTGCTTCCTCTCTCAAATCAGTAAAAATATATGTTAAAACCATTTATAATATAATTTTTAAAGTCTCTATTGCTTAACCTACTTATTTCAGGCTGTATATTTTTATTCGTGGCTATGGAACATGAGGAAATCCATATCCTCCAACTTCTTCCGCATCCTTTCCTGCCATGAATTTTACTTAATTCTGTTAAATAAATTATAATAGTAATGATTCAGTAGGAAGACATAAAATACTTGTACTCCTTTCTGTAACTCACATCCCCACAATTGTTTAGGCCAGGGGTGGGCAAACTTTTTGACTCGAGGGCCACAATGGGTTCTTAAACTGGACTGGAGGGCCAGAACAAAAGCATGGATGGAGTGTTTGTGTGAACTAATATAAATTCAAAGTAAAGGAGCGGAGGGGAGAGCAAGAGAACCCTCCTCCACTCTTTCGGCTCCGCGGGCCGGATAGAACAGCCGAACGGGCCGGATCCGGCCCGCGGGCCGTAGTTTGCCCACGGCTGGTTTAGGCTTTTATAATGAAATGGACATAATACGCATTTCAGGTTCTCCATTATTTCCTGGTTTAAAGAAATCTCAAAAGCAAGGCTTTTGTTGCTCACAGATGTCAAACTCACCTGAATGTTCCAAAATGTCTCTCTTCTGCCTTTCTACCTGAATGACAACTTGGCTGGGGGTAATCTTGGCTTTCGCTGATATCTTTCCATGGCTACTTCAGGACTGAGCTCAGCCATGCAGTGTTCTGGAGGCAGCCTTCTTGCCTGACCCTGACCCTGACCCTGACCCTGACCTGACCACTCCGCAGGTGAACTTCTTTTGATTGCTGGAGTGCTTACAGGATTCTTGCCATTCTTGGTGCAAACAGAAGGTCTGCATATGGCTTGTGGGGAAGCCTTGTAGTCACAAGGTTCGCATGTTTGTGGAAATTTCACGTTAACATTACTTCTTTATCTTTGGCTGAGATTAGCTGCTACATCGCTCACTTCCACCCACTGGGCACTCTGCAAGTGGCCTGCCCTTCGTCAAACATGCAACGTCTGAGTGGTTGTCCTTCAAGCCGACCGCCACCTTTGCCGGTTGCTAGGGACAGGAGACACCCACGCCTGGGTCCTGCTCTTTGGGGACATGCACTGGCCTGTTCACACTAAAGCCCCTGTACGGAGAGAGCAAGCTTCCTGGAGATGTTTCTCGTCTCTCCGAGGGCTCTGTTTAGGCTAAATTTCACCGATAGTGGCAATTCCCTGTCATGTTTGGTAGTTTAGAGTTGGCTTGTTTGGCAAATTTTCATAGCTTGCTACCTTGGTTGCAAAGACAGTTTTATTCTTAGTTTGAATCCTTTTTGTGGTTTTTCCCTTTAGTTTGAGAGGAGAAAGGGATCAAAACTCCCTACCTCTGACATATTTCATCAAATTTCTCCATTATTCCATTTACGAAAGTATTGAACTCAGTCAGGTGGGACTCACCTTAACCTAAGGACTACTGACTCCTTATTTTTTAAAACATTTTTTTTTATTGATTTCAGAGGGGAAAAGAGAGGGAGAGAGAGAGAGATAGAAACATCAATGATGCAAGAGAATCATGGATCGGCTGCCTCCTGCATGCCCCCTACTGGGGATCGAGCCTGCAACCCGGGCACATGCCCTGACCGGGAATCAAACTGTAACCTCCTGGTTCATAGGTCAATGCTCAGCCACTGAGCCACGCCGGACGGGCAGGACTACTGACTGTTATTTCAATTTCAGATCAAAGCTTGTTCCTTCGATGCTTTGGGTGTGTGGTGGAGGGTGTCCTCCGGACAGCAAACACTCATTCAAGGTCCCCAGCTTTTCCGGAAGAGCTTGCTCCAGCATTTGCTTTTTGGAAAGAGTTGACCCTGGGCAAGTGTCTCCCGTTCTCACTCCAGGAAGGGATGAGCACACGTGGTTCCTCAGGAGCTCCATTTCTGCTCCCCGGAGCTACAGCATAACTATGTGTTCTGGTCCCCTGCTTCCCTCTCAGGCATGTAGGTTTGCCCTGATCGACGGCCTCTAAAATCTCAGAGGTCAACTTGAGTGGATGGAGGGTCCTGACCGTCTAAACCAGTGGTCAGCAAACCGCGGCTCGCGAGCCACATGCGGCTCTTTGGCCCCTTGAGTGTGGCTCTTCCACAACATACCACGGCCTGGGCGAGTCTATTTGGAAGAAGTGGCGTTAGAAGAAGTTGAAGTTTAAAAAATGTGGCTCTCCAAAGAAATTTCAATCGTTGTCCTGTTGCTGTTTGGCTCTGCTGACTAATGAGTTTGCCGCCCACTGGTCTAAACCATCAGCTGGCTGAAAGGAACACTTCAACAATTACATCTGCAACCTGGACTCATTTTTAAAAGAAGCTGCTGCCCATAAAACAAAAGGGGTGGTAAACATTTCCAAGTGACTCTAAAAGAATAACATGTTACTAGTCCTCTAGAATTTAATCTACTGAAACCGATCCTTAATACTTGCAGAGTGTTCCCGCTAAACAACTGCTCATAAAATAGATTACCACAGCAGGAAACAACATAACCAACGGTACACATGCTTGTGAACTACTGCTTCAAATGAAAATCGCCGGTCTTGCCCTAACCGGTTTGGCTCAGTGGATAGAGCATCGGTCTGTGGACTGAAGGGTCCCAGGTTCGATTCCGGTCAAGGGCATGTACCTTGGTTGCGGGCACATCCCCAGTAGGGGGTGTGCAGGAGGCAGCTGATCGATGTCTCTCTCTCATCGATGTTTCTGACTCTCTATCCCTCTCCCTTCCTCTCTGTAAAAAAGTCAATAAAATATATTAAAAAAAAAAAAGAAAGAAAGAAAATCGCCGGTCTTAATTTAAATAACATAATCATACTTGATAATAACTGGAATAACTGTGATATATACCTGTATTTGTACATAGAATACAACGTAACATTTAACTAAATAGGAGATCCAAAATAATACCAGTCACGATTCATTAAAACACGATATTTTAAAGTAACTATTTCTACTTCATGAACAAATGAAATGATTTCTATAAATTGATACCACATGATGACCAAGTAAAATATTAAAAATTTTTATTCTTTTCATTAATTCTACTAACCCAGAGATAAAATTTTGTGTAAATATATAAAGATTCTTTTTAAATTCTAGATTTTAAAAGTTGATCAATAATGCCAGAATTCTTATAACAGATGGCCATGGAAAAGAGTCCATATAGAATATATTAAACACATATTTAAAGAGAGGGATTATCAAATTTACCCAGCCTGCATTCCTGTGCCCAAATCCAGAGAAAGCAGCTTTTCCGCAATCGGATTATATGATTAAACACAATATTCTCAAATAGGCTGAATCATCATATTATCGAAACTACCCCCATTTAATTCCATGAAAAGAAAATTATACAATCACCTTGACAGTGAAAAATGTTACCTACTTATCTCAGAATTTTGGATAATAGGTCCCACATAATCTCACATCTTATTTGTAATGCCAATTCTACTAGTATGAATTAATGAAAAGTCTTCTAAAATTTAAGCCAAACCTTTTTACAAGGGAAAAGGATATCATTATTATAGTATTCAGAAAATAATAAAAGCATCCATCTGAATCACTAGGAATTGTGATTATTTTTTTTAAAAATCTCTAAACAAAAGACAGACAAAAATTCAGAAATCAATACCCTGCATTCAACAAGTAAGGGGCAAAACAATAAGGCAATGGAGAATAAAAGTGCATATTCCGCCCAGCCAGTGTGGCTCAATGGTTCAGCATCAATCCATGAACCAAGAGGTTAGAAGTTTGATTCCTGATCAGGGCACATGCCTGATCAGGGCTCGATCCCCAGTAGGGGGCGTGCAGGAGGCAGCTTATCAATGTTTCTCTTTCGTTGATGTTTCTATCTCTCCCTCCTTTCCTGTTTCCCTAAAATCAATAAAAACATATTTAAAAAAAGAAACGCATATTCCATTTTTGGTCAAAGCTAGGAGACAGACTCCCGAATATTTTTTTAATTTATTATTTTTTAAAATATATTTTATTGATTTCTTACAGAGAGGAAAGGGAGAGGATAGAGAGTTAGAAACATCGATGAGAGAGAAACATCGATCAGCTGCCTCCTGCACACCTCCCACTGGGGATGTGCCTGCAACCCAGGTACATGCCCTTGACCGGAATCGAACCCAGGACCCTTCAGTCCGCAGGCCGACGCTCTATCCACTGAGCCAAACCGGTCAGGGCAGACTCCCGAATATTTTTAAGAGGGGTACTGAAGCAGCTGAGTAGGTACAATAGGTAAACTGCAAAGCATTGCCATAGAATTAATATTCTACAAAGCAATTCCCTGCATGAGGTATTCTTTGCCAATTTTACAAATATGACAATCTAAGCAAAGAAATTGTATAAATGTGCGGAGGTTTTAGCACGAATGCGTGGGAGACGGCATCAGACCCAGAATTTGTTCTCTAAGCCCATCAAGATCATGTTGGCCACCCCCAAATATGACCATTTCAGAGTGGACGGTGCCTTCCTATTTTTCATTGACATAATCGCAGTGCGGCCAATTATTTTTCCATTCAAAAATTTATCTTGCGAACACACACTTTCGACATATTTCGTGGGGAATCATCATATTTCATTAAAGATAACTTTCAGTTAACATCAATTTGCCATCCCAACCACATTCACCATATTTGTTCACTCGTTTCCCTCACATTTCCATACTGGCTTCATGATTTTATGGAGCTCAAGTCAACTGCACTAATCTTTGTTAAGCATTTATGTTTATAGCATGGATTTTTTTAAATTACATTCTGAAACATAAGAAAAAATGGTGAAGATGCTTCCTTTTCTTCCTTCTTATAAGATTTCTTGTTCATAAAGTAATTTAACTGAAACTTTTTAAAAAATATATATTTTATTGATATTTTACAGAGAGGAGGAGAGAGGGATAGAGAGCTAGAAACATCGATGTGAGAGAAACATCGATCAGCTGCCTGCTGCACACCTCCCACTGGGGATGTGCCCGCAACCAAGGTACATGCCCTTGACCGGAATCGAACCCGGGACCCTTCAGTCCGCAGGTCGACGTTCTATGCACTGAGCCAAACCGGTTTCGGCTTAACTGAAACTTTTTATAAATTTAGAGAAAAATATTCTTGGGGTCTTTGTCAGGTCAAGGTTCTAACCCTTAATCACATCATATATTGTTGCATTTGAAACAACTAGAGATATTACAGTATTTTATAAGACGTGAGTACATTGAGTGTTTGATAAAGTACAGAATTAATAGGAATGAACTTAGCTAGGTTAATTAGTGAAAAGTTAGATTTTTCTCCCATTCATTCCAGTTTCCCAATGTGCCACAGAGCCCACATCCATATGATAAATGTAGGCTTATCCACTGGGAAGTGGGCAGGTACTCATAATCCGCAACAGGAGGGATTACAAAGGTTCCCAAATTCTCCAAGTCTCAGCCCTGCTCCACAGCTCATGAGCTTGGACGGGAAGCCCAGGTCTACCACTAACTGGACCTGGGTCGTTGGGAAAGCTACACAGCCTTCCTGAATGTAGTGAGAGAAGGGTTAGAGGTCTAATTGTTGCAAGAAATGAAAGGGTCTTCTTGAATTTACAGGAAAGAGATGTGAAGTGCAAGCTCATTGGCATCCATGACCAGGCCTTAAGAACCCATCCACCCATCAGCATCACACATTAAAGCGGAGGGGAGGAGGGGATCAAATTCTTTTTTTCTTTAAGATATTCTTACTAGAGGCACAGTGCACAAAATTCGTGCACGGGTAGGGTCCCTAGGCCTGGCCAGTGATCAGGGCTGATTGGGGTCTTCCGGCTGCTGGCTGGGGCCTTCCTGCCAGCTGCGGGCTGGTTGTCTGGTCATTCCGGTCATTCTAGCGTCCCAGTCAATTAGGCTTTTACATATATAGATTGATTTCAGAGAGGAAGGGAGAGAGAGAGAGAGAGGGAGTGGATGGGTTGGATGTGCGAACGGAGCCGTAGCAGGAGGGAGTGAATGAAAATTTCTGTTGGATTTGCCTCCTGTCCCCACTGCAGTAGGTATGGAGAGGCCTCCAAACACTTGGGTGTATTTAGCAACTGTCAATCACTAAAGCCTGAGAAAAACATTGAAAGGCATTCCTGGCTGGTGTGGCTCAATGGCTAGAGCGTCAGCCTGCGGACTGAAGGGTCCCGGGTTTGACTCCAGTCAAGGGCACATGCACAGGTTGCAGGATCGATCCCCAGTAGGGGACATGCAAGAGACAGCCGATCAATGATTCTCTCTCATCATTGATGTTTCTATCTCTCACTTCCTCTCCCTTCCTCTCTGAAATCAATAAAAATCTCTCTCTCTCTCTCTCTCTCTCTCTCTCTCTCTCTCTCTCTCTCTATATATATATATATATATATATATTTTTTTTTTTTTTTTTTTTAAAGGCAGAAACAAATTCCAAAAAACAGGAGAACCCCAAGTCTGAAAAGGTCAGAGAGATTTCACCGGAAGTTCAAAGCGACAAGGGATCTTCAGCAATAAATCCACTGCACGCAGGTTAGTGAATGGGGCTCAGTCTACACATCAGGAAGTGAATCCATGTGTGACAGGGACAAGGCATGGGAATTCCTCCTCCCCCACCAACTCGTGCTGATGAGTGAGGAAAACCTGGGTCCTAACAAGGTCTCCGCGTGCGCATGCAAATGAGGCGGCAGAGGAGAGGTGAGGGGTGATACTCCAAGATGAACAAAGTGGGGAAGGGTGTGCTGACGGGAAGGAGGGAAGGGAGAAGAACAGTGGAAGTGTGTGGAGTTGCTGCCAGGAGGAGAATTGGGAGACAGAGGAGTGTCATGAGGACTTGGGGGAGGTTCTGCGGGGACACTGATGCCCCCATAACCTGCACACATGCCCCCAAGCCGGTCAGCAAGGACATGCCTTCCTTTTGCAAGGACTCTTGCTTGTTTTGTTAAGGGTACAGCCTGCTGAGGGCAGCTTCAGCCAGGAGCAGGCGGACTAGAGGCACAGTGGCCAGGTGGATGAAGGGCCTTTGGAATAAAAAACCAAAAGACAAGTCGGAGTCCATTTGCTGAAATTGGCTATTTTATTTTATTATTTTTATATATATATATATATTATTGATATTTCACAGAGAGGAAGGAAGAGGGATAGAGAGCTAGAAACATCGATGAGAGAGAAACATCGATCAGCTGCCTCCTGCACATCTCCCGCTGGGGATGTGCCCGCAACCAAGGTACATGCCCTTGACCGGAATCGAACCCGGGACCCTTCAGTCCGCAGGTCGACGTTCTATGCACTGAGCCAAACCGGTTTCGGCTTAACTGAAACTTTTTATAAATTTAGAGAAAAATATTCTTGGGGTCTTTGTCAGGTCAAGGTTCTAACCCTTAATCACATCATATATTGTTGCATTTGAAACAACTAGAGATATTACAGTATTTTATAAGACGTGAGTACATTGAGTGTTTGATAAAGTACAGAATTAATAGGAATGAACTTAGCTAGGTTAATTAGTGAAAAGTTAGATTTTTCTCCCATTCATTCCAGTTTCCCAATGTGCCACAGAGCCCACATCCATATGATAAATGTAGGCTTATCCACTGGGAAGTGGGCAGGTACTCATAATCCGCAACAGGAGGGATTACAAAGGTTCCCAAATTCTCCAAGTCTCAGCCCTGCTCCACAGCTCATGAGCTTGGACGGGAAGCCCAGGTCTACCACTAACTGGACCTGGGTCGTTGGGAAAGCTACACAGCCTTCCTGAATGTAGTGAGAGAAGGGTTAGAGGTCTAATTGTTGCAAGAAATGAAAGGGTCTTCTTGAATTTACAGGAAAGAGATGTGAAGTGCAAGCTCATTGGCATCCATGACCAGGCCTTAAGAACCCATCCACCCATCAGCATCACACATTAAAGCGGAGGGGAGGAGGGGATCAAATTCTTTTTTTCTTTAAGATATTCTTACTAGAGGCACAGTGCACAAAATTCGTGCACGGGTAGGGTCCCTAGGCCTGGCCAGTGATCAGGGCTGATTGGGGTCTTCCGGCTGCTGGCTGGGGCCTTCCTGCCAGCTGCGGGCTGGTTGTCTGGTCATTCCGGTCATTCTAGCGTCCCAGTCAATTAGGCTTTTACATATATAGATTGATTTCAGAGAGGAAGGGAGAGAGAGAGAGAGAGGGAGTGGATGGGTTGGATGTGCGAACGGAGCCGTAGCAGGAGGGAGTGAATGAAAATTTCTGTTGGATTTGCCTCCTGTCCCCACTGCAGTAGGTATGGAGAGGCCTCCAAACACTTGGGTGTATTTAGCAACTGTCAATCACTAAAGCCTGAGAAAAACATTGAAAGGCATTCCTGGCTGGTGTGGCTCAATGGCTAGAGCGTCAGCCTGCGGACTGAAGGGTCCCGGGTTTGACTCCAGTCAAGGGCACATGCACAGGTTGCAGGATCGATCCCCAGTAGGGGACATGCAAGAGACAGCCGATCAATGATTCTCTCTCATCACTGATGTTTCTATCTCTCACTTCCTCTCCCTTCCTCTCTGAAATCAATAAAAATCTCTCTCTCTCTCTCTCTCTCTCTCTCTCTATATATATATATATATATATATATATTTTTTTTTTTTTAAAGGCAGAAACAAATTCCAAAAAACAGGAGAACCCCAAGTCTGAAAAGGTCAGAGAGATTTCACCGGAAGTTCAAAGCGACAAGGGATCTTCAGCAATAAATCCACTGCACGCAGGTTAGTGAATGGGGCTCAGTCTACACATCAGGAAGTGAATCCATGTGTGACAGGGACAAGGCATGGGAATTCCTCCTCCCCCACCAACTCGTGCTGATGAGTGAGGAAAACCTGGGTCCTAACAAGGTCTCCGCGTGCGCAGGCAAATGAGGCGGCAGAGGAGAGGTGAGGGGTAATACTCAAAGACGAACAAAGTGGGGAAGGGTGTGCTGACGGGAAGGAGGGAAGGGAGAAGAACAGTGGAAGTGTGTGGAGTTGCTGCCAGGAGGAGAACTGGGAGACAGAGGAGTGTCATGAGGACTTGGGGGAGGTTCTGCGGGGACACTGATGCCCCCATACCCTGCACACATGCCCGCAAGCCGGTCAGCAAGGACATGCCTTCCTTTTGCAAGGACTCTTGCTTGTTTTGTTAAGGGTACAGCCTGCTGAGGGCAGCTTCAGCCAGGAGCAGGCGGACTAGAGGCACAGTGGCCAGGTGGATGAAGGGCCTTTGGAATAAAAAACCAGAAGACAAGTCGGAGTCCATTTGCTGAAATTGGCTATTTTATTTTATTATTTTTTATATATATATATTTTATTGATATTTCACAGAGAGGAAGGAAGAGGGATAGAGAGCTAGAAACATCGATGAGAGAGAAACATCGATCAGCTGCCTCCTGCACATCTCCCGCTGGGGATGTGCCCGCAACCAAGGTACATGCCCTTGACCGGAATCGAACCCGGGACTCTTCAGTCCGCAGGCCGACGCTCTATCCACTGAGCCAAACCGGTCTCGGCTGAAATTGGCTATTTTGGACGATGGCTCCTGCAAACAACTTGCAAATGCTGCCTCCATAGGAATCAATGCACCAGGAAGAGGCCCAATGGCATCGTTATCTGTCACTGGCAACATACGAAGCCCCCCGGAACAGAAAATGACCTGGGGCGCCCCCAGGGAAAGGGAAACCTTTGTTTCGTTTGGTGTGTGGATGTAGCGACTAGGAGGCTATGTTGAGGTCATCGTGCTGAAGCGACAGTATTCAAAAAAACAGCAAACGTGGAGACAGGAAAAAAAGTATCATTAGCACTCAAGCTCATTCTCATGATGCACAGATAAAAACCGCTGAGGTAAGCCCGGCTCAGCTAGGCCCATGAACCAGGAGGTCACGGTTCAATTCCAGGTCAAGGGCACATGCCTGGATGGCGGGGATCGATCCCCAGCAGGGGGCGTGCAGGAGGCAGCCGATGGAAGTTTCTCTCATCATTGATGTTTCTTTCTCTCTCCCTCTCCCTTCCTCTCTCTAAAAGTCAATAAAATTGTTTTTAACGGCCGAGGTGAGGAAAGAGGTACGCAACAGCTTCACATACCAACGAGGATATTAACTAGGTTCGAGCAGATCAACAAAGTGTAATTTGCTCTGCGGCATCTCACATGGTCTTCCAGACCGCTTCCCAGGAGTAGCAGGCCCGTGTCCATCAGCGCCCCCTCGCCTCCCGGCCTCTCCCTCACCCACCCCTGGAGGTGACTCCTAAGTCCATTTATAGCCCTAACCTCTTTCGAGAGCTCCAGACCTAGATTTCCAACTGGCCTCCTGGGCCTGGCCAGATGGAAGGCCTGCCATACCTCGAAATCAGCAGGGCCAAAATAGAACTCATTTCCCAGGCTCTGCAGGCCTGCTCCCCTTTCTGAACCAAGAAAGCACAGCTCAGGGGTTCAGCCACCAGCCCAAGGTCATGCAGCAAGCAGTGAGGGACAGGGCCAGAATTCGAACTCAGCACGCCTACTTGCACATCTCAAGCCTATCCCATCCATCCCTCACCGCACACTCCTGTCCACTGCTACCATCCCGCCAGACACGGAGTATATCGAATGTGCAATGTGACAGCAACCTCAGCTCACACACACACACACACACGGATCATGTCATTTTACCTACCCATGCCTCCATTTCGTGTTCAAATATAAACTGTGGATTAAAAGCACACCTTTTTATAGGCGCTAGACCATGAAACGAGACAGTGTACGTACAAACTGTAGAACGTGGAAGACAAATGCTATTTTGTCCCTTTAGCAGTGCCTTGCACTGTACCTCCAAGTAGGCACCACCCAAACCCAAGTGCTTGGGGAAAGAATGGTTACCAGGCTCAGCGGGAACACAGCACATGTGTGGCTCAGGCTCACAAACAGAATCCCAATCGATTCTATTGACTATCAATTGTAAAAGATAAAGAGCATTTGGCAAAATCAGAGGCAATCATCATCATCATCAGGACTCTGTTAATGAACTGACTTCTTTCCAGTTAGCCTTTTAAATTTTCCCTATAGGTCACAAAGCAATTATCCATGAGATTCCAGTTCGGATTAATTATGGGACTGCTGGACTTTTTGAATTTTCATTCTAAGAGATATTAAGATATATGAAAAGGAATGTTCACTCTGTTAGTGGATATGAAATAATACAGCCGAAACCGGTTTGGCGCAGTGGATAGAGCGTCAGCCTGCAGACTGAAGGGTCCCGGGTTCGATTCCGGTCAAAGGCATGTACCTTAGTTGTGGGCACATCCCCAGTGGGAGGAGTGCAGGAGGCAGCTAATCAATGTTTCTCTCTCATCGATGTTTCTAGCTCTCTATCCCTCTCCCTTCCTCTCTGTAAAATATCAATAAAAGATATTTTTTAAAAAAGAAATAATACAGAACTGTGGGGAAGAGTCATAATAATAGTCAAGCAGCAAGAATCAAACAGGGTAGAGTATTCGCATGTTCAACATGCCACTTGCCAGCTAAAGACCTCGCGCCCATGAACTGCTCTGCACCGGTTTCCTTAAGGATAAGTGAAGGCAACAATGCCTAACTCATAAAACAGCAGAATGCCTGAAAAAGAGCAAATTGTGTATGTCAATAACAGAAACTACCCCAGCTGGTGTGGCTCAGTGGATAGAGCACTAGTCGGCGAAGGGTCCTGGGTTCAATTCTGGTCAAGGGCACGCACCTCGGTTGCAGGCTCCTCCCTGGCCCAGGCCCTGGTCAGGGCTCATGTAGGAGGCAACCAATCAATGTGTTTCTCTCACATCGATGTTTCTCTCTGTCTTTCCCTCTCTCTTCCACTCTCCCTACAAATCAATGGAAAAATATCCTCGGGTGAGGATTAAAAAATAATAATAATAAATAGAATAAAAATAAACAATAACAGAAACTACAACACAATCAACATAATCTGGGGAAACAAACTGAACCTTTCCTTTTGAGTCAGGAATGCAAATACCATAGTCCCCATGAATTCGCAATCAGAGTTTGGATTCTAGTAAAATCAATAACTTAGCCTCGAAGAAAAAAGGATTCAAAATATGGGGATATTGCAGTACACTTCCGTTCTATGCACCACTCCTTTCTGATCAATGTTTTAAAAATATATATATTTTATTGATATTTTACAGAGAGGAAGGGAGAGGGACAGAGAGCTAGAAACATTGATGAGAGAGAAACATCGATCAGCCGCCTCCTGCACACCTCCCACTGGGGATGTGGCCGCAACCAAGGTACATGCCCTTGACCGGAATCGAACCCGGGACCCTTCAGTCCGCAGGCCGACGCTCTATCCACTGAGCCAAACCGGTTTCGGGTGATCAATGTTTTAGATTCATTTCCTAAAATGTTGTCATCTGGGAGATTATTTCGGGTCTTGAAAATAACCGTGGGGAATGCTTTGCGAGGCAAGTCTTGAAGCAAAGTGCTAGCCACAGAATTTAAGGCTGAAAGGACTTGAAATATGGCCTCCAGGGTAGCCATTTTACAACTAAAGAAACTGACTTGAAAACAAAAACAAACCAAAAACCAGTAGTTGAGCGTCCACCTATTGACCAGGAGGTCACGATTCGATTCCCGGTCAGGGCACATGCCCGGGGTTGCAGGCTGGATCCCCAGTGTGGGGTGTGCGGGAGGCAGCCGATCCATGCTTCTCTCTCATCATTGATGTTTCTCTCTCTCTCCCTCTCCCTTCCTCTTGGAGATCAATAGAAATATATTTTGAAAAGTTTAATGTTTAAAGGAAACAAACAAATAAGCAAAAACAAACCATCCAAGCAAAAACCCCTATGAAATTAAACGAAGCTGAACACTGGAAGGTGAGGTTTATAACGAAAGTGAAGTTGGCGGATTTGCTGAGGTTGAGATCCTGATCCTCAAGCCAGCACGCAGCCAGCAGAAAGCTGCTGGTCAGCTCCCCTAAGGTGACCTGAAGGTCATTTCCGTCTGGAAGCAGTAATGGGACAGTGGAGGAGTGAACACTGGATTCATTGAAACAAGTCATTTAGGAACATCTTTCAAAAGTAGAGCACGGGACACTGGCCGGGAAGGCTTGGAGCTCACGGAAATTCAATGTCAAGATCGAAACCCTTAAGTGCATAAAATAGGCGAAAATCAAGGCCCACAATCTCTAAACAGCTTCACACAGCGACACCAGTCATGTGTGCTTCTCAGCTAAAGTCTCAGATTTTCCAGAAAATCTATAAGAACCGACATGGCTTTATTTGCTAAGCTAGCTGGCCGATTAAGGAACAAATTGCCCACTTTCTTCTCTTTGGAGCCAGCTTAACACCTTTCCAGCCATTGTATTTTCTTTAATTTTATCTTTCTTGTTGAAAGTCTTACAGATGTCCCCCTTCCCGCATTAACTCATTGAGATCCAGTCTTCGCCTTCTCTGTTCTCAGTCAACGGTCTAGAGCAGTGGTTCTCAACCTTTCTAATGCCGTGACCCTTTAATACAGTTCCTCATGTTGTGGGGACCCCCAACCATAAAATTATTTTCGTTGCTAATTCATAACTAATTTTGCTACTGTTATGAATCGTAATGTAAATATCTGTGTTTTCCGATGGTCTTAGGCTCTACAGCAGCGGTTCTCAACCTGTGGGTCGCGACCCAGAGAGATAGAAACATCAATGCTGAGAGAGAATTATTGATGGGCTGCCTCCTGCACACCTCCTACTGGGAATCGAGGCCACAACCCTGGCCTGTGCTCTGACCGGGAATTGAACCATGACCTCCTGGTTGATAGGTCTATGCTCAACCACTGAGCCACTTTGGCAGGGCAGAAAATATCATTCCTTATAAAGACTTTTTTTGATCATGAAGACCTGATATCAGAAACTAACAGTAAAGCTAGAAAACCATAGAAAGGATTATTTTCCCCAATTACCTTTTATCTAATGGTCCATCTTCCTCCAGGGTCATTCTGAAAAGCCGCACTTGACCTCACAACACACTGGCACTGGACAGGCTGAATGACTGTTTCAAAGCAACTGTGCGACCATGGGGGTCAGAGGGGAACTGGCCTCTCAGAACACCTGATAAGGAAAACAACTTCCCCAGGCAGTTTCCTTTCTTTCCATAAGTCTCAACGCCACATCCCAAGCAAATACCATAAACTCAACACTTCCAAATATCAGACAACATACTGCTAGAATTTGTGCACATGCCTTCTAAATCCTAACTGTAATCGGCCCACTCAGGGATGCACAGTTTCTCTCTGCATCCTCAATGAACAATTCTAAATAGCCCTGCCTCCTTGAACATTGGCAGTAATGGTCATTTTCATCTCATTTTTGCAATTAAAAAGCTAGTAATAAATAAACATAACAGAAAAGTACCTTAATGAATACTAGCCGTCAGAAAGATCATCCTTAATTTTAGTATTAATCAAAATCCAAGCAATGTATACTGCATGGATTCAGTAATAATGTTGGGTTGTGTTTGAATTGCGATAATTTTCCCTTGTAGGAAGGAAGTAAGGAAGGAAGAAAAAGGAAGGAAGGAAGGAAGGAAGGAAGGAAGGAAGGAAGGAAGGAAGTCAGGAAGTCAGGAAGTCAATTAGATTTGTATGCAAATTGAATAACTAGGTTGACACAAGTTACTTCATACATTTAAAACAATTTAATGCAGGACTTTTTTCTCCCTGAAATAAAAAAATAAGACAGCCCTAGCTGGTGTGGCTCAGTGGATTGAGCGTTAGCCTGCGGACTAAAGGGATCCAGGTTCAATTCCGATCAAGGGCACGTACCAAGGTTGCGGGCTCAATCCCCAGTGTGGGGCATGCAGGAGGCAGCTGACCCATAATTCTCTCTCATCATTTATGTTTCTAACTCTCCCTTCCTCTCTGAAATCCATATATATATGAGAAATAATATATTTTTTAAAAAAGACAAAGGATGCAGCGTAAAGCTTACTTTCTAGTGAAAGGCTGATAGTAAGGATACCTCAGTGATATTTTGCAATTTGAAAGGAGTAAAAGGCTGTTTCCACAATCTCCTGATAAAAGTATCTGACTGCACAGTACACACAGGGATCTTTTAAAGGGAAAGGCTAATGGGGAACCACAGATGGCAACCACACCAAGAAAAAGATACAAGCCTGAATATGCCTCTTCAGGAAAGATACATCGATGCCTTTGTTATAAATTACTAGTGGCCAAGTGCACAAATTCATGTACCTTGAAAGGAACGTGGGTGGTGAGGCTGCAATGGGCACAGGGGTGGGTCTCGGCCCATCCTCCGCACCCCCCCACCCTGCCCTGCCCCTCCCGCCATGGCCCCCAGTCCCCTCTCTGCTGGCAGCCCCACTCCCACTGCCTCTGCTCCCAAGCACTGAAGACGCCTGCCCGCTCACACCCGCTGATGGCGCAGAGCAATTGGGGCCTGCACCAGCAGCGGGTGTGAGCAGGGCCAGCACCATCATTGGGTGCAGGCAGCAGCTGCTGCCCCAATCACCCCTCAGGAGCAGGGGGAGGTGGAGAAGCCCTGAGGGGCGATCGGGGCCGGCAGCTGCTGCTCGCAACCACTGACTGCGCTGAAAGATGGGGGCCACAGGTGGGAGCACCAGGAAGGACCACAGTGGGCAGGAGCAAAGAATTTTCAGTAACCGCCAGAGGCTCGACTTGATGACAGTGACCGCGGGCCGCCTTGGTCTGGCGCCCCCACTCACCTGTTCCACCATCCCACCGCGGCCAGTGCCCACCATGTTTTGCGCCCTGCCGCCTGCGGCCGACACCTGCCATGTTCTGCGCACGCCCCCTGATTAGTGCACATCACAGTGACCAGTTGCTTAGTCTATTTGCGTATTAGGGTTTTATATATATAGATGTGGGACATCCGAGAGACGCTTCCATTTTAATTCAGTCTGGCCCCAAACAAACTTTGGTTGGTTGGCTTGTTCAAGCATAAAAAGGCAGACTCATGATTCTAATCCTTCGTTGAAAAAGTTATGGTTACAAGTTTACTCTGCTCGACATCATAGACCCAACAGGGTCATGAAAGTACATCGAAATTCCTGTTACATCTCAAGCTACCTTTGCTTTTGCCTAAACATCAGCTGATTGCAGTTCTGTTATCTTGGCCACACCTCTGTAACTATGAGTCCAAAAAAGAAATGTGCCCCAAGGGTTGCCTTCTTAGAAGCAACCTGCTCAATGCACAAAACGCTCTGAGCCTTAGGCAATGAATGAGTCACGCATGGCGCAATTGCAAGCGTATCATTGCCTGTCCGGAATCATTGTTGAAAATTAGCCCAATTCTTGAGTTTGTGCATATGGCTCATAAAATGTGTCACTTTTTCTATGATTCATTGACTTTCTTCCAGTTTATATCAAACAGATGTTTATCTTGAAATGGGGTAGAATAAAATAATGCTTTTAAAACTTTGGGTACATTTATGATGGTTAAAAATGGCAAGCATCTGTAGTTAGAAAAATATACTATGCTGCCTTCATCCTGTGGGAAACCACGAATGAGGGGTTGACGTGCTGCAGGTATTTAAAGTGTCTGGCGACATTTCCATTTCATAGAAAGTGGGGAGATTACTCGCGGTCATATTTACTCGGTCCATATGGTGCCTTCACACTGCATGGGTGCCTTGCTACTGAGGCAGGATTTTAAGGGCGAATTTCTCAGGAAGACAAAATAAACAACATAGTGGGCTTATTAGTGAATTTCATTTCTACATTATAAATGTTAAATTATGTTAATAAGAAACTTTAAAATTCAATTTTTTAAAATATATATTTTATTGATTTTTCACAGAGAGGAAGGGAGAGGGATAGAGAGTTAGAAACATCGATAAGAGAGAAACATGGATCAGCTGCCTCCTGCACACCCCCTACTGGGGATGTGCCTGCAACCAAGGTACATGCCCTTGACCGGAATCGAACCTGGGACCTTTCAGTCTTCAGGCCGACGCTCTATCCACGGAGCCAAACTGGTTAGGGCTAAAATTCAATTTTTACAAAATGCCATGGGGGGGTGTACTCAATCAGTGTGGCTCAGTGGTTGAGCGTCAACCTATGAAACGAGATCAAAGTCAATTTCTGGTCAGGACACATACCAGGGTTGTGGGCTCAATCCCCAGTAGGGGACGTGCAGGAGGCAGACGATCTATGATTCTCTCACATCACTGATGTTTCTATCTCTCCCTCTCCCTGCCTCGCTGAAATCAATTAAAAAATATATTTTTTTAAATGCCAGGGCGTGATAAAACTATTTTCAGGATTCTCAATTAACCCATGAAGCCAATATCCTAAGTTTTAATATTAGTTCCAATTCAACTTTGGGTGAAAATAAGTAATTTACAACTAACCTACCTGTTTCCTAAATGAAAATGAACTCTGATATAAATAGGAGAGTGACCTGGAAAAACCCTGCATTTCATCATATTTTGTCATGAGCATTTGCATTTCATCTATTCACGCTCTTCCCAATGAACACACTTCATCAGCTTATTTCCTTGGATTCACATTGACTAGGGCTACTATTTGTATGAATTTGCTGCTTTGAAAACAAAGGAAGAAAATTTAGCACAACGCATTTAAACTTTTCCCCCAATAAATACCCAAATCCCAGCCTTTCAAGGTCCTTTCTGGGCTGTTCTTTTTTAAAAATAAATATATTAAAATGGATATATATATATTTTTTAAAAAAATATTTTATTGATATTTTACAGAGAGGAAGGGAGAGGGATAGAGAGCTAGAAACATCAATGAGAGAGAAACATCGATCAGCTGCCTCCTGCACACCTCCCACTGGGGATGTGCCCGCAACCAAGGTACATGCCCTTGCCGGAATCGAACCTGGGACCCTTCAGTCTGCAGGCCAACGCTCTATCCACTGAGCCAAACCGGTTTCAGCAATGGATATATTTTTTTTAATTTATTTATTTATTCATTTTTAATATATTTTTATTGATTTCAGAGAGGAAGGGAGAGGGAGAGAGAGACAGAAACATCAATGATGAGAGAGAATCTTGATTGGCTGCCTCCTGCACGCCCCCCAATGGGGATCTAGCCCACAACCCGGGCATGTGCCCTTGGCCGGAATCGAACCTAGGACCCTTTAGTCCACAGGCCGACGTTTGATCCACTGAGCCAAAAGGGCTAGGGTAAAATGGATATTTTAATATATGGATAGATGGTTCCATTTAACATGTACTAGTTTAATACTATTTCAGAGATAAAATCACGTGTCAGTTCAGAAGCCCACTGTGACAAACCAAACTGCTCACTCACCCCTTCATCCTCCCTTGAGGTACTCATAGGTGTTCAGAAAGGGATATTCCATCTTAAGTTCTGCATCAGTCCACGGACCACTGGTGAAACCCACTGATGACCAATAATTCATGGACTACAATTGAGCCCCAACGCCAAGGTCACTTTCCCAAATTATTCTCTGTGATGCCCGGACTTTCAATGGCAAAACTGTCTCAATGTACTTCTCGATCGATTTTTCAAAACCTCAAACCTTATTTAGTTTGCTTACTGGATTATCCACATAATTATGTCCTATTCCCTCAGAATTAGGAATAAACAAAAGTCATGTTTCAAGCTTTTCCACACGGCACATGCTAACCTGCATAATCTATTGATAAGAAAGGAGCTTTCTGACATGGGTTTGGGGCATCCATTTAATGAAAAGTGTTCATGATGTAATCAAAGGATAGGATGGATCAGACGATTACTTCCCTAATTTCACAGGAGGAAACTGAGGCGTGGGTAGCTGCGCTGCTATGTCCAAGGACACGATGCCTGAATCCGGATCCTGACTCCCAGTTGAGTGTTCTTCACGGAAGTAAGCACAGGAACGGTATGGGAGTGGTTGCCAAGCCCCAGGCACCTGCAGTAACTATTCCCAATGCATCATGCCAGGGAACCCTCACTGCAATCCTCTGAAGAGGCTTAGACCTAACCCCATTTCACAGGTAAGGAAACCGAGGCTGTGGGATGGAACCGATTGACTAGATGGAGAAAAGCTCTACTTTCTAAGGATGCGGAGCGACAGGTTTTTTGAATCTTGGACAAGATAAAGGCAGTGCAGTGGGATTTACGAAGTATGTCTTACCCGGTTAGGAAGGCCAGTTTCCCTACGATGGTCTGCAACTGTCCTAATCGGGGGCCAACCCGAACTGTGTTATGACAAGAGGACTTAGGAGTGCCCTGCCCTGACAGCTACTCTGCACTCTGCAGGCCAACACCCCTCGCAAAGGTCTTGGAATCGGGACCAGTGACGAAGTCCAGCCCCTGGCGCGCAAAGGAAAGGACCCCGAGAGTTGGGGTCACAGGAGTATCTCAGACTCCAATGTGTGGCCAGATTTGTTTTCTCTTGCTGCACCCTCTCCTTTGCCCTTCATCGAAATCCTCCTGGCGGTGCATTGTGGGTAGTCCATGAGTTTGGATAGCGACCACTTCCAATCGGGAAGGCTGTAGCCAGGAAACCCGAGGAACGGTGTGTGCGCTGCAGAGGTCTGTGCTAGAATGAGGGGAACTTTACCCAACGCATCTACCCAAAGGGGTAATGGTTTCCAAGTATCACCGTTTTAGTTAGCTTAACGCATCAACCCAAAATTCAGTGGCCGGAAACAATGACCGTGTAGTACATCTCTGTCCTTCGCTCATGACTCTGCGGGTGGCAATCGGACTGGGCTCGGCTGGGAAGTACCTCCAGGAAGGGCTCAGCCAAACTTGTGCAGTCAGACACTGAGATGGCCAGGGCCGGTGGCCTAATGTGGTTCTTCTCTATCCTGTGTGGGTTATCACTGGCGAGCCTTCTAGCCCTAGTTTGTTCTGGCAGTTCTGCAAAACGCAGAGAGCAGAAGTCTGTAGGGCTTACAACAGGCGCATCAGGCCCTGACTGGTTTGGCTCAGTGGATAGAGCGTCGGTCTGCGGACTGAAGGGCCCCAGGTTCGATTCCGGTCAAGGGCATGTACCTTGGTTGCGGGTACATCCCCAGTAGGGGGTGTGCAGGAGGCAGCTGATCGATGTTTCTCTCTCATCGATGTTTCTAGCTCTCTATCCCTCTCCCTTCCTCTCTGTAAAAAATCAATAAAATATATATTTTTTAAAAAAAATAGGCGCATCATCATTGCACCTGCATTCCATGGGCCAAAGCAAAGCACAAGGCCACCCTTTGGGGGGTAAGGGAGGTGAAATGGACTACATCTATATTTTAAAAATATATTTTTATTGATTTCAGACTGGAAGGGAGAGGGAGAGAGAGAAACATCAATGATGAGAGATTACCATGGATATACTGCCTCCGGCACACCCCTTACTGGGGATTGAGCCGGCAACCCGGGCATGTGCCCTTGACCAGAATGGAACCCAGGACCTTTAGTCCACAGACTGGCATGCTATCCACTGAGCGAAACCGGCCAGGGCTAGACTACATCTATGGATGGAAGGAACTCAAATTGAGATTCCATCAAACATGAACAAAGGCAAAGATGGGAAAATAGAATCAATTTTTAAATCAATCTATGATATCCACAAAGGCAAGGTATGTACTAGCAGAAACACTAATCTAGAATCTTCTATCTCTCTTTGTTAAATGAGCAAATACCCAGATGAAACTATACATCATATCTGCCATCCGGCAATTTCATCGCAGTAGACAGATTACAGCCTATTCTCTGGCTCACCCAGACTTCCTCCCGAAGGCCGCTGCTATTACAGTCAATCGAATCAACTGTACACTTGCATACCACAAGTTCAAGAAATCAGCAAATGGAAAAGTTCAATATTTGCCAACCTACTATGTGAATCGCTGAATACTATAGAGCGACTTCTTTAAAGGAGTAAATGAGTGAGATGTGATCAGATTGGGAACATTTTTGAGGGCCGTGATCACTCATGCACAACTGAGCCGACACCAGCTCCTTCTCACGGAGGACAGTCATATGACAACTCCACGTGGGGGAGCGAGTCAGGGGAATCAGCTACAGAAATTAAATTGTTTGGTGACGATTTCTTTCTTTTTTTAAAAAAATATATTTTATTGATATTTTACAGAGCGGAAGGGAGAGGGATAGAGAGCTAGAAACATCGATGAGAGAGAAACATCGATCAGTTGTCTCTTGCACACCCCCTACTGGGGATGTGCCCGCAACCAAGGCACGTGCCCTTGACCGGAATCGAACCTGGGACCCTTCAGTCCACAGGCCGACGCTCTATCCACTGAGCCAAACCGGTTTCGGCTGGTGACGATTTCTTAAAATACACTGGGAGCCCTAGCCGGTTTGGCTCAGTGGATAGAGTGTTTGGGCCTGTGGACCAAAGGGTCCCGGGTTCGATTCCAGTCAAGGGCAAGAACCTTGGTTGCAGGTTCCTCCCCGGTCTGGGCCCTGGTCGGGACTCCTGCAGGAGGCAACCAATCCACGTGTTTCTCTCACATCAATGTTTCTCTCTGTCTTCCCCCCTCACTTCCACTCTCCCTAAGAATCAATGAAAAAAGATCCTTGGGTGAGGATTGACAAAAAATAAAAATAAAAATATATATAAGTGTGTGTGTGTGTGTACACACACACACACACACACCATGGACCACATAATGAAAACTAAGCAATCCCAAATTCTAATTGGATAGAAGACTTCTCAACTATAAAAGTCAATTTGGCCAAAACCGATTTGGCTTAGTGGATAGAGCGTCAGCCTGCGGACTGAAGGGTCCCAGGTTCGATTCCGGTCAAGGGCACGTGCCTTGGTTGCGGGCACATCCCCAGTGGGAGGTGTGCAGGAGGCGGCTGATCGATGTCTCTCTCTCATCGATGTTTCTAACTCTCTGGGGGTCCCTCTCCTTTCCTCTCTGTAAAAAAATCAATAAAATATATTAAAAAAAAAAAAGTCAATTTGTTCCCCAGGTCCCAGTATATTACTTCCGAGGACATTATGATACAGAGTTCAGTTTAAAATACACGACACGATACACATGTACCTTTTGTCCCACTGGAGATGGTCTCAAGTGGGTATAAAGGAGGAAAAGGACTACGAAGTGATGCCAAGCATGAAAGAGGGAGGATTAGCTGCTGAGAGGGTAAACAGTCTTGGCAGGATGAAGAGCTGATGGAGGACCGGAGCCCACGGCCGGGGTGCCAATGCTTTTACTGCTTCTCACACTTCCCACTGCATGACTTACTTGGACAGTAACAGTATCACGCCTCTGCAGGAACGGAGAGAACGCGCGAGGCGGGACATCCATGTCTTAGGACTCTGCGTGGCCTGAGGTACACCAGGAAGGCATTGACTTCTCAGCATCCCTATGACTCAGTGGTCCCCCAGCTCAGGGCACATCGTCCCCCAAAGCACATTTAGTAAAGTCTGGACACAGTTTTTGGTGATCACAGTGCAGGGGGGCCAAAGTGGGGTAACTATTAGCAAGGGATGAGAAGATGCCAGGGATGCTGCTCAACACCTTACAATCCACAAGACGGCCTCCATAACAAAGAAAGACCTCGAACGCCCTAGTCGGTTTGGCTCAGTGGCTAGAGCATAGGCCTGCAGACTGAAGGAGGCAGGGTTCGATTTAAAAATTGATTCCATTTCTTCATCTTCGCCTTTGGTCATGTTTGATGGAATCCCACTTTTCAGTTCCTTCCGTCAGTAGATGTTGTCTAGCCCCAGCCGGTTTGGCTCAGTGGATAGCGTGTTGGCCTGTGGACTGAAAGGACCGGGGTTCCATTAACATCAAGGGCACAGGCCCGGGTTGCCGGCTCGATCCCCAGTAGGGGATGTGCAGGAAGCAGCCGATCCGTGATTCTCTCTCATCTCTGATGCTTCAATCTCTCTCTCCCTCTCCCTTCCTCTCTAAAATCAGTAAAATTACATTTTTTAAAAAATTAAAAATATCTCTGATTTAAAAAATACAAAAAGAGAAAGACCTGACCCAAATGCTAATAATGCAGAGTCTGGGAAACCCTCTTGTCCTCCCTCTGGGGCTCACCACAAAGGCTGGAAAGCTTGGATCAGCTAGAGCAGCCGTGGGCAAACTACGGCCCGCGGGCCGGATCCGGCCCGTTCGGCAGTTCTATCCGGCCTGTGGAGCCAAAAGTGCGGAGGGTTCTCTTGCTCTCCCCTCTGCTCCTTTACTTTGAATTTATATTAGTTCACACAAACACTCCATCCATGCTTTTGTTCCGGCCCTCCGGTCCAGTGTAAGAACCCATTGTGGCCCTCGAGTCAAAAAGTTTGCCCACCCCTGAGCTAGAGGGATGGAGCTACAATGCAGGACATGATGACTCTCACTGGAAACGCCAGGTTTAAAAGGGGATGGCACAGCCTTAGACAGAAAATAGAAGGAAAAGTAAGACATGTGATTATTGGCTATTTGGTCCTATCCAAAATGCCCAGAGAGGCATTTGGTCCATGAGAAAGGACTTTGATATTTGACCCTGTCCCAACACATCCAAGGAGACGTGTGGAACATGCTGGAAGGTTCTTGAAGTCTCCCTCATGGTCTTGAAACCACTCCTGCACAAAACGAGCACCGTGGCATGGCGCATTGTCTTGTTGGAAGAAGCCATCTCCATTGGGATACGCCATCAACATGACAGGATGAACTTGATCAGCAACGATACTTAGGTATGTTGTGCTATTCAGACGTTGTTCCACACGAATTAAAGGGCCCAAATCATGCCAGGAAAACATGCCCCAAACCATAACACTGCCCCCACCAGCTTGAAGGGTTGTCCTCATGCATGTGGGGTACATGCTTTCATGCTGTTTCCGCGAAATTCTCACTCTGCCATGTGCATGATGCAACTGGAAACGTGATTCATCGGACCACATGACTTTTTTCCAACGCTCAACTGTCCAATCCTCGTGTTCCTGTGCGAATTGGAGACGTTTTATCTTGGTAACTGCAGACAGCAAAGGTGTTCGAACAGGCCTTCGGCTTCCATATCCCATATGATGCAGGGTACGGCTAATATACTTACAAACGTCAGGTGGTCCTAATAATCTGGCCACTCAGTGTGTGTGTGTGTGTGTGTGTACACACACACACACACACACACACACACACACACACACACACACTCACCCCACCCATGCCCGCATGCAGAAGTGCGCATAGCCAATATTTCCCAGGGCGTGAAATGGCGAGATTCTTCCCTAAAGAAATGGATAACATATTTAACCGGATCCAAAGCAGAAAGTGGGGTTAGTGGTGTCCCCCGATAAACAGCTCCATGTTCTAGCACTTGGAAGTCCACAATGAAACCACTTGTTCCCTACGCACTCAGCCTACATTTAAGCCACTCAGAATTTCACAGGGATTCATTTCCCAGAGCCTCCTTGAGAGCTACTTGTGACTTCTCTTTTGAGCAGCAAATTAGGCTAGTGTCCCTTCAACTTCAAGGCGCTTAGGAATCTCCTGGGAATTTGTTAAAAATGTAGATTCCAGCCCTAACCGGTTTGGCTCAGTGGATAGAGCATCGGCCTGCGGACTAAAAAGTCCGGGGTTTGATTCTGGTCAAGAGCATGTACCTTGATTGCGGGCACACACCCCCAGTGGGGGGTGTGCTGGGGGCAGCTGATTGATGTTTCTCTCTCATGGATGCTTCTAACTCTCTCTCCCTCTCCCTTCTTCTCTGTTGTAAAAAATCAAGAAAATATATTTTTTTAAAAATGTAGATTCCGGCTCAGTAGGTCAGAGGTGGGGCCTGAGATGCTATATTTCCAATGAGCCCAGGGAATGCTGACATTCCACCCCTGTGAGTTATTCATTCATTCACAGGGGATTGAAGAGGCTGGGAAACTACTAGTGGGCAAAAGCCAGCAGAATTCTATTTTTGTAAATAAAGTTTTATTAGAACACAGCTTCAGTCCTGCGAGGCAGAATGGAGCAGTTAGGATGCGAGCCTTAACAAGGCGGTCAATGTAAGAGCTACAATGCCAATGCAGTAATTCCAAGCGCAACATGAGGACTACTTTCCGCGAATCCAATAAGTTCCCAATAATTCTAATAAGGCGCCTGGATTATAATTTCTGTAAAATGTCAGGTGACAACTTTCTTCGGCTTCGCATGCCACGCAGCACTGTCTCTGTTAGCAGTTTATTCATGACATTACGTTACTCAACATGGCTCTCAATACCCAGGAATTAGAAAATTTGGAGTATAGTATATGTCTTCATTATTTGTTTTCTATCACATTTTTTTCAAAAGGTGTATTACATAAGACCAATATAAAAGTAAAAAAAACCCCACACAATAGTATATGAAACAGTTACATAATATTTTAAAACGAATAATATTTTTTGGAATATAAAAAGGAAAACAGATTGGATTCATTTTAAATACTTTCCTTGCCCGGCCTGTGTGGTTCAGTAGTTGAGCATCGACCTATGAACCAGGAGGTCAAGGTTTAATTCCAGATCAGTGCACATGGGCTCTATCCCCAGTAGGGGGCATGCAGGAGGCAGCACATCTGTGATTCTCTCTCATCATTGATGTTTCTATCTCTCCCTCTCCCCGCCTCTCTGAAATCAATAAAAATATATTTTTAAAAAATAAAATACTTTCCTCTTCTGGAATATTTTGATTTGTGTTTTGGGTAAAGATAGCAGTCGCATCGTAGAAATAAAAGCCAGCCCAGTGGAGATTACATTAAAGAGCTTACAGCTTTGACAAAGCATCAAAGAAAAGTGTTTTTCTGTACTCAGTGAATTTTTTTGAATGTGTAGAAGTTTCTTGTCATTCAAATATGAAAAGACCATAAAACTCCAGCTTGTGCTTGGTAAAAGTCTATTGCAAATAACAGCAAAATCCCACACCCATTATCTTAATTAGAAAACCTGTTAGTAATAAGAATATATTGACTAAATATATTGACTAATGAGAAGATAATTAATTTGTACACATCAAGAACTCCATTTAAAATATAGTCTCATGTCTGTAAAAAGAGAAGTAAAATAAACTGGGGACATAATATTTGAAAATAGAAAATAACTTGTTAGAAATAAGCTAAAATAACAAGATAATGAGGAAAACTTCAAACCGCTGTTTGGTTAACTGGCAGAGTTTATTTGATAACTCATTAAAATGGCTGTTTCTCTTCATAATGCATTAAAATATGTTTAAAAATCTCAAATGTTATACTTGAGAACAATTAACAAACAGGAAAATGTGTCCCTTTGTCAAGCTCAAGAAAGGAATATAAGCGAAGAAGCTACGGTTTGAACAAAGAACTAGGTGAAGAACAAGTTGTCACACGCTCATTGGCTGGTCCTGAGCATCCTTCAGTGATTTGATTAATTTTAGGCCTAATCTGATGATTAGTAAAGGAGATATTTTGGAGTACTTGTTGGCCATATGTTATAAGTAAATTCACTTCCTTGGAAAAAGGTTACACCGCTGGAACTACACATCATCAGGCTCAAAGATGAAGCTAATGAAAGTGAGCTCTGGCCCTGACCGGTTTGGCTCAGTGGATAGAGCGTCGGCCTGCGGACTGAAGGGTCCCGGGTTCGATTCCGGTCAAGGGCATGTACCTGGGTTGCGGGCACATCCCCAGTAGGAGGTGTGCAGGAGGCAGCTGATCGATGTTTCTCTCTCATCGATGTTTCTGACTCTCTCTCTCTCCCTTCTTCTCTGTAAGAAATCAATAAAATACATTTAAAAAAAAAAAAAAGAAAGAAAGAAAAAGAAAGTGAGCTCTGGCCCAGCCTCAGAGAGAAAATCAAGTTCTCACTTGGTATCAGAAATGAAGATGGGGTTTCATCGGAGAACTCTGAGAAAGACAGAAGCACAGGGCTTTACTTATAAGGCATGACAAGCTGATTCTTTTTAAAAAACATACATATTTGTATTGATTTCAGAGAGGAAGGGAGAGGGAAAGAGAGGGAGAGAGAGATGGAAACATCAATGATGAAAGAGAATCATGGATCAATTGCCTCCTGCACATCCCCCTACTGGGGAGAGAGCCTGCAACCCGGGCATGTGTCCTGACCGGGAATTGAACCGTGACCGCCTAGCTCCGTGGTCGGCAAACTGCGGCTCTTGAGCCACATGCGGCTATTTGGCCCCTTGAGTGTGGCTCTTCCACAAAATACCACGGCCTGGGCGAGTCTATTTTGAAGAAGTGGCGTTAGAAGAAGTTTAAGTTTAAAAAAGTTGGCTCTCAAAAGAAATTTCAATCATTGTACTGTTGATATTTGGCTCTGTTGACTAATGAGTTTGCCGACCACTGTCCTAGCTCATAGGTCATCGATGTTTCTAACTCTCTATCCCTCTCCCTTCCTCTCTGTAAAAAATCAATAAATATATTAAAAAAAAAAAAAGAGAGAGAGAGAGAGCGAGCCGCATGTTGGGTCTGGTTAAGAAGTGGTCAAAGAGGTGAACTCAGTACACAGCAGCCTCCTGATCCCAAGGCTGGCACCTCGGTGTCACTGCCTGCTCCCCCCCCCCATTTTTACTGGGGCTCAGGTCTGGTTCCATGTACCAAGCAGCATGTCTTGGTAGCCATCCTAGTCCCCATGAGCCGCTCAAGGCTGAGTCTTTACTGCTGCTGGTTTCCCACCCAGGGCACAGAGCTACAAACAGCCCGGAGCCTGGTCAGCTCACGGGCTTCCTCTACGCACTGGGCACCCTCCCCATACTGTTAACGTTCAATGGTCAGGCCCTGACTCTGTTGCCTTGATCATACTTGGCTGATACACTTGGCCCAAGTCATACCTCTATTTGCTTTGAGAGCCTGACGCCACTTCTTTATTGACCGAAATCGAACCCGGGACCATTCAGTCCACAGGCCAATGCTCTATCCACTGAGCCAAACCAGCTAGGGCCGTGCTGGGGATTGAACCCTCAACCCGGCCAGGCCCAAAATTACTTTTATCTCCTCTGAATCGCCCCACTCAGAATGGGGACATATTTGCTATGCTATTCTCTGAGTCCGCCCCAAACATGCTACCAGTAGCTAGGGTTCTAAAGGTGAAATACTGACTGGCAACCCACTTCACACATGCTCATGTGAAAAACATAGGCCGTGTTTCATCAAATCCTACATGCCATTGATTGGGAGTCCCACTTTGATTTTCAAAGAGATGTCAACATAGGAGAAATGTTCTACTTACTCGAAATATAAAAACAAACAAAAGTTTCATGAAACAATACCCCACTGCATGAGCCACTCTGGTATGTTCTGTCCTGTTCTATTTCATTATTTGAAAATCCTGCTTGTCACCACCTAAGTTGATTTATTTACCCGCTGCCTGGTTAGAAGCTATAATTTGAAAATACAGAAGGTCCCTCACAGGCAGGCACAGGCCCATTAATAGTTCTGATGGACTCAACTTCAACCACAGCCCACAGGCCTGAACCGTCTGACTCCTGCCTTTCCCCAGCTTGCCCCGACCTGCTCACCTATGAAGCTCCTGCCCGGTTGCTCTTTTTGTGGTTTTTTTTTAAATATATTTTTATTGTTTAGAGAGGAAGGGAGAGGGGGAGAGAGATAGAAACATCTATGATGAGAGAGAATCACTGATGAGCTGCCCCCTGCACGCCCTCTACTGGGGATCGAGCCTGCAACCCAGCCATGTGCCCTGACCAGGAATTGAACCGTGACCTCCTGGTTCATAGGCTGACACTCCAACACTGAGCCACGCCAGCCAGGCAGGATGCTCTCCTTTTTTTTTTTTTTTTTTAATAAAATTTTTTTATTTTATTGATTTTTTCCAGAGAGGAAGAGAGAGGAATAGAGTTAGAAACATCGATGAGAGAAAAACATCGATCAGCTGCCTCCTGCACACCCCCCACTGGGTATGTGCCCGCAACCAAGGTACAAGCCCTTGACCGGAATCGAACCTGGGACCCTTCAGTCCACAGGCTGATGCTCTATCCACTGAGCCATGCCAGCCGGGCAGGATCCTCTTCTTGAAGTCCCTTGAACTTCAAGACACCAAGCACACCGCACACCTCATGTTGTTCTCTCTTAAAACTCCCTGAGTTAAGCCTATAATTTGTTCTGTCTACAGGTGTCACCTCTGATGCCAGCTCCCAGTCCCTCTACCCACTTTGATCACATTATACCATCATCTCAATTGGGCGTTGGGAGGTCATTCAGGTTTTACTGTAGTCTTCCGAGTCAAGGGCGCTGCGAGCTTTGTGCAAGGATATTTGGATAGGAAATAGCACGGCCCTGGGTCACGGAGTGACGCCCTGGCCAGGAGCACCAGAGCTCTGTCCCCTGCACTGGGAGACTAATTCAAGTTTGCGGAACTGTCCCGCCCTCCACAGACACCCACTGACATTCACTCCAAGCTCAAAAAGAGCCGCACTGAAGGGGAGGATGGGCAGATGAGCCAGGCGTTTCCTTATAACTGTGGTCGGGAAACTGCGGCTCGCGAGCCACATGCGGTTCTTTGGCCCCTTGAGTGTGGCTCTTCCACAAAATACCATGGCCTGGGCGAGTCTATTTTGAAGAAGTGGCGTTAGAAGAAGTTGAAGTTTAAAAAATTTGGCTTTCAAGAGAAATTTCAATCGTTGTCCTGTTGCTATTTGGCTCTGTTGACTAATGAGTTTGCTGACCACTGTCCTAGCTCATAGGTCAATGCTCAACCACTGAGCCACGAACATTGGGGGTTCCCT
The DNA here is from genome assembly GCF_963455305.1 of Plecotus auritus. Classification (NCBI taxonomy): domain Eukaryota; kingdom Metazoa; phylum Chordata; class Mammalia; order Chiroptera; family Vespertilionidae; genus Plecotus; species Plecotus auritus. Next base: position 5,710,065 of record NC_137784.1, on the reverse strand, counting down.
AGCCTCCACATTTCCCATTTGAGACACAAACCTTCTATGTGTCCAGCATCCATCCAGGCTACCTACACATCACCCTGGGCAACTCAGGGGGGTTAAGGGAACAAGCAGGTCCCAGCACTAGTAATAACTGGTTCATTCCACTGGGGCTCGCTTTTTCCTTACAGACGGAGTTGAGCTCCTAGGCTGTGAGGGGCCGTTCCAGGCAACTGTATGGCGCGTGACTCTCTGTAGCTCGCTGGCTTCCCTACCTAGATGGCAAGAACAGAGATCAAGTGCTAATAAAATCCTCATGAATATGCATGGAGCGTTCCAGGCCCTCAGTTTCAAATTACCAAATTGTGCAATTGCCTTCTTTTGGCAGATATACCCCTTAACCATCTTATACACTGAGTGGCCAGATTATGATGATCTCTGAATGCATAATAATCTGGCCACTCAGTGTATATCCTATAGAATAAAAGGCTAATATGCAAATTGTCCCCTTGGCCAGGAGTTCGACCAGCAGGTAGGCCGGCCAACCACCCGTGTACCCTCCCCCTGGCCAGGCTGGCCGGACCCCACCCCATGCACAAATTCATGCACCGGGCCCCCCTCCCTCTCTCTCTCTCTCTCTCTCTCTATATATATATATATATATATATATATATGTATATATATATATATGTATACACACACACACACACACACACACACACACACACACTGAGTGGCCAGGTTATTATGCATTCAGAGATCATCATAATCTGGCCACTCAGTGTAAGTGAGCATAACAGTCTCGTTCGACAAAGCTACGCCCTCCTGGACAGATGTCGCTGAACACATGTATCAACTCAAATTATTAGCACAAACACAGTCGCCGTACAATGAAGGCATCAAGAGAATCAACTCAATGATTAGGAGTTCTTGGCGAATGAGCATGTCGTGGCCATGGTGACGGAAGAGTTTTTGCCGCCTTAGCAAGTACCCAGAGAAATGGGTTTTGGGGGATAACTGAGTGTCTTGCTTCCCCTCGGAGTCACTGCCATGAATACTAGCACCACACCCCAGTACAGAGAGAGGCTCCCTGTTGGGGCTTAGTCCAGAAATTACAGTTGGTAATGAACGTCCCAGCCCAGTGGTCGGCAAACTCATTAGTCAACAGAGCCAAATATCACCAGTACAACAATTGAAATTTTTGTTGAGAGCCAAATTTTTTAAACTTAAACTTCTAACGCCACTTCTTTAAAATAGACTCACCCAGGCTGTGGTATTGTGTGGAAGAGCCACACTCAAGGGGCCAAAGAGCCACATCTGGCTCGCGAGCCACGGTTTGCCGACTACTGTCCTGGCCGGTTTGGCTCAGTGGATAGAGCCTTGGCCTGCAGATGAAGGGTCCCGGGTTTGATTCCGGTCAGGGCACAAGCCCGGGTTGTGGGCTGAATCCACAGTAGAGGGCGTGCAGGAGGCAGCCGATCCATGATCTCTCATCATCGATGTTTCTCTCTCTCCCTCTCCCTTCCTCTCTGAAATCAATTTTAACAAATTTAAAAAATAAATAAATAAAAGTGAATAAGAAAAAAGAAGAGTTAACCTACAATGAAATTTAAAAATAAAATAAATAAATAAAACTCGTAATGAACTTCTACCAAGGATTTTTTCAACATTCCCGCTTTGCAGGTGGCATTGAGTTGGGTAGCTTTCTCTTTGGCTGTTCTGGCTGGTTCCCCAACACCTCTTCTAAAAGCCTTTGTCAGGCCCTAACAGGGTTGGCTGCAGACTGAAAGATCCCGGGTTCGATTCCACTCAAGGGCATGTGCCTAGGTTGTGGGCACATCCCCAATAGGGGGTATGCAGGAGGCAGCTGATCGATGTTTCTCTCTCATCAATGTTTCTCTCTCTCTCTCTCCCTCTCCCTTCCTCTCTGTAAAAAAATCAATAAAATGCATATTAAAAAAATAAATAAAAATAAAAGCCTTTGTCAGGAACTGAGCAGCGCAACCACGGGCTACTTCACAGCACTCAGCAAACATTCTGCGGGCGTCGCCTTCCCTATAGAGCAGGGGTCCTCACACTTTTTAAACAGGGGGCCAGTTCACTGTCCCTCAGACCGTTGGAGGGCCGGACTATAGTTTAATACAAAAACTATGAACAAATTCCTATGCGCACTGCGGGCCCGGGATGAGTCGGCTGCTAAGCAGGACAGGCAGCGGCACCCGGCGGGCCGGACACATGTCCTCGGCAGGCCACATGTGGCCCGCGGGCCGTAGTTTCAGGACCCCTGCTATAGAGCACGGATCGAGTCACTTGAGAGTGCTGTGTGGATGCTGATGCCTGACCAGAGACCTGGTTTAATTTTCCAACGCAAAACATCTGTTTCTCAGTGGACCTACTGGCACTGATGCCATTCCAGGCAGGATAGAAAAGTCTGCAGAAGCAGTGCTCAAGGCAGGAACGGTCACTTGGCCCCGTGTTGACGGGGACCACCTGCTAGGGATGCTCTGCATTCGGGATGTGTAGACGCACAAGGGGTCACGGTGCCCTGAGTGAGGGAGAGGGAGGGAAGGAAGGGGCAGCCTGGGGAGTGAGGACTAGTGAGCTAGTTCCCCAGGGCCCTGCCTTGCCGCCCGGCCATAAAGAAGTGCCCTGGACTCCTGTTCTTTCCAGACTACTTTGTAGCAACTTGAGATTTTTGAGCATCACCTTCTGCTTGAACTCTGCCTTCGGATTCTAGGAGGAACTCCAGCCTGTGACTGGACTAGCAATGGATTCACCCACAGAGCTTAACGCCCCCTCCACTGGGTCGTTTTCTCAGCTGTCCGATGACGAAGATTCAGGAAAACTTTCACCCCAACAGGACACAGAATATGTACTGACGCTGAGTTATGGCCTGGTTTACAGGAGGAGACATGGAGTGAGGACAATGGCAAGTCTTAAAAGAGACCTCAAAGAACTGCTTCCAACATGGCTGAGGAGAAGGAATAAGGCTATTCAAAACTGCAAGAAGAACAAGAAGGAACCAGTACTTCAATGTGGCTGTGGTCATTGCCCATCACATCCAGGTCCTTCTGGCATTGTTAAGGATTATGACATGGTTTTGGCTGGCTTGCCTCAGTGGATCGAGCGTCAGCCTGCGGACTGATGGGTCCAGGGTTCAATTCCAGTCAAGGGCACATGCTCAAGTGGGGAGCATGCGGAGGCAGCTGATCATTGATTCTCTCTCATCACTGATGTGTCTATCTCTCTCTCCCTCTCCCTGCCTCCCTGAAATCAATTATATATCAAAACTCACACCTTAAAAAAAGCATTATGACATGGCATACACTGTATTCTTGTACTCATTTGAGTTGTAACACATTCTTTGATGTACTCTTTCGATTTTTAGTAGCAAATGTGTGTATAGCGCATCTTCAATAAACTTGAGGCATATCTGGGAAAAAAAAAAAAAAAAGAAGTGCCCTGTCGCCCTAACCGACATGGCTCAGTGGATTGAGCATCGGCCTGCGGACTGAAGGGTCCCAGGTTCGATTCCAGTCAAGGGCATGTACCTTGGTTGCGGGCACATCCCCAGTAGGGAGTGTGCAGGAGGCGGCTGATCGATGTTTCTCTTTCATCGATGTTTCTAACTCTCTATCCCTCTCCCAAACTCTCTGTAAAAAAATTAATAAAATATATATATTTTTTAAAAAGTGCCCTATCCTCCTCCTACCTAACTTCCTTCATTTGTAAAATGAAAGCAGTCCCTGGCTGTGCGAATTAATGAATCAATCATTTGAAATGGCTCTGATAGACATACTGGAGACAGGCAGGCCATGTTATATAGACTGTAAACTGCCACCTTCTGAATACTCCATATATGCCACTCGATTTAGCTAAGAAACAAACAAACAAACAAAAAATACGGCAGAGGTTTCCCAGCAAATGATACTAAGTGCTCTATCAATCCCAGAGGCAAAGGCTGATAAAGGTTCTGTAAACAGTGTTTACAAAGACAGTCGTGCAAAGAGCTGCAAGAGAACATTATGTGGCGGGCATTCGGAAATAGGATTATTACCGAAATGATGCACGCAGGAAAGGAAATGTCCCAAGGCCAAATTCAGATCAATGTCACGGACATGTGACTGGGAGACCACCAGCAGGAGCGCTGCCAATCCATCCTCTCTGTTGAGTGGTAAAAACAGGCCTCGGCAGCCGGAACAGCATTGAACACGCGGACAATAGAAGCCCTTGGGTTTCTCATTCCGCCAAAGTCTAGCACAGGGGTGGGCAAACTTTTTGACTCGAGGGCCACAATGGGTTCTTAAACTGGACCAGAGGGCCGGAACAAAAGCATGGATGGAGTGTTTGTGTGAACTAATATAAATTCAAAGTAAACATCATTACATAAAAGGGTATGGTCTTTTTTTTTATTTCAATAGTTTTATTCATTTCAAACATTTTAACAAGAATGTAAACACTAATTACTGTAATTTGAAACTTCAAAAAATGGAGGAATCATAGCACAATAACATACCTTATATTGAAGATGGCAAAGGCAAAATAAAATTGCCTAACAAAGGAAAGGTACAAAAGCCTTTCCAATTAAACTTAAATATAATAAAATAATTTAAAACTGAAACAAATAGAAAAGAACAAAATGTGTAAACAGTAAATTAAACATTTTCTTTAGTGCAACTTCCAAATGATGCCCGGGACGTCGATGTAGATGGCCATGTAGACTGGGTCGAAAGGTTTTTGGTCTTTAAAACATCAGCTTCAGTGGGAACAGTGTTGTTGGTCTCCTTTTCAGCTAATGCTCTGATACTGTGCTCTCCAGGGGCGTGTCTCCCTCCATCACCAGGATAACGTGTCTACGCATTCCCAGGGTGATGTTGGGGGACGCGTCCGCGGGCATTACAAGGAGCCTCTGGAAGGTGGAGAGGTTGTTCCTTCTACTGAATGGGGGATATAAATCCAACCACTCAGAAGGAGCTGCGGCCGTGTTTCCCGACGTTGCCATGTTAACACTGCTGCTGGTGAAGGAGCGGAGGGGAGAGCAAGAGAACCCTCCGCTCTTTCGGCTCCGCGGGCCGGATAGAACAGCTGAACGGGCCAGATCTGGCCCGCGGGCCGTAGTTTGCCCACGGCTGCTCTAGAGCATCGATGCATTTCTCACAGCTCAGATCCTGTATCTACTTCCCGCAGCCCCAAAGAAGTCTCAGGATTTTGAAGGTTTACCCAAGGACTGCTATTCCCAAGCCTGCCCTCTTTTCATTCAATGTAGAGATCGCTCCCCTCAAGAATGACTTGGCCAGAACACGTAGGCAAGAACAGATCGTGCCCTGGGGCTTGGGGGCGGCTCCAGGTGCAGAGAAATTCATATCCCATCAAGAGTGACCGGAACTTGCCCTGGAGAGCTTGGAAATGTCCTAGTGTCCGGGCCCACCCCCCACCAATTACCCCAGAACATCTCGGGCTGGGTCCGCGCATCTGTATTTTTCCAGGCTCTCAAGACTATGGCAATGTGCGGCCGCATACGAGAAGCCGGACTCTGAGTCATTCTAAAAAACATTACCTTAAAAAATCACAGGGCAGGACATCTCTTTTCCATTGCTGACTTATTAATCTAGAACAAGGGTCAAGGCCACATTGGAAGTACCTTTGACTTTGCTGGCCAGTGTCTGATGTAGCTGCTCAAGACTGCCTCAGGGCCCTGAATAGACACTTCTCCAAAGTGGACATACAGAAGGCCAAGAGACATATGAAGAAATGCTCAAAGTCACTGATCATCAGAGTGAAGCAAATTAAAACAATAATGAGGTGCCATCTCACACCTGTCAGAATGGCTACCATCAAGAAATCAACAAATGACAAGTGCTGGCGAGAATGTGGAGAAAAGGGAACCCTCGTGCACTGCTGGTGGGAATGCAGACTGGTGCAGCCACTGTGGAGAACAGTATGGAGTTTCCTCAAAAAATTAAATATGGAACTGCCATTGGACCCAGTGATCCCACTTCTAGGAATATATCCTAAGAAACCTGAAACACCCATCAGAAAGGATATATGCACCCCTATGTTCATAGCAGCACAATTCACCATAGCTAAGATCTGGAAACAGTCCAAGTGCCCATCAGATGAGCCGATAAACAAGCTGTGGTACATTTACACCATGGAATACTATGCAGCAGTGAAAAAGGATCTCTTACCCTTGGAGACAGCATGGAGGGACGTGGAGAGTATCATGCTAAGTGAAAAAAGTCAGTCAGAGAAAGAGAAGTATCACATGATTGCACTCATATGTGGAATCTAAGTAACAAAGTAAACTGATGAACAGAGTGGAGCCAGAGACATGGAAGCATGGGATAGAGCAGCCGTGGGCAAACTACGGCCCGTTCGTCTGTTCTATCCGGCCCGCGGAGCCGAAAGAGTGGAGGGTTCTCTTGCTCTCCCCTCCGCTCCTTTACTTTGAATTTATATTAGTTCACACAAACACTCCATCCATGCTTTTGTTCCGGCCCTCCGGTCCAGTTTAAGAACCCATTGTGGCCCTCGAGTCAAAAAGTTTGCCCACCCCTGGGATAGAGTGTGGAATTTCAGGGGGAATGTGGGGGAGGGTGTGTGTGTGTGGGGGGGGAGGTAATCAACCAAAGACCTTGTAAGCATATATGCATGGCCCATGGACACAGACAATAGGGTGCTGAAGGCCTGGGGTGGGGGTGGGGGCGGGTTGGAGGGGGGCAATGGGGGAAAAATATGTAATATTTTCAACAATAACAATTTATTTTTAAAAATTAAAAAAAAAGACTGTCTTAGCAACACAAAGCAGCCAGAGCCAACATGAAAATGAGAGGGCACAGCCACACTTGGCCTTGGAGCCCTCCTTAGCTGACCCCTGACCTAGACTATTCTAAATGACGTACCTGGCTCACACACACAAATGAAAAATTTAAATGGATAAAATAAATGTATCTTTAAGAATGTGTTCTATTATTAATAGCACAGAATGTGCTCCAGTGGAAACATTCCTTTGAATGTTCTTTACGAAGAGCACTTGGTTTTAATCTGCTTAATTCCTTTTTAAAATCTTGGTCTTAAACTCTAGGCTACAGCAACATGAAGGTCTGGCATGAAGCTGTTTGAAAACCTTGAATCAGTGGCTCTAGAACAGAAGGAAAATCTTGACAGAGATGTTGACCCACATGTGGACTGGCTGAGTTTTTCAGCTCATTAATGTCATTTTCAACCCACACCCACCAGCCAGGCAGTCATTTTTGTGGAGCCTCTGACAGTGAGTGTCAACTTTCACTGGCAGTAACCAGTTGCCCTGGAAACTAACCAAAATTCTTAAAACCTGAGCTAGGAACCACTGGCACCTTAAATCGGGAAGCGTGACACACACCCCTGAAAATCCACTCTCCAGGACTTAAGCATGCAGCCCTGATACCCCTAACTGCTCTCCCCTGCAGGCCTGGTCAACCCCAACTGCCCTCCTCTACCAGCCTGGTCACCCCCAACTGCCCTCCTCTACCAGCCCGGTCACCCCTAACTGCCCTCCCCTGCCAGCCTGATTGCCCCCAACTGCCCTCCCCTTCAGGCCTGGTGCCTCCCAACTGCCCTCCCCTGCTGGCCTGATGGCCCACAACTGCCCTCCCCTGCCGGCCATCTTGTATGTTGGAGTAATGGTCAATTTGTATATTACCTCTTTATTATATAGGATAACAGACAAAACACGTTTATGTCTCAAAAAGATGTTAACGCCCTAGCTGGTTTGGCGCAATGGATAGAACATCGGCCTGCAGACTGAGGGATCCCGGGTTCGATTCTGGTCAAGGGCACATGACAGGGATGCGGGCTCGATGTCCAGTAGGGGGTGTGCAGGAGGCAGACAATCCATGTTTCTCTCTCATCGTTGATATCTCTCTCTTTCTCCCCCCTCTACTTATCTCTCTGAAATCATTAAAAATATACTTGTAAAAAAAGATGTTCTAGATAGTATACTATTAGTACCCTCATCATATCTGAGAAGAATTTTTGTCAAATAAAAAAGAAACACGGCAAATTTTGACTACACATTTGGGAGTACATTGCACGAGATAAGGAGCGAGCCTTTGAATAAAGGAAAATATTTTCATGGCCATGTCCCCTCTCATTACAAAGCACAGCAAAGAGTCTACTATTCAAAGGTGTGTTTTGATTACACAAGGCACAGGATGGCAATGTCAACACGTTGCAAAGCGCGGAAAGCCAGGAAAAAGGGGAGTGAGATTCCAGGTGACAGTCACCCACGTTACACAACATTGTACCTTTCCCTCTGGATACATGAGCAAACACGAAACAAAAACCCACGAAGTAGACCAAAATGAGCATTCAACATCGATCCATACGTCACGCTACAAAAGTTTCGTTTTTATTTTGTTTTTCAGAAATGAAAAGCAAATATGAAGCCCCACACTGGATCAGCGTGCCACCCCCACAGCTTGGGTGCCCAGGCTCTAGAAGGCAGAGTGAGGGGCCGAGTAAGCATGGTCAGTCAACACGCTCATTGGCATGCCAGGGGCAGGCATTACAAGCCAACCAGAATGCCTCGCAGCCTCTAGGACCCTAATGCACCCACGGCCGGCGAGTCTGGCAAGGCAGTAACATGAAATCCATTTGTCACTTGGCCGCTGCTCTAACTAGGCACAGTTTATGCTTAGGGGAAACTTAAGTCTCTATTACGTAAGCAAATTGAACCAATAGAACCATGGCATTCTCATCCCAAACAACTCCCACTTTTCAAGAAAAGATAGTCAACTGCCCCCCAAAATCACAATTTGCAACTTGTCTGTCATTTCACCCAAACATTCTTGACACATGGCCCTATGATCTACAACAAAACAGCATAAAGGCGATGTTTCTTATTAAGAAAATAAGACAAAACATAAGTCTTTCCCACTGTGGCATAAATTTGCCACCCCAAGATATGTCTCTTTGGCATAATGATTACCTTAGGCTGGTTAATTTCAGTAATCCAAAGATTGAGGAAGGACCTCTAACCTTCCCCCTAACTGCATAAAAGAATTTAGATAGTGGACCTCATCCAGGAAAGGAGATGCCACCGTCATAGGTAACTATGGTGTAAGATGAACTAGGGCCTGGCCGGTGAGGCTCAGTGGTTGAGCATGGGCCTATGAACTAGGGCAGCCGTGGACAAACTACGGCCCGCGGGCCGGATCCGGCCCATTCGGCTGTTCTATCCGGCCCGCGGAGCCGAAAGAGCGGAGGGTTCTCTTGCTGTCCCCTCCGCTCCTTTACTTTGAATTTATATTAGTTCACACAAATACTCCATCCATGCTTTTGTTCCGGCCCTCCGGTCCAGTTTAAGAACCCATTGTGGCCCTCGAGTCAAAAAGTTTGCCCACCCCTGAACTAGGGGGTTCGTGGATTCGATTCCCAGTCAGGGCACATGCCTGCGTTACAGGCTCGATCCCCAGTGTAAAGTGTGCAGGAGGTAGCCAAGCAATGATTCTCTCTCATCACTGATGTCTGTCTCTCTCTTCCTCTTTGATATCAATAAAAATATGTGTGTTGTTTTGTTTTATTTTTTTTTTTAAGATGAACTAGGTATGATAGACAGGGAAGAACTTGGCAAGGCCTTTGACAACTCTGTGACCTCTCCATTGGGAATGGCCCAACAAACATTCGCTTCCTGTTCACTCTTTTCATTCCTGGTGAATGGACTTGCTTCTCCTTCAAGGTCCAGAGTGCTACTCCTCCTCCTCCCTCCGCTGGAGTGACACCTATACCTCATTTCACCTGTGTTTTGGATTCCCTGGAAGTAGGTATTTTCTCCTGTTAATCCGTCTTCTGCGAATTTAATTATTCGAGCATTCAAACGAGCCAAAGTAGGGCAGAAGGCAGCTGCCCCACCCCCCACAACATTTACCTGAAATCCAATTAATGCAGTCATCACAGACCTTACAACTCAAATGGCTTCTATAATCAGATCTTAAAATGGCAATAGGAAGTTCATTACAGCAGAACTAAACATTCTTCAGGACATATAAATTTTAATGATTTGGGTAACATTAAAACATGCTAAACTGTGCATGCCATTTCGATGATGATCCCCATAACTATAAAAGATTTCTGCTTCAAAACCAGACCATGGGAGCAGTGCATTCGAGCACTTGGAGGCCTGGCTTTCAACCAAACGCTGTACAGTACGGTAGCAGAGAATGCCAGAGGCCCCGGGAGATTGTTAGGGGACCCTTCCTAATGCTGAAAGCAGGCACACAACACAGAGGGTTCCCCTGGTACCCTTGTGAAGGAATGCATTTCAGAAGTGGATCTAAAACAGGGGTGGGCAAACTTTTTGACTCGAGGGCCACAATGGGTTCTTAAACTGGACCGGAGGGCCGGAACAAAAGCATGGATGGAGTGTTTGTGTGAACTAATAGAAATTCAAAGTAAAGGAGCGGAGGGGAGAGCAAGAGAACCCTCCGCTCTTTCGGCTCCGCGGGCCGGATAGAACAGCCGTACGGGCCGGATCCGGCCCGCGGGCCGTAGTTTGCCCACGGCTGATCTAAAATAATGAGAAGAGCCCGGCCGAGGTGGTACAGTGGTTGACGGTCAAGCTATGAACCAGAAGGTCAAAGTTCAACTTCAGGTTGGGGCACATTGCCAGCGTTTTGGGCTGGATTCCCAGTAGGGGGCATACAAGAGGCAGCCAATCAATGATTCTCATCATTGATGTTTCTAGCTCTCCCTCTCCCTTCTTCCTCTCTGAAGTCAATAAAAATATATTTTTTAAAAGTAAAATAACTAATGCGAAGAAAAAGGAAATGGGAAAAGCATCACCAAAAGTCCTTCTGTTTGATTTTAAAAAATAATATAATCACGTTTTCAGTTGAGTTTAATAAAAGCTGTGATGGCCGAAACTGGTTTGGCTCAGTGGTAGAGCATCAGCCTGCGGACTGAAAGGTCCCAGGTTCGATTCCGGTCAAGGGCATGTACCTTGGTTGCGGGCACATCCCCAGTAGGGGGTGTGCAGGAGGCAGCTGATCGATGTTTCTCTCTCATCGATATTTCTAACTCTCTCTCCCTCTCCCTTCCTCTCTGTAAAAAATCAATAAAATATATTTAAAAAAATAAAAAAAATAAAAGCTGTGATGGCCGTATCATCTTCAAATACACAACACTTGAGAATATTTTTCCTTTTATCTTTCTCTGCAGGATTGAGGCCATGCAATTACCAGTGGAGAAATCTGAAAATAAACACCAACTGTGACAATTCGCCCAGTTTACAAAACCTAACAGTCAAACAGTTGATGTTTTAGGTGAGCTAACGCTTGCTGGCGGGGGTGTCCGGAGATAGGATGTTTACCTGTATCACTGGGCTCCACCCAGTTCCATCTTCCCCTCCTCCGGTTTTGTTGACAACCAAAAATGTCCCCCAGACATTGCGGAATTTTCCCTGAGGGACAAAAGACCCCTGGTGGCGAACGAATCCACAGGCACAAATCTTTGGTCAAATCTAGACTCAGTACCAAGCTGATTTAGGTTTTTGGTGCTTAGCTCTCATTCTAAACAGTCCATCAGGAATTCTGCCTTTTGCCTTGCTCTGGCCTCTGGTAAGGATGCCACGGTTGGTCTTGCCTACTTCATAGCCTTGAGAATCTGCGTATTTCTCATCCATGCCTTGTCGATCTTATTGTCCGGTAACTAGGTCCGGACATCAAGATCCCCAGCTCATTTTTCCAGGCCAGTGCCTACCCCTCATCTTTGCTATTTGTCTTTATTTTTTTATTTTTTTTTAAATATATTTTATTGATTTTCCACAGAGAGGAAGGAAGAGGGATAGAGAGTCAGAAACATCGATGAGAGAGAAACATCGACCAGCCGCCTCCCGCACACCTCCCACCGGGGATGTGCCCGCAACCAAGTCACGTGCCCTTGACCGGAATCGAACCTGGGACCCCCCAGTCCGCAGGCTGACGCTCTATCCACTGAGCCAAACCGGTCTCGGCTGCTATTTGTCTTTAAATGTCTCTGTGGGTCTTCACTTCCTTATGAAGTCTCTCAAATCATGTAAAACCTATACAAATGTGCATGTTCTTCTCTTGTTAATCTGGCTTTTGTCAATCCCATTCCCACGGTGGGAGGAAAAAGAATTTTCTACAATATGTCACAGGAATGCTGTCAGTTTGGTCCTCTTTGGAGACACACTGGCACAAGTAGTCAATGAGTAATTATTACTGTGCACATCTTGAAACAACAAAATGGAAGATTAACACCACAAACCTTCCCCGCCTCCCCAAATGCCTTTGTTTTCAAGATTACAATGAATGGGGTTTCCAGATTTGTTTGACAAGAAAATGAAATTCATTTTAATAGTCTTTAGCCGACTCTTTTGGCAAGCAAACTCAACACTTCATCACACCAGGAATTAAAGAGTATATTAGTCACTCGGCACAAGTAAAAATATAATAACTGTTAAACTGAGAAAGCCATAATCACAGAAACTCCAGAACACCTAAAAAATAAGTGGTAGCACCGTCTAATAAACAGGACATGCGAAATGCCAGCTACAGAAATCGCTGATCCATGGTGTTTACTGGAATGCCTGCACGTTAAAGATAAAGGCTTTCGCTTCCTTAAAGAATGCACTAATTGTGGTACACGTGTGTTCTTTAGGCAAGCCAGCAGCTGTGGGCCCAAACACGAGGCTTTGAGAAATCCATTTAAATGAATATTTATCAACCTTTTTTCCAGCAATTATATTTAGCAACTGCAGCAGATGCCTCTGCTTTTGCAGTGATCGCTGTGTCACTAATTAGAGTCCCTCTGTAATCATGCTGTCCCCAGTCGCTTGTCTCTTAAGTGGACTACCACCAACTTCGGGAGAGAGAGAAAAACACAGGTCTAACAAGTCTATTACCAAATTTTTAAAAAAGCCATAAACCATAAGCACTCAATGTTCATAACCTCAGCTTTTCCCAAAGCAACTATGGGCTCATTTGAAATTGAGATTTTTCGCCTCTGAGCATGTCAATGGGATGCTATAGTGAAAACCTCTGGATCGTTTCTATGCATCCTGTACAGCCAGTTGCTCAGCGTTGCTCCGCAGACCACCAGGCCACTGCACAGCATCCTCAGCTACAGGGGAGCTCTGGGAGGAGGAGTCTGGAAATGCATATATACTAGAGGCCCGGTGCATGAATTCGTGCACAGGTGGAGTCCCTGGGTCTGGCTGGTGATCAGGCCAATCGGGGCCAGTCTCGCCCAGTCCCGATCAGAGGCAGCCGGCTGGGGTGAGGGACCATGGGAGGTTGGCCAGCTGTGGGACGTTGGCTATGGGAGCGCACTGACCACCAGAGGGCAGCTCCTACATTGAGTGTCTGCCCCCGGTGGTCAGTGCATGTCATAGCTACCGGCCAGTTGTCCGGTCGTAACGCTCGCTTAGGCTTTTATATATAGAGATATTTTTTAAATATTATTTTCTTGATTTCAGAGAGGGAGAGGGTGAGAGAGAGAGAAACATCAGTGATGAGAGAGAACTATTGATTGGCTGCCTCCTGCACGCCCGACACTGGGGGTCGAGACCACAACCTGGGCTTGTGACCTGGAATCGAACCATGACCTCCTGGTTTATAGATTAATGCTCAACCACTGAGCCAAGCCGGCCAGTCTGGGAATGCATATTTTTTACAAGATATCCAGGTGATATACATAGGTGCCACAAACTTTGCAATCCACTGCTTTAGGACAATTTAGGCCCACCTTCACCAGGAAGCCTGCTTAATAACGCAAAGCTGGCTGACGTGCCAAACTTTTGTATTTTCAAGGGACCCTGAGTTTTCTTATATCACTGCCCTTGTTATCTGTAGTGGAATTCATTCGGTTCTTCCCACCCTCTTCACTCTAAACGACTTAAAGAGAGTGCTAGACATCCCTCCATATATACTTTCTTTTTTTAAAATATATTTTCATTGATTTCAGAGGGGGAGGGAGAGGGAAAGAGGGAAACATCAAAGATGAGAGAGAAGCAATGATCGGCTGCCTCCTGCATGCCCCATACTGGGGATCGAGCCCACAACCCAGTCATGTGCCCTGACCACAAATCCCCTCATTGTTACTGAGTTAATTGTTGACTGTTAAGTATCCTGCACCCACCTAAGTAAAAGAAGTATGTGTCTATCATTTTACTTTTTATCCAATCCCAAAGGTTTCCCCGCTTTGCTTTCTCCCGCCTCCCTAATCTACCACCAATGGAGTTCATGTAAACACCTACGTCCCCTCCTTTGATTGTCTGTATAAAACACGGTGAAAAACCACCATTCTCCAGAGCACTACCCCAGTACATTGAGATTCTGCTTCCTGGCAACTGTCAACAGTTTGGCTCAAATAAACTCACAAAAATTCTTTCCAGGTTGGAATGTGTTTTAGGTTAACACCATTGTTTCCTGGACCAGGCTGCCTTCCGGGGCAAGCCTGGCCTCCTTGTCTCTGTTCCCTACAGCGACGGTCAGGGCACTCAGTGGTGGTCCAGGGGGGTGGCTCCTGCAGGAATGAACCGTCTAATTCCAAGGCCAAGCCCAAAAAAAGCAAATAGGTCTCCTGTGAAGCCGAAACCCAGCCTCCAGGCCCCATGGTACAAGGAGAAATGAAAGACATTCAATACCTCTGTGTGTGATCAGGGACAGAATGCCAGGAGCCTTTGAAAGTTCGCTCGCAGGCGTCCAAATGTGCAGTCACAATGACCCTGAAAAGACAATGCCGCCCATAACTGCAGGCTGCACAGTCTAGGATACAGAATGTCTGTGCGCCAGCTCAGCAATGACCTTGGTGTGGCTGATCTTACTTCACTTTCTCAGAGTAAGGAGTGATCTGTGCAGAATACAAGGTGGATGCTAATGAGATGCGGATGATCTTGGAATGTGAAGAACCATGTGAGTCCTTGTATGTCATGGGTGTGAACAAAGGCAGCGAGGCATGCCAGAAAGTGGCAGGACCTCAGGGCCCAAGTGAACTCTGCCAAGGCTTATGATGTCGCTGAAAATCAAATGGTCACTGAACTATGGTCCCCCGCACGTGGTGATCACTATCCATCTTAACAACCATAAGAGCACACACACGCGTGCGCACACACAGAGCCACACACTTAGTGGCACATGAAGTCTTCAGAGCCCTCTCTATGCTATTCATTGACCAGCTGCCTCCTGCAGGCCCCTGACTGGGGATCGGGCCTGGAACCCAGGCATGTGCCCTGAACCGGGAATCGAACCATGATCTCCTGGATCATAGGTCAACACGCAACCACTGAGTCATGCTGGTCAGGCTAAAATATATTTTTAAATTTAAAAGACATTTTGATGTTTGGGGACACAATAAAAGTAATAAGCAGTAAGGGTCACTGGTTACAGTTAGTCTGTGTTGTCATAATCAATATTCATCCCTTGCTCTTCTCCTACATACTAGCCACGGGAAGGCTGGGTGTTGAGAGTTGTGTGGGGGGGAGTAGGAATCAAAGACTGTAAACCTTGCCCTCAAGGAACTCAGTCAACTGAGAAAAGAAGAAAAATAAGATGGACTAATCAGTGGAAATGTTGCTTTGATAAACTCTTGGACGAAACAGAAACTACAAGAAATCTTTCGGGACAAACAAGAAATGCTATCAGTTATTTCTGATCATGGAAAGAAATTCTGGAAAAAAAAATAATAATAATAAAATGTTGCCTGTCTGGCGTGGTTGAGCATCGACCTATGAACCAGGAGGTCATGGTTGGATTCTCAGTCAGGGCACATGGCCCGGTTGCGGGCTCGATCCCTAGTGTGAGGTGTAAGGGAGGCAGCATTAATGATTCCCTCATCATGGATGTTTCTATCTCTCCCTCTCCCTTCCTTTCAGAAATCAATAAAAATATGTATATTTTGTAAATGTCAATTTAGAAAACATAACTTTGAACCCATTATCAGCTAACTTCTGTTGGGTGAAGCTTTAGGAGAATTTGGAAGCACAGAGTGTAAGTTTGTAAAGTTAGTGACCAAAATGTCCTGTAAAATGATAAAGCAGAGATGGCCATTAGGGTCTTAAATTTGTATCTAGTCACCCTTGGAACATCTCAGTTCCCACGAAGATGTAGTCATCAACACTCTGTCTAGTAATTCTATGCAGGAGCTTGCATACATTAACCTAAAAAGAATGATGGAGAGATATCAATCATTTCAGTATTTGTTGCTTAGGTCACCTCAACCCATTTGGGAAGAACCTCACGTGGGATTTGGGGCTGTCGTCACCACTGTCCCCTGAGAATGTGCTGTGCTTCTCTGTCAATGGCGGGGAATCCTTGAATGTCATTGAAATATCTATTCAGAGGCTCTGCAGACTTGCAGTAATGTTTGCCTCCCTCTCTGCCTGTGGGCACAGGGTAATTGTGAGGCGGGATGCCCGGGACTATGGAAATTCTCATCTCTGTCTACCTCCTTTACCTAACCGGCCCCTCGCTAAGAGAGCTGAATGCCAGTGAGTTAAATATGTCGATGATGCTACTTCGGTGCAAAAAGTCAAGGAAAGAGCCTTATAAAAGCTGCATTTCTCCTGAGGAGTTCTATTTAAGTCAGGGTGCACAAAGAAGCTTTCCCCATCAATCATACTTCCCCATTTCTAGTTTCTAATCATCTCTACCCATACTTTGGTGGTGGGCTGTAACAAATTGGTAAAATGGCCGAGTAAGACCTGACCTGCGAGTTCCTATTTTATCCACAGTCACCCAATTAATAAGGTTCTCTATGCAATTTGTTCTCCAATAGATTGAAACATGTCTCCATCGTGAATAATTCATTTCATATGACATGCATCCAGTCAAAATTCAAACCAGGCACCAGGCTTCCGTGATTGTAAAACCAACATTTCCCAGGGTGTGTTCGGCCTCAAGTGAGTGAATGAGTGAGTGATGGGAGAGGCCGCCTATGAACAGCTGCACGGGGCAGGTGCAGGCAATGGCGCGGCCCCGTCTCTATTGATAATGAACAGCGGCCACCAAGATCCACCTCCCTGGACCCATCACCATCTGATTTCCTTAAACATCATGGAACACAAGGAAGATTTGGGTTGTATTAACACAGGCTTACTACAAAGCAAGGGTGGTTTGCTGCTGAAGGCAATGTGTGGACACACTGCTGGTTGTCACAGCTAGGGTGGATGCTGTTGTCATTTGGTGGGTGCAGGGGAGAGATGCTGCTGAACATCCTGCAGTGCACAGGACACGCAGCACCCACAACACAGAGCTACCAGGTCTCACACGCCAGTGCAGCAAAGGACGAGATAACCTATTCTAACCTATGCTTGCCATTTTAATGGTGCAAGGCTTTTGCATAACATACTACCCAAATTCCTTGTAAGTTTCACATTATTAGAATTAGTGATCGGAGAGGACATTTGGCACGGACATCTTGATAAATTGGCATCATCACTTTCATTGTTGAGACGTGTGTGTGTGTGTGTGTGTGTGTGTGTGTGTGTGTGTGTATACATATATATATATAGCCTTTTAAATACATATATATGGGTTATTTTCATTAATACAACTAATAAAGAGGGAGAAAGTACCATTTAAAGGCTGAAACAAATTTCTCTAAAGATTGTGATTTAATAAACCAATGGGATACAGGTTAAATTATATATATATAGGGCTAATATGCAAAGTGTCCCCTCAGGAGTTGGACCGAGAAACCGGGAGTTCAATCGCTCGCTATGACACGCACTGACCACCAGCGGTGGCGGCAGGGCGCTGAGGGAGCGAGGGGAGGAGGCGGGGAACCTGATCAGCCCTGATCGCTGGCCAGGCCTAGGGACCCTACCCGTGCACCAATTTCATGCACCAGGCCTCTAGTAAATAAATAAGTCATAAGCCACATTCTGAGTAAAACCTACTAGCTGTAGGTGCAGTGAGTTGTCTACTCACCAGACTAGGTGCGTGCCATGAGGTTCAGTCTTTACTTGCTACATAGGAGCTTTTGCTTAGGAGGGCACAATCTACCTTACAGACGTCTCAACTTACGCCAGTCTTACAGTGAAAACCAAACGCAGTCTTGCATTTAATTAACCTTTTACACTGCTCGTGCAAGCAGTCTGACTTAGTGACCTGAGTCTATTTTTTCTCTTTCTAAAATCTTGGCTCAGTGGTTGAATATCAACCAATGAACCAGGAGGTCATGGTTTGATTCCCAGGCAGGACACATGCCCAGCCACATGCCTGGGCTATAGGCTTGATCCCTAGTAGGGGGCATGCAGGAGGCAGCCAATCAATGATTATCTCTTATCATTGATGTTTCTATCTCTCTCAACCTCCCCTCTGAAATCAATAAAAAAATATTTAAAAAATAATAAATAAAATCTGTTTTTTTTCTGTGGTGCCCACAGCATTATGGCTGCTGAAAGCTATTTTTATGAAAGTTTCCCCCCATATTGCCTCCTAACTTGTCAGCCTAACTGACCAATTTACAAATTCCTCTTCCCCCCCCCTTTTAACTCCTATTTATATTTGGGTTATTTTCATTAATCCAACTAATAAAGGGGGAGAAAGTACCAGTTAAAGGCTGAAACAAATTTCTCTAAAGATTGTGATTTAATAAACCAATGGGATACAGGTTAAATTGAGAGATAAATCATTCATTCATAGATAAAGAGGGAGATGGGGTATTTCTCATTTGTTCTATATTCATTCAAAATGTACTATTACAAGTTCATTTATCTTCTAATTAAGATGGAAAACAAACCTATGATCTTTACTTCAAATTAAATCTCAATTAATGTGGCTATTTATAGCTGATTAATTTTACCCTCCTTCATCTACTTTATCTCACCTGTTTAAAAATCAAACATTTACTTCTTGTATTTAAATCTTGCTTTAGTGTTGAATATAAATTGTATATTCAGATTTTTAGCAGCTATAAGTTTCTTCTTGAATTAACATTTTCCTGTCAATGTTGAGTAACGAGATTGAAATTCTTTAGACAATGAGTCTAGGTGTAGGACGTACCTATCTCTTGGGACCAGTGAATTGATTCCAACAAATGATGTTTAGGGAAAAAGGTCCCTCTTCCCTCCCTTTGTGCCTTCTGGCCCCCCTCTTTCCCAAACATCCACAGGTTTATTACGTGGGGGGGGGGTGAACCCTAACCTTTAACCAAAATGCGGGTATCACTGTGGGTTCCATTCACTATCATGCACTCTTAAGTCATGTGCACTGGCACTTGTTAAGTGCCCAATGGCTGTCTGTCACAATAATATTAAATTATAATTCTTATTTTTTAAATATACTTTTATTGATTTCAGACAGGAAGGGAGAGGGAGAGAGAGATAGAAACATCAATGATAAGGGAGAATCATGGATCGGCTGCCTCCTAAACACCCCACACTGAGGATTGAGCCTGCAACGCGGGCATGTGCCCTGACCGGGAATCGAACCCGTGGCCTCTTGGTTCCTGGGTTGACCTGCAACCACTGAGCAACACCTGCTTGGGCTTAAATTACAATTTTTGATGGAAAAGATGTTCGTGTAGCTTTTGAGGTTTTCAAAAGGCCCAGATAAAACTAAGAATGGCTGAATATAAACTTTAAACAAATTCTGAATAATATCAGTTGGGATTTCCTAAACACTTTTTTAAAACGATTCTATAATGAGTAAGCGCTTGGAGTAATAACAATATTGATTAAGCTCTGTAGAAGCTAGGCAACATATGATCTGAGTATAGGAAATAGGTTTTCTATGCAAGAGCTGTCAAGAAAAACTCAGAATAGGGTTGAGGAGCATCTGGCCGAGGCACAGTTCGTCAGGGCACCCAAATATAAATAGGAGTTAAAAAGGGGGGGGGGGGGGAAAAGAGGAATTTGTAAATTGGTCAGTTAGGCTGACAAGTTAGGAGGCAATATGGGGAGAAACCTTCATAAAAATACAGCTTTCAGCAGCCATAATGCTGTGGGCACCATAGAAAAAAAACAGATTTTATTTATTATTTTTAAAATATTTTTTTATTGATTTCAGAGGGGAGGTTGAGAGAGATAGAAACATCAATGATAAGAGATAATCATTGATTGGCTGCCTCCTGCATGCCCCCTACTAGGGATCAAGCCTACAGCCCAGGCATGTGGCTGGGCATGTATCCTGCCTGGGAATCAAACCATGACCTCCTGGTTCATTGGTTGATATTCAACCACTGAGCCAAGATTTTAGAAAGAAAAAATAGACTCAGGTCACTAAGTCAGACTGCTTGCACGAGCAGTGTAAAAGGTTAATTAAATGCAAGACTGCGTTTGGTTTTCACTGTAAGACTGGCATAAGTTGAGACGTCTGTAAGGTAGATTGTGCCCTCCTAAGCAAAAGCTCCTATGTAGCAAGTAAAGACTGAACCTTTAAATCTCACTTAGCGTGTCTTTACCTCTACTGGGGTGCTAACTACAGTCATTCCTAATGAGACTGTTAGTGTTAAATGAGATAGTGCATGCTATGTGCTTAAATAATGCCTGACAAATAGTAAGCAGTCAATAAATGATTAACAGGGAAATAAATTATCTAATAATTTAGGCTGATGATTGCATGACAGACTGCAATGACAGAAGAAGAGAAAGACAAGCCAGTGGGAGAAGACGCTGGGTGAGACACAGAGTGGAACACCTGTCTCTGGTCTGGGAAATGGCCCCAGCAGGGCTGGTGTGGAGGGCCTCCTGGAAGCTGGAGGCAGGCTGGGACCAATGACAAGTGCTCTTACCGACTCCGCATGTGGGTTTGGGCTTCCTCTGGTGGCCACGGACGGAGCAGAGAAGATTTTCACGCAGAGACGAGCTCAGATTGGCTTGTAGGATGAGCACCGTGCGTGAGTGTGGGGGAGACGGGTGCCCAGGTGCCAGGGGTAAGCCAGTTGTAACGAGTCAGAGAGGAGATGGTGGAGCCTCTGAGATGGCAGTGGCAGTTGGCGGTGAGAACTGGGGACAGAGTCAAAAGGCAGAATCTACAGAACTTCCCAGCCATGAATTATGGAGGGGGGAGAAGAGCAAACACTCAAGGCTGACAGGTACTTCTAGCCTTGGAAAATTGGACAGAAACACTCCTACGCTATTCATGGGCTCCAGAAAGGGCAGGGGAGAAAGGAAAGCAATGAGTTCAGGAGGAGATGCATAATAGAGTGACCTCCAGGATAGGGAGGTGGAAGAGAGTAGCTGACAAGCTCACCCCTTCCGGTGGCCCTTGAACCCACTCATTTGCTCCAACATCTTACAGACTCCCCCGAATGAAGACCCTATAGCCTACTCTTCAACCACCTCCTGCCCCTCCCATCCCAGAAAGGTCTCCTCTCTGCGTTTCAGTCACCTCACTCTTAAAGTTTTTATTTTTTCTCCCAATTCTGTTAGCTCCCGTTCCCTAGCACACACCCCAAACCTGCGAGCTCCTTTCCTCACAGCTGCCTGTTCTCACAATACACTATGTCCTTAATTTCAAAACTACGGGATTTAATTTTCTTAAACTTGAAACATTTTGCTATAATTTCTCATAATTCCATGCACTGTCCACAATTCTCCATTATTTCTCACAATCCTATTATCTACCTCAATTTTCTGTACTGTCCCAGAATTCTTTGTTCCCTCCCATAATTCTCCACTCTCTCTCATCATTGTTTTTCTCTCTCTCTCCCTCTTCCTCTCTGAAATCAATAAAAATATATTTTTGTAAAAAACTGATGCAATTACATAATCAACTGCTATCAGTCACAATGCCTGTTCTAATTCCAGACTCTCCAACGTCGCTTTTTGATGATTTGGTTTCTACCTGGAGGTTCTCTGCAAGAAAAAACTGAGCATATCACGGTGCCACGAACTTGCAGAAGATTCGAGTTTTTATTAACTTTTATCAACTGAAAGTCTGATTGTAAGTGAACTTATCCTGCAACTCACCTGCAGGGAAGGGACTTACTGATAAAGAGACAGTGAGTATTCTGGTCTGCTTAAGAACTGTATTGGTTTCTAACACTAGATTCATACATTAACATTTCCTTAAAAATTCATAAACACAACCTTCGAATCGTTACATGAATAAATGGAATATGTAAATTTGTACTTCAAGTCTATAAACTTGATTACCAGGATTCCATTCTTGAGAGGTCAATTTCTGCTCAGGATGAAAAACAAAATCTTATTCCAAAATTATGCATTTGGAGACCATTTCCTTGATCGTGCAAGCACCTGGCCTTGTGAATTCACTTCTTCACTGCATAGGCATTGGCCAGGGTCTGCACTGTGGACTGAAGATACAGGGGTAACTGGGGTGGGAGATCAGATAGCATCTAGGGGACATCTTGGTCAAATAGATTTTATTTAACTGCTACATAATTTCAAAAGAACCTGTTTCAAAACTCTGTGTGTGTGTGTTGGGGTGGGGGGGGAGGGCGGTGATTACAGCTATGGGTTTATGGCCATGTATTTCTAAAGTGTTTAATATTCCTATAATGTTTCAAATGCTTCCTTTGGTTAACAGATGTAATTACTTAGATATCATACTTCATTTACAAAGCCTTTTTGATTTTCATATCTATGTCCCTATTTGAGGTACACGCCAATAACTGTCATTCCTTTTCAAAAGGTTCTGGGGCCTGAAGAAGAAAGAGAGGAAAGAGATTCACAAAACTCAGATGAAAGGGTAAACTCTATCTAGCTCAAAGGACTATGTCTTGCCCTGACCGGTTTGGCTCAGTGGATAGAGCGTCGGCCTACAGACTGAAGGGTCCCAGGTTCAATTCCGGTCAAGGGCATGTACCTTGGTAGTGGGCACATTCCCAGTAGGGGGTGTGCAAGAGGCAGCTGATCAATGTTTCTCTCTCATCGATGTTTCTAACTCTCTATCCCTCTCCCTTCCTCTCTGTAAAAAAAATCAATAAAATATATTTTTTTTAAAAAAAGGACTATGTCTTCTGCTATATTTCAGTACATAATCACTACCTGGACCAGTGAGTACCCAATAAATACTTCATGACCAATTCATCTGTTCTTTCTCTATATATAATACATTGTTATAAGGGCTTCTGTACTATTCATAGTCAAAGAAAACTTTCATGAAAATTAAATTTATTGACAAATACATAAAATATTTCATCAAATCTGGAATAAATAGACTTAAAAAATAATCCTGTGGTTATTAGTAATATATCATATTAGAGGCCCGGTGCACAGATTCATGCACTGGTGGGGTCCTTTGACCTAGCCTGCGGGGATCATGCCGACACCAGCTCTCTGACATCCTCCGAGGGGTCCAGGATTGTGAGAGGGTGCATGCCAGGCCGAGGGATGCCACCGGTGCACGATCGGGGCTGGGGAGGGACCGCGGGAGGGCTCCAGGGCATATCCGGCTGTCTTGCCCAGTCCCCATCGGCCAGACCCCAACAGCAAGCTAATCTACTGGTAGGAGCGTCTGCCCCGTGGTGGTCAGTGCACATCATATCGACCGGCCAAACAGTCGGACACTTGGCATATTAGGCTTTTATTACATAGGATAATAGCATGCAGCTGAAAAATAAAAGTAGAAATATGTAATTCACAGCATAATTAATGCTAAATGTTATATAAAAATTTAAAAACATTGCCATACAAATTCTAAGACTAAAAATACTTACAAATCACAATAGTTGACATATACTAAATTCAAGAAAATGATCTAATGTTAATTCCTAAGTCACTGGCATTGGCTAATGCATATAAGACGGTCAGTCTGAATTGATTAGTCTAGTCTTTCGTGTTGTTCAACAGTGACCACCCACTAGAAGAATAATTTAAGGGAAGGCAATGCACAAGTTAAATGTAGAAACAATCCAGTGTTTCTGTGGGTATTAAAATGGACTGTGACACCACAAATGAATTAAGGTGTAATTCTTTCTTGCTGTTTCAAAGAATGAAACAATTTGCATACTTATTCTCTGCTGTTGGATTTCTTATTGTTTTTCCCCTTTTCCAGGCAGCGATTTCTATTCCCACATGCCACACTGCAAATGAGCTCTGCGGAAGTAAAGCTATTTACCGGATCTAATCTATTTCGCCTCCACAGGTCTGAGGATACTGTCCCCCAACTCTTCTTTCCATACTCCCAGATTCGTATTGTAAGCTGCCAGATCAGCGTATTAGGAGCCTAGTTCTGGAAGCACATATTTCAATCAGGAAAAATATGGTTGAAATTTTCATAATGACAGACCACAGTTAGTAAGCATAAACAACCTTGTAGTGATAAATAGAACAAGAATGCAGTCATAGTTACTATCAAACTTCAGATTTAAAAGTCTTTATTCTATAGTGCATAAAATAATATTAGGATGTATGTGTGATGGTTTATATGTACCAAAATTTTGACACTCGATCCACTGAGCCAAAATGGCTAGGGCAAAAGTCTGTCTTTCTTGAACTCTCCTCCAAATCACCAAACACAGCTCAACTCCTAGAATAAGTCCTTTCAAATACACTGAGTGGCCAGATTATTATGATCTCTGAACACATAATAATCTGGTCACTCAGTGTGTGTGTGTGTGTGTGTGTGTGTGTGTGTGTGTGTGTGTGTGTGTGTATGTTAGAGACCCCGGTGCATGAATTTGTGCATGGGTGGGGTCCGGCCAGCCTGGCCAGGGGGACGACATGGGCGGTTGGCCGGCCTGCCTGCTGGTCGAACTCCTGGTCGAGGGGACAATTTGCATATTAGCCTTTTATTATATAGGGTATACAGTGAGTAGCCAGATTATTATGCATTCAGAGATCATCACAATCTGGCCACTCAGTGTAGTCTTTTACTGAGACATCCCATGGTTCCTCATGGTGTGTGTTCTCTCTCGTTGAAATGTGCAATAAATCCAACTTGTTCAACTCCAGGTCTGTTCCCGGTAGTCACTGCCCAGAGAGCGTGTTTGCCCTGCACAGACCTATGACTTTCTATTCCCTAGGCAGCAGAGAGTAAAAAGAGCTTTTCAGGCAGAAGTGAAATAACCAAGGTTGCTTAGGAAAGTAAGTCTTGCTGTAATGTGGCAATGAACTCCTTGGGAAGACTCTGGTGGTATTGAGATTGAGTAGGAAACAATAATCCCTCATAGAGAGGAAGAGGATAATACTAAGGCAATGAGTACATTACAGGGAAAGGAGATTCGACTTGAGACACATGTGACTACAGATTGAGGGAGGAGGGAGATACTTGGCAATGAGAATGACTATGATATATAATGAGGAACCCGAGTGAACACTGCTACCCCCGACCAACTTCAGGAAGACAAGAGGCAGAAGTGGTTAGGAAAAAGAATCAATAACAAAATTTTGCAACTATAAAGTTGATATTGCCATCGAAGAGCTATGTAGAAAGTGTCCTGTATCTGGAAGTATGGAACTGGAGACTGGGAGAGAATCGAGTACCGAAGATTTGAGAGTTATTGGCACATAAATGACATTGGAAGCCTTGAGGATGGATAAGTTCATCATGGGGAAAAAATGTACTATGAGGCCCTAAAGGGAGCCAAGAACAATTCTTGGGGAATCATAACATTTGATGGGCATGCACCAGTCAGCAAAGCATGATAAGGAGGCAAGGAAGTATTCGGGAAATTATGCTGATGCAAAAATCTAGAAACAAAAGACAAAGGTTCAAGAAATGGTATGGACAAATGGCGCTAGGTGGATCAAGAAAAATAAAAAGCTGGCCTTGGGGCTTGACAATGAAGCCTCCTAGGGGACCATTAAATGACAGAGGTAGGAAGGGAGATAGGGGAAGAGAAAGGCACTTATATTTATATTGTATCACTCAAGGGGGAACTGAACCATGCTAGAAGCCATATGGACGGACCCATTCTCCCCAGTGTTCTTGATGTACACCATGTAAAACCTGACTCCTCCAGAAATGGTATCCTGCCATGCAGGCTCAAAGCTCCTGAGAGCCAGTTATCCTGCAGCTGGGAGATTCATTTCTGCATTTGTTATGATGAAAAAGAAAAGAATCAACGGAGGATTCTTTTCATTCTTTAGAGGACCTCAAAATATCATGCAGTAGGCTTCCTTAATCCCCACATTCTTTAGCTTTCTAATTAACTCACTATTGTCTACGAAGTGACAAGGGAGGCCCGGGAAATCTATCATAATATACAATTCTTCACTCCGTCTATGATCAATTTAATCAAAGCTATAACCATAGGAAACCCTCATAAGGTACAGAAAAGGCAGAGAGGTCCTGGTGCATACTGAACATACTGCCGATTGCAAAATTACAGTATAATAGGTGAGCCTTACCCAAAGGCATCAGTGTGTGTTTCAGAAAGTCATTACAGAGTCATAGCAATCAGAGTTCAAAGCCAGCTTTCCGAGTCTAATTCACTGCCTCCTTTTCATTGTCCCACAACATTCACATCGTAGCGGGAGTCCTGCTCAGATTATAGGTGGGAGCAGGGGCTGCGCGTACAGGGTGTATTTATATATACACTAGGAGGACGCAGGATTTAGAGGAACATGATGGCAAGATTTTTTCAAAGAAACCAAAAATCAACTCGAATGCAAATAATCACCGCGAAATTAAGCTGTCGAGTACAGTTAGATGTCTGAGTATAGGTGGTTTTGTGCGCGTGTGGTGCCCTTTGTAATACAGTTAAGTTTTACCTTTAGTTCTTTTTGTCTTTCTAAAACGGCATTTATTTGTATACTAGAGGCCCGGTGCATGATATTCGTGCAAGAATAGGCCTTCCTTCCCCTCGCTTCACTCCCAGCTGCCCAGGAGCCAGCAAGTCCCCGCTCCTGGCCTGCCCGGGAGCCGGCAAGTCCTCACTTCTGTCCAGAGCACTGCTCCTGTAGCTCCCTCCGCCGCCCTCCCTCTCCCTCATAGCAGGCATCCCGCCCCTCCCGGCTGCTCTGTGCCTGCATATGCAAATTAACCCGCCATCTTTGTTGGGTTAATTTGCATACTCACTGATTGGCTGTGGGCGTAGCGGAGGTACGGTCAATTTACATGTTTGTCTATTATTTGGTAAGATAAAATGGATTTTGCAGGAGGTAGCCAATGTTTCTATCTCTCCCTCTCCCTTCCTCTGAAATCCAGAAAAACGTATTTAAAAACAAACAAACATAAAACAACCCAGAAATTCAAACATTTGCCTAATTCATGCAGGTCAAGAGATGCAGAGCCAGCATTAGAAAAAAGAGGTCTATGTTTTTCATCTCTTCCATAAGCTGCCTTTAAAGATTTTGACAGCTGGAAAGGATAGGCCAAACCATCAAGTTGAAACATAGCACTGACAGACACACCATCCTGCGCATTTGTGCAGGAATACGTCTTTAAATGCATGGGAGAGGGCTGGGGGAGATGGGATATGTTTGGTCCACCATGCCTGTGGAAAATATTTAAGAACATAGGTACACTCGAAGTTGAACATGAATTGACAGGGTCGGCTTTAGGTATGGGGTCCGCCCCAGAGGTTCCAATAATAGTATGTGGCTATTTCAGCTTTCCTAACCCTGGTTACACTTTGGGAAAACACATTCTTGTCTTCACTCCAGCTCTTTACTGCTACAAAGACATTTCCCCAGTTCTGGTCAAGTTACAACAGGAATTAATTCGTCCTGGTTCAAGGGGCAACTGAACCAGTCACTGCCCAGAAACCACAGGGAAGTTCCGTGGACAGAGGAGAGGGGAGAGGAGCAGGAAGGAAATCCTTCTGGCATCCAGGATACCATGCAGGAAGAATGAATCTTATAAAGCAAAGATTCTCAAATGGGAATAGGAGGAGGGTTCATTAGTTTGTATGGAGGCCCCTAATATACTTCCAAGGGTTTCAAGAAGGAATATTAACACACTGCTCAATGAGTAAAATAGGGTGTTCTGTGACAACATCCATGAGATGAATGATAAGAACATCTTCAATAGATTTATTAACTGAAATATTGATTAGAAACCTTACTGGATTTGCATGCAGTGTTTCCAACACTCCTTGTCTATGGGTGATTTGTGTTTTTTTTATTTTTTTTATTTTTCTGAAACTGTCTTATTATCGCTCATGGAACAGCTGGGTAGCTCCAAAAACGGTATGGGGAAATCTCTGATGATATAATGAACTACAAGCTAGTTCCTGAGGCATCTATAGGATAAAGGATATTAATATTTTGTTTCCATTCAAACAAAGATTTCTCAGAATTACTCATATCCATGTTAAGGAAATAACAAGAACCCTAAGGGAACAAATATTATATGTGCGCATATGGAACTACATAGCGTGCTATCCATCGTGTGCCTGTGCCAGGCTGGTAAATGAATGGGACAATTAATAATAGCGAAGGAAAAAAAGAAATCGGGTTAGTAGCTGAAGAGGAATCCCATGTGCCCTACTCACTTAGGGAACTCGGTCCCTGAAAACAACGGAAATGAAATGTTTACTAGAGAAAATGGTAGTGCTACGAAGAGCGACCCATTTAGTAGGTGCCATCGGCGGACCCTGTCCAGGCTTAGATTTATCGCTTCACTGGGAAGGCTGTGCTCATCACTTCAATGTCACGAACAAGACTGCTGAAGGCACGCTGAATTTTCCAAGAGCAAACGCATCTAAAGCACTTGAACAACATCAGAAGTGGTGAGGCACGTGATTGCACAGCATACCAGCCTTTCGCTGACGAAGGGGCAACCAGATGGGTCTCCACTTGGCCTTCTCCCTAAACACTGGAACTCTGCCTGGGCGACTCTTCTAGCTCCGTCACTTCAGATTTTGCGACCAGGAAACCACCACGCTAATCACCCTAAACCAGTGGTCGGCAAACTGAGGCTCGCGAGCCACATGCGGCTCTTTGGCCCCTTGAGTGGGGCTCTTCCACAAAATACCACGGCCTGGGCGAGTCTATTTGGAAGAAGTGGCGTTAGAAGAAGTTTAAGTTTAAAAAATGTGGCTCTCCAAAGAAATTTCAATCGTTGTACTGTTGATATTTGGCTCTGTTGACGAATGAGTTTGCCGACCACTGGGCTAGACCAACTTTTAATGCAGCATGGACGCGAGCTGTCCAACGTGCTTTCTGCAGTCATGAAAAGTTTCCGTATCTCTCTCTCCTCCACAGTGCGTGCTGGCCACATGTGGAGTTGAGGAACTGAGGGCATTTTGTTGTTATTGTTGGGTGTTTTTTTAAACATTTTTTATATATATTTTTATTGATTCTTTACAGAGAGGAAGGGAGAGGGATAGAAAGTTAGAAACATCGATGAGAGAGAAACATCGATCAGCTGCCTCCTGCACACCTCCCACTGGGGATGTGCCCGCAACCAAGGTACATGCCCTTGACCGGAATCGAACCTGGGACCCTTCCGTCCGCAGGCCGACGCTCCATCCACTGAGCCAAACCAGTTAGGGCTGTTGGGTGTTTTTTTAAATGTTTTCCTGAGTTTAGAGAGGAAGGGAGAAAGAGAGAGCTAGAAGCATCAATGATGAGAATCATTGATTGGCTGCCTCCTGCACGCCCCCTACTGTCGAGCCCCCAACCCAAGCAAGGGCCCTGACAATGAATCAAATGGAGACCTCCTGGTTTATAGGCCAACGCTCAACCACTGAGCCACACGAGCCACACTGATTATCTATTTTTAAAGCAACTTTGCTAAACAGGAAGCACCGGGAGCCAAAGCTTACATACAAACCACACCAATGAAGGCACCATTTACTGCGAGGTTCTGCGCTGTTTTGTCTGAGGATGTGGGGTAGATGTGTGTGCGTGCCCATGCGTAATAAACACTGAGCCAACTGTGTATATTTCACATCTATAAACTCACGTCATGTTCCCGAAAACCATGTTATTATCCCCATTTCATAAATATGGGAACCGAGGTCCAGAGAGGCCCCGGGTCACCTGCTAGCAAGAGAGGGGTCGGCAATCGAGGCCAAGGCGGCAGGGTGCCGGTCAGACTCTGCCAGTCTACGTGCAGAAGCCTGCATCTGGGCACCTGGGAACCCCAGGAGCAAAGAAGACTGATGGTTGACTCCTTGGGGTAACAGCACGGGGAACGGCAAAATCCCCCGGTGTGTCGGACCAGGCCTGGGGTGCGCTTGGACCTCACGTGGAACAGAAGAGGGTTTGAGGTATGAAACACGTTTGTCAAGAGAAGCAAAAGCGCCCTGACCGGTTTGGCTCAGTGGATAGAGCGTCGGTCTGCGGACTCAGGGGTCCCGGGTTCGATTCCGGTCAAGGGCATGTACCTTGGTTGTGAGCACATCCCCAGTGGGGGGTGTGCAGGAGGCAGCTGATCGATGTTTCTCTCTCATCAATGTTTCTGACTCTCTATCCCTCTCCTTTCCTCTCTGTAAAAAAATCAATAAAATATATTTTAAAAAAAAGAGAGAGAAGCAAAAGCAAGCACAGGTGCTCCCTGTCTCAGCGCCAAGACCTCAAGTGATTTGACAGGAACCTGCCAAGAATGGCTGACATGAGTCCACTATAAGGTGGTCTTTAAGACACAGAGACCAGCACTGGCTGGTTTGGCTCAGTGGATAGAGCGTTGGCCTGCGGACTGAAGGGTCCCGGGTTCGATTCCAGTCAAGGGCACATGCCTGGGTTGCAGGCTCGATCCCCAGTAGGGGGCGTGCAGGAGGCAGCGGATCCATGATTCTCTCTCATCTCTTTTTTAAAAAAAGAGATGAGTGTTTTTCCTTCCTCGTTTTCCCTTCAGGCCTTCAGCTGCTGGCCAGCCCCACCGAGGAGCTTGCAGAAACAGATTTGCCAATGATGCCCGTGACCTTATCTTCCTGACTGCGTGGGGACAGAGCTTTCCAGATTGAATGGGCTTAATAAATGAGTGATGGCTGGAAGCTATTTTGTCCAATAGCAGAACAAATGGGGAGGCCAGTTGGGAGAAGAATATATTCAAAGAACAGGTGGCTGGGAGGATCTGTGAACAGAAGCAGCAGCTAAAATGGGTGGAAATGAAACAGGAGCTGGGAAAAACTCATTCCCTGGCGCTTCCTGTCAGAAAGAAGGCTCGCTCCCTTTTTGCACTTTTGGGTCCTACGGAACCTTGAATTTGACATAGGAAAAAAACACTTATTTAGGAAAGGTGCTCAGCGCTGTCTTGGAGGAATGGACCCTTTTGAGACCAGCGAGCCAAGGCCAAGACTGGTCATGACCGCCGAAACTGGTTTGGCTCAGTGGATAGAGCGTCGGCCTGCAGACTGAATGGTCCCAGGTTCGATTCCGGTTGAGGGCACGTACCTTGGTTGCGGGCACATCCCCAGTGGGAGGTGTGCAGGAGGCAGCTGATCGATGTTTCTCTCTCATCGATGTTTCTAGCTCTCTATCCCTCTCCCTTCCTCTCTGTAAAATATCAATAAAAAATATATATTAAAAAAAAAAAAAAGACTGGTCATGACCTTTCCATCCATACTGAGCCCGCACGCAGATTTCCCCAGAGCAGAAAAAGTGAGATTCCAGGTTTCACCCCAAGGGCTGACTTAGGGGATAATTATTCGGTTATTTCTTGCAATTCGTACAAGCTGTTTCAGACAGGAGACCAATCAGAACATGAAATGCCTTCCTAGAAATTCAGAATTGCCCTCTTTTAATCCTTAGTTGAAAGCTTTGTTACTCTGTTGTTCAATAAGGCAGCACCAGCCCCGGATGGCCAAGGAACTCACATGATGTGGTGTCTGGAGAGAGAGACGCCTTGATTGTAAAATTACAAAGAGTTAGTTTAAAAAAGAAAAGTAACGTGACTTTTTAAAAATATATATGTTGTTGCTGATTTTGGAGAGGAAAGGAGAGAGAGAGAGAAACATCAGTGATGAGAGGAATCATTGATCGGCTGCCTCCTGCACGCCCCCTACTAGGGATTGAGCACACAATCTGGGCATATGCCCTTGAGCAGAATCGAACCTGAGAACTTTCAGTCCTCAGGCCGATGCGCTATCCACTGAGCTAACCAGCTAAGGCTATGTAAAATGTCTTCATGGTACTTTTCATATGTTGATACTTTATTGCATGTCGAAATGATAAAGCTTGGAATCTGTTGGCTTAAGTGAATTATGTTATTACAAATTATTTTCATCATTTTATAACTTTTCTCAATATTGCTATTAAAAATGTTTCATTTCTTATGTGTCTCATTTCTATAGGACAGTGCTGCTTTTTTTTTTAATATATATTTTATTGATATTTTACAGAGAGGAAGGGAGAGGGATAGAGAGTTAGAAACATCGATGAGAGAGAAACATCGATCAGCTGCCTCCTGCACACCTCCCATTGAGGATGTGCCCACAACCAAGGTACATGCCCTTGACCGGAATCGAACCCGGGACCCTTCAGTCCACAGGCCGACGCTCTATGCACTGAGCCAAACCAGTTTCGGCAAAAATATATATATTTTTTAAAATAACCACAGACTTTCATGCTCTCAGGACAGCACAGACGCTTAAAAGTAAAACATGAAGTCCTCCTTATAAATGGGACCATTTACTCTGGAGCACCTCTCGGGCAATACCACCCCCACTAACCAGGCTGGCGTGGCAAGGAACCAGAAGCTTCCATAAACTCCGAGAGCGCTATCATTTTAGCATATCAGATGAAATAAAGACTGCATTTACATAAAATATTATTTGTCGTTTTCAATTTTCTATTCATGAAACAATCTGTATTTGGAAAATAAATCCAAGTCAATTTTTATGCTTGCAAAACATCGAGTGTCTCCAAATGTATCAGAATTGAAAGCCAAATTACAGAAGTGCTAAGAAGAAGTCACACTTCCCTTTGGCCGAAAATATAAAATATAAGCACATTTAGTAACATGGACAGCAACCTAATTCGTTACAATTTTAGACACTGCTTTGTTAATACTTTCAAAATTTCACATTCCTTGACACTATGTGAATGCATTTTAACAAAGTTCATTTTGTAAAACAAAATATCTACTATTTCGTAAAGTCATCTTCAGGTAAAATAAATAAATAAATAAATAAATAAATAAATAAATAAACAAGACCACAATTGTTAGGGGGCAGGAGCTACATTTCCTTAAAAGAGTAAGTGGGGCCCTAGCCAGTTTGGCTCAGTGGATAGAGCGTTGGCCTGCGGACTGAAGGGTCCCAGGTTCGATTCGGGCGAAGGGCACGTGCCCAGGTTGCTGGCTCGATCTCCAGTAGGGGGCGTGCAGGAGGCAGCCAAGCCATGATTCTCTCTCATCATTGATGTTTCTCTCTTCCTCTCCCTTCCTCTCTGAAATCAATAAAAATACATATTTAAAAAAAAAAAGTGGGTATGTCATTAGCCCTGGCAACTTAACATGACAATCATTTTCTTTTGTTGAGCTTTGGTTTCATACAAAATTTTATTTTCTTTTAATATGTCTTGGGTGTGATATTTTTTCCCAGCTACGTATTTCCCAGGAAGCTCATCACTAGCGAACAACTGTTACAGATTTCAAATAGTGAAGATTCACCCTCTGGAAGTCTGAGATCAGATGATCTAAAAGAGATGATGAATTTTTTTAAATCCTAGAAACTGCTCGTTCTAAGGTAATCGTAGACCAACCACCATGATCCTTTATTTCATCATGTGTTCCTCAGGTATTAAGAAGCCTGTACCCTGCCCTGTCCGGTTTGGCTCAGTGGATAGAGCGTCGGCCTGCGGACTCAAGGGTCCCAGGTTCGATTTCGGTCAAGGGCATGTACCTTGGTTGCGGGCACATCCCCAGTGGGAGGTGTGCAGGGGGCGGCTGGTCGGTGTTTCTCTCTCATCGATGTTTCTGACTCTCTATCCCTCTCCCTTCCTCTCTGTGAAAAATCAATAAAATATATTTTTTTTTAAAAAAAGAAGCCTGTACCTTTGTCACTGCTTAAATGATTCCAGTCACCCCCATTGATTCCAGGTTTTGTAACACAATCAATGTCTTCATGATGCTCATCCAAATCCAAAGGCTAAATCTAAACTCTATCCTCACTATCTCTCCTGGAAATAAATACATACCTAGCTGGAAGGCAAAGTGGCCACAAGTCCAATATCAGTGACTAACAGAGAATATCCCAAATGCCCAGTCATTGAATAAGGATGATGACATTTATTGAGTGCTTACTGTATACCAGACACGGCTCCAAGCACTTTATATATAAGATTTCCTTTAATCCTCACAAAACCCTATTATTATTTTCCCCACTTGATAACTGTATAAACTGAGGCAGAGAAGGATTAGACAACTTATTTGAGGTCACAGGTAAGGGTAGAACAAGCATTTGAATCTGCGCAATCTGGCCCCAGAGTCGCTGTTGTAACCGCCACATACCCGTGGTAATAAGGAAATGTCTGTATTAGTGTGGTACTTCCATCCTCAGGGTCAGCATCACAGGGAGCTAGGTAGCAATGCAGAATCTTTGACTCAACCACAAACCCACTGCATGGAAAGCTGCGCTTAAAAGAATCTCCAGGGGAGTCTGATGCTCACAAACTCTGACATGCAGTTGCCTAGGTAACTTATTAATGACGAAAGATACAGCACTCACTTTTTGATCATCATGCAATAGCTTTCACTGTCCTGTGATTAAAAGCTCTTGAAATGACAAGCTGAGGCCACGAATTTTTTTAAATCTGGAGGTACCAGCCTGGATCACGCGGCTCAGTGGTTGAGCATCCACATACGCACCAGGAGGTCAACATTCCATTCCCAGCCAGGGCACATGCCCGTGGTTGAGGGCTCAATCCCCAGTGGGGGGCGTGCAGGAGGCAGCTGATTGATGATTCTCTCTCATCATTGATCTTTCTCTCTCCCTCTCCCTCCCTCTCTGAAATCAATAAAAATATATCCTATATAATAAAAGGCTAATATGCAAATCAACCAAATGGCAAAACGACCGGTTGCTATGACGCGCACTGACCTCCAGGAAGCAGACGCTCAATGCAGGAGCTGCCCCCTGGTGGTCAGTGTGCTCCCACAGGGGGAGCGCCGCTCAGCCAGAAGCCAGGCTCATGGCTGGCGAGCGCATTGGCGGTGGCGGGAGCCTCTCCCTCCTCTGTGGCAGCGCTAAGGACGTCCAACTGACGGCCATCCCCCAAGGCTCCCAGACTGTGAGAGGGCGCAGGCCTGGCTGAGGAACGCCCCCGCTAGTGCACAAATTTCGTGCACTGGGCCTCTAGTATGTTTTAAAAAGCTCTTGAAATGACAAGTGGAGGCCACACATTTAAGATAGATATTTTTTTTAAATATATTTTATTGATTTTTTTACAGAGAGGAAGGGAGAGGGATAGAGAGATGGAAACATCGATGAGAGAGAAGCATGGATCAGCTGCCTCCTGCACACTCCCGACTGGGGATGTGCCCGCAACCAAGGTACATGCCCTTGACCGGAATCAAACCCGGGACCCTTCAGTCCCCAGGCCGACGCTCTATCCACTGAGCCAAACCAGCTAGGGCAAAGATAGATACTTTTTAAAAATCTAGGGTACCCAGCCCGGCTTTGGTGAGCAGCAAAGAGAAGAGCTCAGTAGCGCCTCTTTGCACAGGAAGTGGGAATGGGAAACTCAACTGGGGCAGCACACCACCTGCGCGATGGCCATGTGGGACCACACCTTCCTCCTGGCAGAAAACGGGGCCCACTGGACATCTCACTAGGCCACAGCCACAGGCAAAGCCAATCTACGGCACAGAAGCCAAGGTCTTGTTATCCTTGGCAGTGGTGGGCACAGGGAGGGATCAGCAGGGAGTGGCGATGATGGTGACAGTTCCGGGTGTGCGTGGGGCATATTTCACTCAGTTCCTGACGGGGACTGGTCACATGAGAGCATTCCATTCGTGAAAAACCAACAGCTGCAGACTGGGGATTTCTGCATGCAGGGCTGATAAAGGAAATCACTGTTTCTATAAAATAGCCTCGCGAACAGATACGTGACATAATAGTTTTTATAACTGTGTGGTGGGAATAGAATAGTATATATGGGAGTATTATTACAGTGTCCCACAGAAAGGCAGGGTGTGCTCGCTTTTAAAGGAAACTAAAGTAATTGGCTGTTGGAAGCAGGAAGACCATCCTAATTGTTTTTCATGTTTAAACATTTTATTTGGGACTCATAAGAAATTGCAAAAACAATAGAGTTCCCATGTGCCCTCCACCCACCTTCTCTGAATGCTAATGCAATCTTCCGGAGTCATAGAATTTTGTCAAAACAGGAAGGTGCCATTGACTTAATACTATTAACTCAACTGTAAACTCTACTGAGATTTCAACAGTAAGAATATTCTGTTTTTGCCCGACAGAAGTAGCTCAGTGCTTGAGCATTGACCTATGAACCAGGAGGTCACGGTTCGATTCCCGGTCAGGGCACATGTCCAGGTTGTGGGTTCCATCCCAAGTAGGGGGTGTGCAGGAGGCAGCCGATCCATGATTCTCTCTCATCATGGATGTTTCTCTCTCTCTCTCCCTCTCCCTCCCTTTCTGAAATAAAAAATAAATAAATACATAAATACATAAAAATATTCTGTGTTAGCTGCCAAAAACCATACCTTGTGGTCCTCTTCATAATCATACATATGTAAATACATAGAAATGTGTTGCTTAGTCTTTGACTGTTACACATTATTCTTTCGATGTTATATCAGGATATGTGGCTATATAGACATTTGCATGTAAATCTACACATATTTGCATAACTGAAATTGAACATTAAAACAACCATTAGGCGAATTTACAAATTATCTCTTTCTATTCAGAACACTGTCACGTAACTTGATCACAATCACTATTCTGACCGGTCATCTTACTGTGATATCAGGGCCACTCTGTCCCTTCTCTCCTCTTGCCACTGCCTATGAGAAATTAAATGAATTTCTGTTCCAGGAGTTATCAATCAAGCAGATGATCAGAGTGTTAAAAGACTGGAAAATTATTTGACACATGGCTCATTTAGGCAGTTCATCCAAGACACACCAAAGAAGGTGTTTTTTAAAGCATTTTTTGGAAAAGGCAATGGCTTTTGGCATGCTAGCTAATATTCCTCATCAGAATGACATTATAAAGAATGGCTCGGGGGGAAAAACACCTCTACTGATAAAACTGAAGCAAGAAATGCTACACGTGGACCGCAGCCAGTACATAATATTAGGTATAACGAGCACATGGGTATGTTTGCATCTGGAAGGTTTTTCTGGTCCAGGAATCAGTAATTTCATTAGAACTTGGGGAATTAAATGGTACCAAATGTTACATGGGATCAGTACTGTGACCCCAACATGTCTCCAGTCATTGCAACCGTCTGCTGTAAGGGAGGGGGCTGAATGGCCAGTGTTAGGAAGGTATTACTTAGATGTACTTTCCAGCAAAAACTCAGTCCTGTTAACAAACTAGAAACAGTGGGGAGTGACTAGAAATAGTATCTCTCCGTGATGTGAGTAGAACCAAAGTATGTCAGAAGTGTCCCCCTCCAGCTTTAAGAAAAGGTGTCCCGACCCTGCCAGCCAATTGATATGTAGGCTAAAGGCTACAGCCAGAAGGTTTTCAAGAACTGTAGAGCCCAGCCGAAACCGGTTTGGCTCAGTGGATAGAGCGTCGGCCTGCGGACTGAAGGGTCCCGGGTTCGATTCCGGTCAAGGGCATATATCTTGGTTGCGGGCACATCCCCAGTGGGAGGTGTGCAGGAGGCAGCTGATCGATGTTTCTCTCTCATGGATATTTCTAGCTCTCTATCCCTCTCCCTTCCTCTCTGTAAAATATCAATAAAATATATTAAAAAAAAAAAAAAGAACTGTAGAGCCCAGCCAGTGTGGCTCAGTGGTTGAGCATCATCATGAAGCCCTTGCCACCTCCGCTCAAGCATTCACTTCCCAAGGACTTTGCTACTCACCTCCATTGGGGGAAGACTCCTAGGGAGAAGTGGCGTTGAGGAGGGGGCCCCCAGCTTCCCCTTCCTTAACTATGGGAGCCCCAGAACATCCACGCTCCCAAACACTTTCCATCCAGAATACATGCAAACCAACAAGACAAAGAACATCTTATCATCACTCCGCCAACAGTCAGGACCCCAAAAGCGAAGCAAGAATGTGTGCCAAAACCGGTTTGGCTCAGTGGATAGAGCATCGGCCTGCGGACTGAAAGGTCCCGGGTTCGATTCCGGTCAAGGGCATGTACCTTGGTTGCGGGCACATCCCCAGTAGGGGGTGTGCAGAAGGCAGCTGATCGATGTTTCTCTCTGATCGATGTTTCTAGCTCTCTATCCCTCTCCCTTCCTCTCTGTAAAAAATCAATAAAATATATTAAAAAAAAAAAAAGAATGTGTTACTGCAATTATCAAGACTTCCAATAACCATGCTTCAAGATTTCACTTCCAAGCATCCCATCTGTCTGTCTGAGAAAAATGGAAGGCGCTATTTGGAGCACGGCACAATTTGTTAATATTATACAAAGGTGAAAAAAAGCTGGCAGAATAAGCAAGCATAGTAAAATTACCAGGATGGATTACTCTATAGCAACCTGGGGAAATGACAAGGCACTTTTAAAGGCATGCTTAGCCGAAACCGGTTTGGCTCAGTGGATAGAGCGTCGGCCTGCGGACTGAAGGGTCCCGGGTTCGATTCCGGTCAAGGGCACGTACCTAGGTTGCAGGCACATCCCCAGTGGGAGGTGTGCAGGAGGCAGCTGATCAATGTTTCTCTCTCATCGATGTTTCTAGCTCTCTATCCCTCTCCCTTCCTCTCTGTAAAATATCAATAAAATATATTTAAAAAAAACATAAATAAAATAAATAAAGGCATGCTTTAAAAAAATGGTTTTCCTCGAGGACATGGATAGACCTACAGGGTGCAGAAAGAGACCAATCAGTTCATTTACACAGACACCTAATTCAGTCTCCCAAACCTGCCCCAGGCCACTCCGGACACACAATCGAAGGAGATACATCTCTACACTATTTCCTAAAGAAAGGCTACAAATGTGAAAACAGCCCGGCCGGTGTGGCTCAGTGGTTGGGTGTCGACCTATGAACCAGGAGGTCACGGTTCCATTCGTGGTCAAGGCACCTGCCTGGTGTGTGGCAGGAGGCAGCCGATCTATGATTCTGTCTCATCATTGATGGTTCTCTATCTCTCTCTCCTCTCTGAAATCAATAAAAAAGTATATTTAAAATAAAAACAAAAGCATGCAAACATGTCTGGACCATGCCGACCATATTGCAAAGGTTGAAAGCCCCCCCCCCCCAAGACTATCCTAAGGAATTGGGACCCATACAAACACAGAAGGCTCTTTTTCACTTACTGGACTTTCTCCTTCCTGGAAGTTGACTTAATTGACTATAAAAATCTTCACTGACCAACGAACCAGCAAACCACTGTGTCAGAATATATCCCATACCAGAGGTTCTCACCTTGGGCTGCGCATTGAAATCACCTTAGGAGATTTTTTTTTTAAATATATTTTTATTGATTTCCGAGAGAGGAAGTGAGAGGGAAGGAGAGACAGAAACATCAATGATGAGAGAGAATCATCAATTGCCTGCCTCCTGTGTGTCTCCCCCCGCCCCGCCCCAAGGATCGAGTCCAAAACCTGGACACGTACCCTGACCTGGAATCCAACCAATAAGCTCTTGGTTCATAGGTCAACGCTCAACCACTGAGCCCTTCGGCTGGGCCACCTTGGGAGATTTAAAAAATCTTTTTGCCAAGATCATATACCGGACAAATGCCATCGCAGCTCGGGGAGTGGGGCCCAGGAATTTTTCAAGCTCCCTGTGTGATTGCAAAGTACAGCCACACTTCAGAACACCGTTCTATTGGATAAACATCTACAGGCTGAAACC
This sequence comes from Plecotus auritus, assembly GCF_963455305.1. NCBI lineage: Eukaryota > Metazoa > Chordata > Mammalia > Chiroptera > Vespertilionidae > Plecotus > Plecotus auritus. Next base: position 5,670,344 of record NC_137784.1, on the reverse strand, counting down.
AAAACACAGCAACAACAAACCTTGCTTTTCCATTAATGCCAAGTCAACAAGGCAACTCTTTCTAGTCCTGCAATACATCAGCATGGTAATGTACAGCTCCAGGCCTTCCTCTTCCTCTACTAAAAACTGCTTCTGGCCGAAACCGGTTTGGCTCAGTGGATAGAGCGTCGGCCTGCGGACTGAAGGGTCCCGGGTTCGATTCCGGTCAAGGGCATGTACCTTGGTTGCGGGCACATCCCCAGTAGGGAATGTGCAGGAGGCAGCTGATTGATGTTTCTCTCTCATCAATGTTTCTAACTCTATCCCTCACCCTTTCTCTCTGTAAAATACCAATAAAATATATTTTAAAAAAAAAAAAAAAAAAAAAAAACTGCTTCTGCTCAGCCGCTGTGGTTCAGTGGTTGAGCATTGACCCATACACCAGGTCAAAGATTGGATTCCCAGTCAAGGCACATGCCCAGGTTAAGGGCTCGATCCCCAGTAGGGGGCGTGCAGGAGGCAGCTGATTTATGTTTCCCTCTCATCTTTGACATTTCTCTCTCTCCCCCTCCCCCTTCCTCTCTCTCTAAAAGTCAATAAAACATCTATTTTTGAAAAAAACTGGCTACTTTGCAGCAGGACACTGCATGCTGAGCCCATTTAGAAGAAGGAGGAAGGAGAACAGCTCATGTCACTGGTGGACCCTAGGCTAAGTGCAACCCCACGCCGGGTTTTCCCAGGTGAATTTTTCCAAGAATTGCGTCTCCTGAAAAAATATTAGAGTGCATTCAAATCAACCACGCAGTAGCTTTTGGCATTTTTAAGAACATACTATGACACAATCAAATGCCTCCTGGGATTCCAAATTTGTTGCATTAAACTAACAGACAATCTCATTAAAGTCTTGTGGGAAAACAAACAGAAGGGACCCCACACTTCCCATCTCGCGTAATTCCATTCAACACCTGTTCTCGAGATGAATTTGCAGTCACACTGTATTCTGAGGCATATTAGTATAGGGCAGGATTGTCATCAAATGTCTGCAGAGAGCAGTGTGGTGTGAAATACTGGCCCCCGTCATGAACAGAGGGCGTGGAGGTGTTCTTGAGCCCCAAAGAGAACACCCAACAACCTTCCCCCTCCCATGAACCTCAGACTTTTAAAATATATATTTTATTGATTTTTTACAGAGAGGAAGAGAGAGATAAAGAGTTAGAAATATCGATGAGAGAGAAACATCGATCAGCTGCCTCCTGCACACCCCCTACTGGGGATGTGCCCGCAACCAAGGTACATGCCCTTGACCGGAATCGAACCCGGGACCCTTCAGTCCGCAGGCGGATGCTCTATCCACTGAGCCAAACCGGTTTTGGCATGAACCTCAGACTTTTAAATACAACTGCCTATCTAACAGGTATCTCAAACGTAACTCCTAATCTTCCCCTTTAAAAACCTGTCCTTCTCAAGTCTCAGAAAATGGCGATTTCCTCCTATCAGTAACTCAGGACAAGGACTCAGGAGTCAGCCCAGACTCCATCCATTCTCTCCCTGCACATCCAAATGGTCAGGGGATTGTTGTTTCCACCGGAAATGGACATCTGGAGTCCCAGCGCTTCTGACTGCCATGGCTGTGGGGCCTTGGCCCACGCCAGCATCACCTCGCTTCGGGGTCACTCAAGTAGCTTCTCGCAGCTCCTTCAAGCTTGAAGCCAAGCCTCCATCAGTATCACATGATCTCAATCATTTGTGGAATCTAATGAATAAAATACACCGATGAAGAAAATGGATCCAGATACATAGAGGCCTGATACAGACTGGTGAATTTCAGAGAGAAGGATGGGGACAGATGAACCAAAGAATGTATATGCATATAGGTATCACCCGTGCCCCAGGAAGGCCTGGGGATCTGGTGGGAATGGGGGGCAGGGGTCCAGAATCTACCTAGGAAAGACTCGTTGAAAATGGGCAGTTAGTGGGCCATAAGATGAGGTTTGCTATGTGTTCTTGTAATCATATGCATTCAAATCCATTTAGAATTCTGAGGAGAGGAGCACATTGATACTGTTCGCGAAGGATAATATATATTAATTATGACAATGCAGCCACCAACCTCCTAATGACACAGACAACTCCTCCAAGCGGGGGAAGATGGTTAATAGACTTGACTGTCATTAAGGAGTGACAGGATATCAGGTGCAATGCACATCAGAGCCTCTGATCACCTCATTTCACCCCCAACTGGTTTCATAAACAAACTGACATCTCTGCCAGAATACGATGGCTCATTTTAGGAGGGAAATGTTGACTTCGTGAAGATGAATAGTAACATTCCTAATGGTTTTGTTTATTCCCCCTCCGGATGAAGATTGGCTTTGAATTCACTTTCTGGATATAGTTTGCCTTTCAGAGTCTGGGGCTTATTAAATGCAGGGCACATGCTGCTTGTCCATCAGTAAACCCAACACTAGTGTCAGCTGTCAAACGCCTTCCATGCCAGTGCGGGAGTCACGGCTACCTGAGCCACAGCGCCCTTTCCCTGGTCTTCCGAGACGGGCCCATTTTTGCAGAGCGGGCCATCACCCGATTCCCTCCCTCTACACCGAGAAAGGAAGAATGCCACTAAACCTCCTATTCCACTGGAAGTGGACACAAGCAATCAAAGGCCGGCACTTCCCATCCTAGCCCTGTCTTATGAGGACGAAAGGGGCCACATGCTGACCTGACCAGCTCAGGGGAGGCCTGCATGGCGGGCTTGCAAACTCAGAGACCTAAAGTCGCCACAAAGGATGGTCTGAAGTCAAACTTTAAGGAAAAGCAGTTTATGGTGGGTAGTTACATCCTAAGCCAGTATCTTCCCTGACAAGGTCAAGCTTTCCCTTAATGGAACCTGTCTTTTTGCATCTAGGATAACATACCCTTTGAAATGTCTGGGTAACTTGTAACTTCCCTTTTTCTGGACCCCCTGGGGCACAACCAAATGTGGTGGGCGCCAGGACAGATACCACAAATCCCTTCGTTATCATGTTAATTGTTCCTGCACCCACCTAAGTATGTGTCCATCATTTTACCTTTTATCCAATCCCAGGGGTGTCCGGCTTTGCTTTCTCCCTCCTCTCTAATGGATTTCATATCACCCATCTATGTCCCTTCCTTTGACTGCAAGGTATATATAGGGATGTAACCCGCCATTCTCTGGAGCATGATCTCAATTCCTTGAGGTTCTGTTTCCAGGCATATGTCGACAGTTTGGCTCAAATAAACTCACAAAAATTATTCACAGGTTTCTATGGTTTTTACGTGAACACTTAGTCCATCCAAAGGCACAGCCCTGGTGGGGAGTGGGGCTGGACAGGTGTCAGGCCCTCCCCATGAAACATGCAAGTGATTTAAGAGATGGCCTTCGTTGTGAATCCACTCAACACCTTCCATGGAGGGTTATGCAGCGGACTGTGCAATCCGGAGACTCAAGTCCCCATTCCCTTAACAGTCGTAGGCGCTAAACAATATTAGTACTTTTCCTCCCACCTTCTAAGTCCTTCTGGCTGGGCTAATAAGCGGTTTAACAGACACAGATTAACAGGAGAAAATCAGAGTTTAAGGCGTGCACATGGCGAACTCACAGATATGACAAATCCATGAAAATTCCCCCAAACGGTGAGGCAACATTGGGTATGTAAGACTTTTTTGGATCAAGTAGAAAAGGGGGTCTTAGATTTCTGAAGTGAGAAAGGGCGATTTACAGGGAGTTGAGGAAGAGGGGAACACAGGATAAGAAAATGCTTGCTGCCCTGACCGGTTTGGCTCAGTGGTAGAGCGTTGGCCTATGGACTGAAGGGTCCCAGGTTCGATTCCAGTCAAGGGCATGTACCTTGGTTGCGGGCACATCCCCAGTAGGAGGTGTGCAGGAGGCAGCTGATTGATGTTTCTCTCCCATCTATGTTTCTAACTCTCTCTCCCTCTCCCTTCCTCTCTGTAAAAAATCAATAAAATATATTTTAAAAAAAAGAAAAAAGAAAATGCTTGCTAGCTGGCTCAGAAACAATGGGACACAGCAGGTATTAGCCAACAGGCCCCTGGCTCAAGCCAGCCCTCTTGTTTATCAAGCTTCATTCAAATGAGGCTCAAGTGACTACCTCAGATCTCTTTCCTGAAGCAAAGAGCAAATTTCTTGGTCTGAATCTCTTGGGCAGGAAGTGGGGGGGTGGGGGTGGGAGGGAATGGCTCCTTCTGAGTCTTTTGTTTCTTAATAAACAGCTTAAAATTACTATCCCCAAAAGGCAGCCTGGGGGTGGCAAAATTTTGGTCTCTTTGTAGTTCTAGTTTTAAAAGTAAATGAACACATTGACTTCAAAGGTTTATACATCCGCCTGGTGACCTCAAGCCTGTTCCAGAGAGAAGCTTACTCTTGCAGAAGTAACAAAATAAGGCTCCTAGACCTTCAAAGCTGAGGCTTAGCCTCTGGATGGCAGGACTTAACCAAGATGTACAGGATTATCCCCTGTGGTCTCCCGAGTACCCCCAGCTAGATCTCTACAAGGAGCCACGCACCTAGTAACCACCAGCAAGTGGAGAAGAGCTATACAAACAACAGCAGCCCCATTTCATGAGCCTTTGCCATGTCCCACGGCTTTGTCATCTTCATTCCTTACAACAGTCTCACAAGGAAGGGACTGTTATGTCCCTTTTACAGCTGCAGTAACAGGCTCAGCCAGAATAACTTCCTCCCCCTAAGTGGCAGAGCTGCAGTTTGAAGCTCATGGGTTTATCTGACGCCAATACTACCTCTACCATCACCAATAAAACTGACAAAGAGAACAATGATGACAAAGCTACCACATGGTGCTCATGACGTGGCAAACACCCTGCCTAGGGGTCACAGGGATTTATACTTTTGATGCTTAAAACAACTGAGTTAGACTTGACTTTGTCTTACAGATAATTAAACAATCTCAAAGACATGAAGTGACTCATCTGAGGTTGTTAGCATACTTAGCTAATTATTAACAGAAGGAAGTGAAGGAAATTAAATTTGAAGTCTAATAAACTAGGGAGCGGAATCAAATATTAACCTTAATAAACTGGGAGGCAATAGCAGATATTAGGACAGCATTGCATACACTGACTCATTCACACTCTCTAGGGGACCGCCTCCGAGGAGGCTTAATCCTAGGAGCAGAGGGGACAGCCTCCCCAGGGGCGCTGCTGGCCCAGCACAGGACCCCAGAGGGAGGAGGGGAAATTCCTCTGCTGGGCACAGTAGAAACCAGAAGAATTAACAGCCTTTTACAGGAATAGAAGTCAAGATGGCGGAGGGGGAGGTGTTTGTCCTTTTGCGCATGCGCTGTGACAGGCAGGGTGACGCCATAGGGGGCGGAGCCTAGCCTGGGAAAAACTGGAAAGATAATCTGATTGGATAGAGGGCGTGGCAATCCAGAAGGCCCAGCAAAGGGATTGGCTGGGAGAGCTCATTTGAAGGGGACCTTTTGCTCTTGACTGAGAACCAAGAAAACATTTGGAGAACTAACTGGGGCCTCCTGACTGTTTCTGCTAGAGCCTGACAGTCCTCTACATATTAATGCCCTTACCCCCAATAAAAGCTCGCCATCACTTCTCTGCGCATGCGTGTACCCTCTGCAATTCTTTTCTCTAGACACCGCCAAGGAACGCCTCTTCAGTGGGAACAAAGCCACACAGACAAGCCAGAGCTCATACTTGAACCCACAGATGGGCAACCTGTATCTGTGAAGAACCGGATACAAAATGTTTTAGGCTTTGTGGTCACACAGTCCATGCAGCCTCTGGCATTGCAGCCCAAAAGCAGACAGAGACATTACACAATGAGTGGCGTGGCAGTGTCCCAATAAAACTTTATTTTCAAAAACGGGCAGGAGGCTGAATTTGGCCTGTGGGTTGGATTGTATCAGCTCCTCCCCTCCACCACTATCCTCAAGTGTTTCCAGAAACAATTTAGAAGTAGAAAGAATGTCAGTCATATAGGCAGTGATGGATTATATGAGGTTTTATTTTACCATGTTTTATGAAGTAAACTAGAGCAAAAAAAAAGTGTTATTCTTGTCTCAACTTAAAGCAACAGCTCTTGCCGGTTTGGCTCAGTGGATAGAGCTTCGCCCTGCGGACTGAAGGGTCCCTGGTTCGACTCCAGCCAAGGGCACATGCCCGGGTTGTGGGCTTGATCCCCAGTGGGGGGTGTGCAGGAGGCAGCCGATCGATGATTCTCTCTAATCATTGATGTTTCTATCTCTCCCTATCCCTTCCTCTCTGAAATCAATAAATATATATTCTTTTAAAAAGCAACAATGGAATATTTTATATTTATAACATTAATTTCATGAAGAAAATGTTTTTAACATAGGCTTATTGGCCTTGTGCTCTTGAATACATAAAATGAAAGGCTACATTGTACCTCAAAAGAAAAAAGAGCTAGGAATGGAGACTGTCTGGGTGTACATATATACCTGATTCAGAAATGGTCAAATTATGAAAGCTGGATATTGAGAGGGTGATGTTGTTCTGCTATTCCTTTTATGTATTTTCAAAATTTCCATGACAAAGAATTAAAACCATGAAAGCTTTACCTACTGGTGAATAAAATGTGATTGGTGTGTGTGGGGGGGGGGGGGGGGGAGGAGAGACCTCGGGGGAGCTCTACCTTTGTTTTTCTCTTTACCTCTTGCTAAGCTAAGCTTTTAGAGTTTTTTTTATCAATAAAATAATTTCTGCCAGTCCTTTAGCTTTCAATAGCCTCTTACCTAAATGTCAAGTCCTAGTGGTAGGCACTTGGACAGGAAATTGCCTGATGGTATTTTAAAAGGATAAATACAAATCACCAGCATTTGAAGTGAGAGGTTCTAGGAAACATCAAAATATTGTTGCTTCCCTCCCGCCCCTCATTAACTGAGTAAAACCCAAGGAATCGGACAGAATTTAGAGCTTTGTATATTTTTCATTGTATTCATGTCAGATGTCATGATTCATAAATGCAATGTTCAGAGATTTTTTTTTTTACTAAAGCACCTTTCTTCTCCTTTAGGGTGTGTGGGGGTGATGAGTGCTCATCTGTGGCCATGTCCAGGCTCCAAAGCCCTGTCCCAGTAACTGTGTCATCTGCAACAAGCGGAGTTCTGTTCAGGAAATGTTGGTGCAGAATGTGCTGCGCTCCAGAAACTACTATGTAGGCCACTGGAACACGCTTCCTCCGCCATCAGGAAACCTCCTCCAGGGAGGAAACACATAAACAGGGATTGATGTATAAGTGCAAAGACAGAAAAAAAAAAAAGCACAGGGGGTGTGTAGACCCCAACCTAGAGATACTACCCGGACAGCATGGCTCAGTGGTTGAGCATTGACCTATGAACCAGAAGGTCAAGGTTTGATTCCTAGTCAGGGCCCAGGCCCAGGTTGTGAGCTAGATCCCCAGCGGGGGGGCAGGCAGGAGGCAGCTGATCCATGATTCTCTCTCATCATTGATGTTTCTCTCTCTCTCTCTCTCTCTCTAAAATCAATAAAAATACATATTTTTTTTAAAAAAGAGACAAGAGATTCTTGCGTCACCTTGAAGGATAAGAGGAGTTAGCTACAGTCAGAAGAGAGAAAACGGCATCCACGGAGAGACATCAACTTCAGCAAAGGCACTCCTTAGTGAGACAGCATGTTGGGAGAATTAACAGTCTCTTATTCCGCGAATATGAAGCGTGGTGCAGAGGGAAGAATGAGGCTCAGGAAGTCGGGAAGAGAGAGGCCACCCACACCCTTCCGTGCCGTGCTATGGAGATTGGGTTGGCACATTAAGGGGAGACATTGGTCAGGGAACAGAGAAAACGGAGCATTCTGGTATCCGCGTGGATACTGTATTTGAAGGAGGCCCGATTAATCAGTGAGACCATCACGAGTTACTAAAATAAAATCCAGTGAGGAATAATGAGACAGAACTAAACAGTATCTGGTTAGACAGAAGCTGAGGAAGTCCGTTCAAAGGTAAACAGAGAAGGTAACACTCGTAAAGAGTAAGAAAAGAAAAAAAACCGGAGGTATTTGGCCAGATTATTCTGAAGTTCAGATAAAAATACATGGAGACTTAGATTTGGGAGGCATCTACATACAAGATGAGGTCAATGACAGGATGCGTGTTGATGAGGAAGGACAAAAGGCCGTGTTCAGAACCAGGAAACACCCACCCCGAGACTCAGATGTTAGGTCAGAGGAATTCCAGAAGCCGATGCATGCCACCGATGGTGACACAGATAACAGACTAGTGCACCAGACAGATGGCGACACAAATGCTGATCCTTTCCTGGAACCCGTGATGGACCAGTGCTCCAGGCAAATGGTGGCGCAGATATTGGCTCCATTCCTGGAACCCCTGCCTGAGGCAGAAATTCCACCCGCCCTCAGCTCATGGTCCTCCGCCCTCACTGAACACCTGTATAAAAAAACTGCCTCTGCCCTGACTGGTGTGGCTCAGTGGATAGAGCGTCGGCCTGCGGACTGAAGGGTCCCAGGTTCGATTCTGGTCGGGGGCATGTACCTTGGTTGCGAGCACATCCCCAGTGGGGGGTGTGCAGGAGGCAGGTGATCGATGTTTCTCTCTCATCGATGTTTCTGACTCTCCCTCTCCCTTCCTCTCTGTAAAAAATCAATAAAATATTTTTTTAAAAAAAGTGCCTCAGCTCCAGCCCAGGGTGACTTCTCAGTCCCTACCCTCAGGACCCTGGGGAACCTCAGCCAGGGGTGCAAGATTCAACTTCCTTTTGACTGGCCTGGACTCTCTGTCTTTGTTCCCTGCCCCGCGAACCTCCCATCTATGAGAAGAATCTACAAGAATGACAAAGCAGTAATACTCAAGATACGGAAACTGAGAAAGAAAAACTCACTTCTGTGTTTGTTACCCTACCACCGCTCAGAACACTTCTGACACCAGATGTGCGGGGATTATCTGGAGTTGGTATCACTCGCACAAGTTAGGGTTGTGAGAAACACGCTCACCTGTCGAAACTCAAATAATGGACTAGGAGACATGAAATACTGAGAAGGCAAAACGTTTTTTGTTTTTTTTTTAATATATTTTATTGATTTTTTACAGAGAGGAAGGGAGAGGGAGAGAGAGAAACATCGATGAGAGAGAAACATACATCAATCAGGTGCCTCCTGCACACCCCCCACTGAGGAAGTGCCCGCAACCAAGGTACATGCCCTTGACCGGAATCGAACCCGGGACCTTTCAGTCCTCAGGCCAATGCTCCATCCACTGAGCCAAACCAGCTAGGACAAGAAGGCAAAACTTTTAATGCTGGTCTTGCAAGAGGAGGTGTCTGGGGGGGCAGGCACACCCCTGGCAATTATCATAAGTGCACAAGTCCCTCCCCCAGTCTCTCATTGGCTGAGCGCTGTGGGGTGTGCACTCTCCGATGATGTCACCTACGTTTCTCATTGGGTTACTTAAAAAGAGGGCTGTGGGCTTTTTAGTGGTCTGCACCTTCCTTTGTCTCCTTGTGGCCTGGGCCTCTGGACCCTCCCCCAAATCCTGTTTGTTACAGGGACCTTCCAGTTGCATTAACAAGGTAAGAAAAACAAGCTCTTAGTATTTTTCCATTTAGGGTGAAATATGTTGAAAGTGGATCACTGAGGCTTATTCCCAACAGGATCATTCCCACAAGACTGGGCCCTCCTGCCACTTCATACAAGATCCCAAACCAGCTGTGGGCAAACTACGGCCCGCGGGCCGGATCCGGCCCGTTCAGCTGTTCTATCCGGCCCGCGGAGCCGAAAGAGCGGAGGGTTCTCTTGCTCTCCCCTCCGCTCCTTTACTTTGAATTTATATTAGTTCACACACACTCCATCCATGCTTTTGTTCCGGCCCTCCGGTCCAGTTTAAGAACCCATTGTGGCCCTCGAGTCAAAAAGTTTGCCCACCCCTGCTAGCCGGTTTGGCTAGAGCATCGGCCTACAGACTGAAGAGTCCCAGGGTCGATTCCTGTCAAGGGCATGTACCTTGGTGGCAGGCACATCCCCAGTAGGGGGTGTGCAGGAGGCAGCTGATTGATGTTTCTCTCTCATCGGTGTTTCTAACTCTCTATCCCCCTTCCTCTCTGTAAAAAAAAAAAAACAAAAATCAATAAAATATATTTTTTAAAAAAACAAAAAACAAAGCGTGATCTTTCAGCTGACCAGCCCACATCAAGAGACCAAGAGTCAACTCATCAGCACAAAATACACTCCTATCACCCAAGAAATTCCAAGAGATTTATTAAGTAGCCTGATGCCAGGAATCAGAGGCAGAGACCAATATACATATTTTCTACTATGTCACAGAAATCAAAGAGGGTTAGGTGGGATGACAGTAATAAAATGAACTGAGCTGCAAGGAGAACGTCACCTGAGAAGAGATAATAATCCTTACTTTACAGGGTTGTTGTGAGTTGAAGATAACAGGCATCAAAACACATTGTCTACCCCCAGCCGGTTTGGCACAGTGGATAGAGTGTCGACCTGTGGACTGCAGGGTCCCGGGTTCGATTCCGGTAAAGGGCACATACCTCGGTAGCAGGCTCCCCCCTGGTCCAGGCCCTGGTCGGGCCTCATGCAGGAAGTTACCAATCGATGTGTTTCTTTCACATCGATATTTCTGTCTCTCCCTCTCTTCCACTCTCTCTAAAAATCAATGGAAAAAATAGCCTTGGGTGAGGATTAAACACCAAACAAACCAAAAAATACCTTGCCTGGTGCCTGGCATGTAGCAGCCCCCCCCCCCCCCCACTTCCTCATCAACATCATGACCCTGGAGAAAGATGGAGGGGTAACTTCAAAAACAGGAGGGGCAGCCCTGACCTGTTTGGCTCAGTGGATAGAGCGTCAGCCTGAGGACTGAAGGGTCCCAGGTTCGATTCCAGTCAAGGGCATGTACCTTGGTTGCGGGCACATTCCCAGTGGGGAGTGTGCAGGAGGCAGCTGATCAATGTTTCTCTCTCATCGATGTTTCTGACTCTCTATCCCTCTCCCTTCCTTTCTGTAAACAAATCAATAAAAATATATATTTTTTAAAAAGCACAGGAGGGGTAGCTTATCCTCTGAAACGGGGTGAAGCATGGATGGAGGTTTTTCTAAGTAGAAAACATCAGGAGAACGTAAGCAACAAATATTGATTTCTACTAAGTCTCTGGCACAATGTAAGATAATTAGAAATGTTTTATTTTCTTATTTTTAAATATATTTTTATTGATTTTAGAGAGGAAGGGAGAGGGAGAGAAGAGAAACATCAATGATGAGAGAGACTCATTGATTGGCTGCCTCCTGCACATATCCTACTAGGGACTGAGCCTGCAAGCCGGGCATGTGCCCTTGGCCAGAATCAAACCCAGTACCCTTCAGTCTGCAGGCCGACACTCTATCCACTGAGCCAAACCGGCTAGGACAATGATAAATATTTTAATGTGTGCTCCTTAAAAACAGTTCTTCAAGGTGCATAAAGCAAGCATTAGGATTTTCTATTTTTTTTTTTTTTAGATGAATAAATGACTCAGAGCACAAGTTCTTTTTCCAAAGAGATAAGAGTCAAGACCGGAACCCAGGTTTATTTAACCAAAAAATACATGACTGTATCTCCTGTTCTTTCTAATACACCTGGCGGATTAGAGCGGTCTCTTGTCTAATCTCGCTACCACACTTCCCATGGTTCATTGGGCAAAACCAGAAAAGGTGAAAACATCAAAACAAAGAAAAGATTTATTCCGGCTTCCATAAAGCTGCAAATGGCAAGATAATAAAACAACAAGTCTATGGCCCCAGGCACCAAAATGTAAAAAGAGCAAGGAATCCAAGTCTGACCATTTTTATACATTTTTATTTTGGTGTTAGTAGTCAAAGGAACAAGTAAATCACATACCTGGAATTTGTAAAGTGGTGGAAGAGGGGAAAAAAGAGCCAGGAATCACAAGGGTAATAAAATTATAACATTTTCAATCAAGAGAATGACCCGATCTAGACATATGGGCCTTGAGAGTTAGCAAGGAGGTCAAAAAGCCACATATCGCTGAAATGGAGGGACAAGTAAACACCAAACAATTAGAGCATAAAGAACATGAAAATGTTGGCAAGAGACACTACACCAGCAAAACCAAGTAAGAAATGACTCGCAGGTGTCACTTCAACTAGTACGATCGTTAATATTTAAATGAGAAACCCGATGGCATTTTGATAATGTTCCTTCTTCAAGATGCTGACCATGGCCCTAGCCGGCTTGGCTCAGTGGATAGAGCGTTGGCCTGTGGACTGAAGGGTCCCAGGTTTGATTCAGGTTAAGGGCACATGCCCGGGTTGCGGACGATCCCTGTGGGGGTTGTGCGGGAGGCAGCTGATCCATGATTCTCTCTCATCATTGATGTTTTTATCTCTATCCCTCTCTCTTCCTGTCTGAAATCCATAAAAATATTTTTTTAAAAAATTGTTGTTACTTCTGCCGTATTTCCTTTGAGGAGAAAATTCAGTGCTTTTCTGTTCCCATTTCAGGGAGGAAAAGGTTGAATTTCAAAGCCTCCAGCAATTCAGGGCCTCAGAAGGATAGGACCTGCATCCGAGTGCAGGGGAAAGTATTAATGAGATGTGGGAAAGGTCAGAGTAAATACAGAGTTAACTGGCAACTCTGAAAAGAGAAAAGGCTGTGCTGTATGGAGTGTGGGGAACAGACTTTCCCAGAAGAGCTCACAAGAATCCAGAGAACGCTGAAAGAAGAGAGACATGGCGGAGCGATCTGGTGGCAGTGCAGAAAGAAAGGAGATGGCAAAACAGTGGATCTAGTGCGAACGCTCCGATTCCCCAGAACTTCAATTTTGCCAAAAAAAGGGAAAATGGCTTGTGCAAATGATTGCTGTTATTGATCTTATCAATAATATTGGGGCTCTGTTCGCCACTTGGGACAAGAAGAAGAGAGGGATAGCACATGAGGGCAAGGAGGGCAGAAGCAGAAATTCAAACTGTGCCGAACACAAAACAATTTGCATGCCTGCCTCCCTACCGCCAGACCTGACCTCCAGAAGCCCAGCCGGCGGGGCTCAGTGGTAGAGCGTAGACCCATGAACTAGGAGGTCATGGTTCGATTCTTGACCAGGGCACAGGCCTGGGTTACAAGCTCGATCCCCAGTGAGGGGTGTGCAGGAGGCGGCGGATCAATGATTCTCTCTCACCACTGATGTTTCTATCACTCACACCCTCTACCTTCCTCTCTGAAATCAATAAAAATATATTTAAAAAACAAAACAAAAAAGATCCAAAAGACAAGAAAAGCAGTGGGCCACGCATTATGAGTCGATTAAAGTTCCACATTTTCATTTGAACCTCCAAACAAATTGAGTCAGTTGCCTTCTAGGTTATACCAATACTAGAGGCCTGATGCACAAAATCCATGCACGGGGCGGGGGGGGAGGTGTCCCCTCAGTCCAGCCTGCACCCTCTCTAATCTGGGACCCCTCAGGATATGTCTGACTGCTGGTTTAGGTCTGATCCTGGGGATTGGGCCTAAACCGGCAGTCGGACATCCCTCTCACAATCTGGGACCACTGGCTCCTAACTGCTCGCCTGCCTGCCTGCCTGATCACCCCTAACTGTCCCCTGTGCTGGCCTGGTCACCCTCAACTGCCCCCCCCCCCCCCGTGGGCCTGGTCGCTCCACGCAGCCTGCTGCTCAGTCGTTTGCTCACCCCTCACTAACGCTCCTCCCGGCCTGGTCACCCCACACAGCCTGTTCAGTTGCGATGGTCGCTTAGGCTTTTATATATATAGTCAACTGCTCACTAGGTGTCTTCCCCTGATGCCTGACTCTCAGAACTAAACTACTGTTCTTGTTCCTAAGCCTGTCTATTTCCTATCTTACTAGAAGGCACCAACATCTGGCTCCTGGCTAGCCTTTACCTCCACCTCTTGTTAGTCATCAAGTTCTAAAGATTCTAATACGTTGTTTCTCTACTTTCCCTCTTCCTCTTCCTCCAATGTCCAAATATCTGTAGCAGCTTATTATTGGTTTTCTACAGCCACTCTTCCCTTTACGCAATCTAGATCCCCCCTGCCCCTCTGCTGCCAAGAAATGTTGCAGTATTTCCTATTTTTAAAAAATTTTATTCTGGCACTGGGCTCTATACCACTGAACTCATGGGAAACCGGGACTTATTCATTCATGCTGACCTTCCCTTTCAGAAGAAAGGAAAAAAGGAAAGTTATTTATTTACACGCTCTCCTGATAATTTCCCGTATTCCTGGAACACTCTCTATAGTTGTCATCTCTAAGTAGAAAATCTCTTGTGTTTCGTTTACTGGAAAATATATTTTATTTCAAACCATATTTAAGAAAGAGTTTTGGGAGACCAAACCAAGATGGCGGAATAGGTAAACACCTAAACTGCTGCCTTGCACAACAATTTCAAAACTACAACTAAAAGACAAAACGTCTATCACCCAGAACCACGAGAAAGCTGGCTGAGTGGAAGTTCTACAACTAGAAGGAAAGAGAAAAGAGCATTGAGACATGCACAAACGTGGAAAAGCTGAGGTACGGAGGCACATGAATCGGGCTGGTGGCGGGCGACTGGGTGCGGTGCTTTTTTCAACCAGAAGGGAGACAAGCTCCCAATTACTCTGAACTCCAGTCTCTGGGGAGACGCTGGGGACCCAAACTCCTACAGGGAGAAGCTGGACTGTCTGTCTGCCATCGGGTCGGAAAGTGAGGGTGGCTTGCTTGCAGAGGTGCGCCAGCAATCATTGTTTACTGCGCTGGGGCGCAGGACACGAGGACTTGGAATCGCGGAGATGCAGAGACGGCTGACTGGCAGCCATCGCTGTTTGCCACGCCCTAGCCTAGTGACTCCCTGAGACCCCGCCCCGCACAATCTACAAGCACACCCAAGCTCCACACAGTGGCTTTTGCATATAAATGGCCTGCCCTATCTCAGCTTAACCTAACAAACTGCAACTCTGGTCAGACAGCTCCAAAACCTCCAAACCCCAAGCAAAGAGGAGAAAACTGTAGTTCTCGCTATAGCTCCTGCTGGGTGGCCTCAGACAGTAGCTAACCTGCACCCCATTGGAGATCCAGAAGCTAGTGTATCTAGTGGTCAGTGTGAGACGACACCAGATTTCAACTACTCACATCCATAAGTGACACATTCAAGAGGCAGACTCAGTGAGCACCAAAGCCCCACTGAAGCAAGTCCTGCCCCCTAAGCGTGTCTCCAGGACAGCATTTCTTTCATTATAGACAAGCGGGTCCTCACAGCCAATTGGCCTGGAGGTCAATTCCTCCCAGTGTACCAACAGTAATCAAGGCTTAACTACACCAAGACTTTGCACTCAGCCCACAAAGGGGTGCACCAAGAATGTCCACCTCAGGTGATAGGCTGAACCACTGGCCACCTTCCACAGAAAACCACTCCATCAACACAGGGAGGCAGCAAAATGCAGAGACAAAGAAACATGTCACAAATGAAAGAAATGGAGGAAAGCAAACTACTGGACATAGAGTTCAAAACCACATTTATAAGGTTACTCAAGAATCTTCTAAAAACCGCTTATAAACTTGATGAGACCTCCGAGGAGCTTAGTGAGACCTTCAAGGACCTTAATAAGAATGCCAAAAAAAAAAGGGAAAAGGACCAGTCAGAAATTAAGCATACACTGTCTGAAATAAAGAATGTACAGAAATTCAACTGTAGATCAAAGGACCCCAAGAATCAAACCAAAGATCTGAAATATGAGGAAACAAAAAAAACCCAACCAGAAAAACAAAAAGAAAAAGGAATCCAAAAATATGAAGATAGTGTAAGGAGCCTCTGGGACAACTTTAAGCGTACCAACATCCGAATTATTGGGGTGCCAGAAGAAGACAGCAAAATATTGAAAACCTATTAGACGAAATAATGACAGAAAACTTTCCCTACCTGGTGAAAGAAATAGACTTACAAGTCCAGGAAGTGCAGAGAACCCCAAACAAGAGGAATCCAAAGAGGACCACACCAAGACACATCATAATTAAAATGCCAAGGGCAAAAGACAAAAGAGAAAATCTTGAAAGCAGCAAGAGAAAAACAGTTCGTTACCTACAAGGGAGTACCCATACGACTGTCAGCTGATTTCTCAACAGAAACTATGCAGACCAGAAGGGAGTGGCAAGAAATATTCAAAGTGATGAACATCAAGAACCTACAAACAAGATTACTCTACCCAGCAAAGCTATCATTCAGAATTGAAGGTCAGATAAAGAGTTTCACAGACAAGAAAAAGCTAAAGGAGTTCATCACCACCAAACCAGGATTATATGAAATGCTGAAGGGTATTCTTTAAGAAGAGGAAGAAGAAGAAAAAGGTAAAGATAAAAATTATGAACAACAAAATGACAACAAATACATACCTACCAACAAGTGAATCTAAAAATCAAGTGAATAAAAAATCTGATGAACAGAATGGACTGGTGAATATAATAGAATCAGGGACATAGAAAGGGAGTGAACTGACAATTCTCAGGGGGAAGGGGGTGTGAGGGGTGTGGGAAGAGACTGGACAAAAATCTTACACCTATGGATGAGGACAGTGGCAGGGGTTAAGGGCATGGGGTGGGGTGGGGAATCAGGTGGAGGGGAGCTATGGGGGGAAAAAAAAGAGGAACACCTGTAATAATCTGAACGATAAAGATTTATTTTAAAAAAAGTTTTTCTGGTTATATAATATTGGTGTGGAGTCCCTCTGTCATTGACTCCCTCCCTCTATCTATACCTCTCTCTCTCGGCTCCCCCCCCCCCCCCAGCACTTTGAAGATATTATTCCATGTTTTTAATATTTTTTATTGATTTCCAAGAGAAAGGGAGAGGGAGAGAGAAACATCGATGAGAGAGAATCATCCATCTGCTGCTGCTGCCTCTGGCACGCCCCCACACTGGGGATCAAGCCTGCAACCTGGGCATGTGCCCTCAGGAATCAAACCATGATCTCCTGGTTCATAGGTCAATGCCCAACCACTGTGCAACAGTGGCTGGGCGAAGATATTATTAAACTACACACACGTTTTCCAATTCCTTTAACTAAAAATATGCTTGGAATAATTCTGTCCATTTGAAAAAAATACAATCTTCATTTTATATGAGGAATGGCATAAATAATTAACATGCGTTACTTTGAGTTGAGAGTAATGACATTATGTGTGGTATATCGGACTTCAAGGCACAGACAGCTTTTTAACTAGATTCACAGAAATCCCAAGGGTATGGAACTCAAGACACTTTAAAAACTATCTCATTAAGAACATTGATTACGTTTCAATTACACTGACCACAAATGATTATGAAAATTAAAATGAATATTCATAGGAGCCAGGGAGGGTCAGATGCTAGCTACCCAAAGCAGGCGGTAACATCTTGGATAAGTGAAAAACACCTCTAGTGATGGTCAAGGCCCTCACTGGCTAAGGAAGTACCTCCTATGGTTAACTCACTGAAGGAAACTCAATTTTTTTCCCCTACCTTCATGAAGTCCCAGCAAGAAGCCTACATGTATATCCAAATCACAACACTCCCAGCACGCAAAGATAATGTCCTACTCGTATTTGAAACCTCAAACAAAAAATAGAGCCACTTTCTTTAGATGGCAAATTTTTTTTAATATATTTTTATTGATTTCAGAGAGGAAGAAGAGGGAGAGAGAGAGAGAGAAACATCAGTGATGCAAGAGAATCATTAATCGGCTGCCTCCTTTATTTGCATGCCCCACGCTGAGGATCGATCCTGCAACCCTGACAGGTGTCCTTGACCAGAATCGAACCTGGGACTCTTTAATCTGCAGGCTGACGCTCTATCCATTGAGCCAAACAGGCTAGGGCTAGATGGCATAATTTTGTGTCTTTTCCATCACAACTACTCTATCCTCTGGATGTTCTCATAAATAGTCAAGTCTTTCTGACCTGGCAGCCCCACGCCCTCCAGGAAACTCAACTGTAATTTGAAATTGTTTATTTATTATTCAAAGTTCTTCATCTAAATAGATTCCCTACACTTGACCTCCCCACCTAACCTAGTGAAATATGGTCACGTTCAATGTCATCCATTAAAGACCTCACTGACACATGGCCTCTAACAGGAGTCAGACTAGGTGAGATTTCTGTGCTTTGATATAGTCAACGCACCTGAGTTTTTTCCCTCTCAGTACATATGGTTTCCCATATGTCTGAACTTAATTTCTTTGGAAGTAATTAACACATGCGTGAATGTAATCATGTAGATTTATGCACATGACCTTCACATTTTTCATGTGACATTTCCAAATTCACAGACTCTAGAGCTTCTGAGAACGGCATCATCTAAAACCTTTTTCATTTCCTCTAGTTAAGGTAGAAGAATCAATAGCAGAGATTGGAATCACATGAAATGAAGAAAGAATCTCATTTAATGAAACTTGATTATTGTTTGAGGCACTCAAAGAACCGTGAGGGTGTACTCTTACTGGGCTGTTTCTTCTTTCTCTATCTTATGCCACATTCCTAAAGAACAGAGTATTTCTCACCTTGAAATATTTCATACCTGCCTTAGCTGGTTTGGCTCAGTGGATAGAGCATCAGCCTGCAGACTGAAGGGTCCCAGGTTTGATTCCGGCCAAGGGCACATGCCTGGGTTACGGGCTCAAGGCCCAGTGGAGGGTGTGCGGGAGGCAGCCAATCAATGATTCTCTCTCATCTTTGATGTTTCTATCTCTCTCTCCCTCTCCCTTCCTCTCTGAAATCAATAAAATATATTAAAATAAATAAATAAATAAATAAATAAATAAATAAATATTTCATACCCATTTTTATACTTGAATTCAAGGTGCTCACTGGTTCAAGCAAATGTATTTCCCAAATGTCAGGTCATAGATGAGATGCCTGGAGGCTGTGTGTACCCGGATGAGGCAGTGCCCTGACTGTCCAGAGCCCTGGGTCCCAGTCCCAGATCACAGCAAACCATACAACTTTTTGGTTGTTGTTACTCCTCACCCAGGGACATTTTTCCATTGATTTGTACAGAGTGGAAGGCAGAGGGAGAGAAACATCAACGTAAGACACATAGATTGGTTGCCTCCTGCACACACCCCAACCAGGGCCAGGGATGGCGCCTACAAGGGAGGTACATGCCCTTGACCAGAATCAAAGCAGGGACCCTTCCGTCCGTAGGCTGACACTCTATCCACTGACCCAGAGTGGCCAGGGCCAAACCATGCAACTTATTACACAGTCACTTAACTTTTCTGAACCATCTCCTTCCTACAAACTGAGGGCAGGCATTGCTGTTCTGTCTCCTAAAGCTTCTCTGAGGTGTGCTAGCGAGAATCATCTCTACGTATGGATTCCTTCCAGGGGTGGGTAAACTTTTTGACTCGAGGGCCACAATGGGTTCTTAAACTGGAAGGGAGGGGCAGAACAAAAGCATGGATGGAGTGTTTGTGTGAACTAATATAAATTCAAAGTAAAGGAGCGGAGGGGAGAGCAAGAGAACCGGATAGAACAGCCGGATCCGGCCCATGGGCCGTAGTTTGCCCATGGCTGCCTTAGACTATTAGGAGCAGGATTTTCTACAGAGCGAGCACTTATTGAGGGTTTATGGTGTGACATGAACACGTTTTCTTTTTTTTAATACTTATTAAATGGATTGGGGTGACACTCGTCAACATGAACATACAGATTTCAGGTGTGGGTTCCTGTGTTACCAGATCCGTATGTTGCACCGTGTGGCCACCACCCAAAGTCAAATCTTCTGTCGCCTTGTATCAGGACCCCCTTCTCCCCCAACCCCTTCAAGCATTATTTAAGTTTCACCCCAACCTTATGAGTTTGTTTCTGTTTGCAAGGAAAGGAAAGCTGAGAGGGGCTGGCCCCTTTGCCGAAGGTTCCACAGCCAGCAGAGGCAGAGTCCTGTCCTAAGGTGGGACCTGGGCCATCACTCTGAGCCGTGGGGCGCCCTGGAACAGAGCCATGTGCTTTGATGCTCCTGGCTGGTAACAGCAAAACCCACTTAAACCACTTACATAATTAGAAACTTTAAAGCAGTGGTTCTCAACCTTTCTGATACCGTGACCCTTTAATACAGTTCCTCATGTTGTGGTGACCCCCAACCATAACATTATTTTCGTTGCTACTTCATAACTGGAATTTTGCTACTGTTATGAATCGTCATGTAAATATCTGTGTTTTCCAATGGTCTTAGGCAACCCTGCTGGCGGTTCTCAACCTGTGGGTCCCGCAGGGACTGCTGGAGTGGGAGGTACACCTCAGAGTTGTCCTGCCCTGGGCCCAAGGATTGGGTTTGTGGGGTCCAGCACCAGGCAGTCACTGGTCAAGGGCTAAGGTTTGTGTCCAGAAGGGGAGGGAAAGCGTACAAATTGCCAGGTGCTTCCAGCTTCCTATTTGATGGAGGAAAGTGGTTTCCAAGTGGGTTTCTAGAGATCGCGAGGAACCAAATAGAAAGGGATCAAGGAGGCACTAAAGCAGTACAGAGGAGCCCTGGCTGGTGTGGCTCAGTGGATAGAGCGCCGGCCTGTGGACTAAAGGGTTCCGGGTTTGATTCTGGTCAGGGCACGTGCCGGGGTTGCGGGCTCAATCCCCAGTGGGAGGCGTGCAGGAGGCAGCCAGTTCATGATCCTGTCTCATCATGGATGTTTCTATCTCCCTCTCCCTCCCTCTCTGAAATCAATAAAAATATATTTAAAAAAATAAAGGAATAAAATAGTACAAAGGATATGAAGGGATCGAGGCCAGACCCTGCCATCGCCTGCCCGACCCTGGGAAGCAAGGACCATTTGCAGGACTTCCTGCGGATGGCACCTGCTCCGTGCTCTTTAACGGTGTCTCCTGAGCCCTACAGGGAACTGATGGACACGTTGTCGTGTTCAGTGGCCTTTCTGGACCTCAGCTCCTCCCTCTGAGCGCATCTGCAACTCCGTCTCTCGTCTTCGTGAAAGGGCGGGAGAGACCGACTCCATGTTCCCTTTGTTCCATGTCCTCCACCTCGTGGAGTCAGGTTCCCGCCCTAGAACCTCTCCAAGAGCCCAACCCACACTTTTGAATTAGCCAATAGAAATGCAAGAGGAAAGTAAGCCACGCCCTGCCCCATGTGCAACCTGACCCGGACCAATCAGCGGAGGCCACACTATCTCACCCCTCCTACCTCTCCCAGGCCCCCTATAAATCAGCGCGTTTGGGGCCTGGGGCTCTCTCTGCCTCCTGTCGCTGCGTCGGCGAGTGTGGTGGACAGGGAGCTCGAGCTAGCTCGATTAAAGGCTCTTTGCTTTTGCATTGGACTCGGCTCCCTGGTGGTCTTTGGGGATCACGAAATCTGGGCATAACATTCGGAATGGCCATTCCTTTCGGGGCCGATCAGAGCTCCCGTGAGGCCGGTTTTAAACCGGAGAGCAACGCCAGTCCAGCTGGGCGCCCTGGTGTCCTTGCCAGGAGACAAGGCGAAGTGGGCCCAGAGCCGGCTCTCCTCCTGAGCTGATCAGAGCCGCGTGGTCCTGGGGCTTAATGATGACGGGAGGGGTGGTGCAAGGGAGGAGGGGGAGGCAGGGGAGTCCTGTGTTGGGTGAGGCCAGTTTGAAGCAGCCATCTGTCTGTTGCCCCATTCTCCGTGTCAAGGAATTTTTCTAGCTTCCCACTATGTGGGTTCCGCAGGACTACCAGAATACCTCTTGTCAAAATCAAGACGAGAGCGTAGCGGAGAATGAATATGTCACCACCGCTGATAAAAGGAGTAAGAAGCGTTTTCTCCGGCTTTGGTTTGCAATAACGGAGGCTTGGGACTGGGGGAGAGGCCTGTGCAGGAAAGAGCCGAGTGCCGGCAGGTGAAATGACACTTCGCCTACCACCACCTGCCGCCACACTGCAGGCAAGCTCAAGCAAACCTCCGTGCCTCGGAATTTCACCACCTGAACGGTTCTTGTTGCTTACGATGAACAAGGTTTGGTGTAAGAAAGGGGGCCTCCTGTGCCAGGTGGGAGGGAGAGGGGAAGAGGATGGGTGATGGCCGGGAACAATTGGGAAGAACCTAGAAACACTCTGTGGACGCTTCCAAATACATGAACACCCTCCCAGGTCTGCGTGATCCGAATGCCTTTCCTTCTTCTTCTTCTTTTTTTTAAATATATTTTATTGATTTTTTTACAGAGAGGAACGGAGAGGGAGAGTTGGAAACATCGATGGGAGAGAAACATCGATGAGCTGCCTCCTGCACACCCCCCACTGGGGATGTGCCCGCAACCAAGGTACATGCCCTTGACCGGAATCGAACCCGGGACCCTTCAGTCCACAGGCCGACACTCTATCCACTGAGCCAAACCGGTTAGGGCCTGACTTCCTTCTTGGTTGGAGTACGTGACCTTGTTCACATGACACAATCTCCCTGGTTTCCACCTGCTCTCCCACAAGCCCTCGATGGCTTCTTAACTTTTACAGATTACACATTTAGGTGAACAAACTCTTTTTTAAATAACATATTTTTTTATTTCAGAGATGAACGGAGAAGGAAAGAGCGAGAGAAACATCAACGATAAGGGGGAATCATGGATCGGCGGCCTCCTGCACACCCCTTACTGGGGATGGAGCCCAGAACCCGGGCATGTGCCCTGACAGGGAAAGGGACCTCCTGGTTCATAGGTCGATGCCCAACCACTGAGCCACGCAGGCCGGGCTGCACCAACGCTTTCACAATGCAGATATGCTGGTCTGAGTACCTCCCCTGAGAATTTCACACACTAGTATAAAGATGTGACACTGGACACCCCTCCTTCACGAGGCGCATGCCTTCAGGGAGGGAACAGGGATTTTGGAGCCTGGGGCCTCAGAAAGGGACACTGGGGGTGGGCACTGATGAGTTCAGAACCCCAGAGTGCCCTGAGACAGGGGGAAGCGTACACGAAGGCAGAAGTCCTCAACCACAGGGATTTTGTTCCTCTCCCCCAGTGGACGTCTGACAATGTCTAGAGCAGGGGTGGGCAAACTTTTTGACTCGAGTGCCACGATGGGTTCTTAAACTGGACCGGAGGGCCGGAACAAAAGCATGGATGGAGTGTTTGTGTGAACTAATAGAAATTCAAAGTAAAGGAGCGGAAGGGAGAGCAAGAGAACCCTCCGCTCTTTTGGCTCCGCGGGCCGGATAGAACAGCCGAAGGGCCGGATCCGGCCCGCGGGCTGTAGTTTGCCCAGGGCTGGCCTAGAGACATTTTTCGTTGTACTAACTGGGAGGGAATGTTACTGACATCTAGTAGATAGAAGCCACGGGTGCTGCTAAACACCCTACAATGAACAGTACACCCCCCCACCCACACCCACACCCACACCCACACATACACACTCAACAAAGAGCTATCCTGCCCTGAATGCCAATACTGCTGAGCTGAGAATACCTGCTGTAGTGATAAGAAAGTGGGAAGAAAGAATGGAGTAAAAAAAAATTGAAGACAGCCCAGCTGGTGAGGCTCAGTGGCTGAGCATCAACCCATGAACCAGGTCAGGGTTTGATTCCAAGTGAGGGTACATTCCCTGATCCCCAGTGGGGCACGTGCAGGAAGCAGCAGATCAATGATTCTCTCTCATCATGGATGTTTCTAAGTCTCTCTCCCTCTCCCTTCCACTGTCGGAAAGCAATAAAAAATATATATTTTAAAAAATGTTCCCCTCTTCTATTCAAAACATGAAGAACATTTGAGACAAACTTCACCTTCTCTGAGTCCCCTGAGGATTCTAGTTGGCTCCCACTGCCGGTCCCTTAGACCAAAAGATCTTCTCCCGGACTTATTACTTGCCAACTCTTCTAGTTTGAAACCATAGATTTAGGTTGAGAGAACTCTGCTTTCTGAATGTTTCACCTTCTCTTTAAATTAAAAGAACCCCATCTGTTTGGCAGGTGTAATGATGCTCTAAGGCCATCACATTAATGGGAAGTGAGACCTTAATTTTAAGGTGTCCAAGAAAGATTAGACCACAGTGTGCTAAACCGGTTCAGAAAGCTCAGGCAATATGCACCTCCTTGTGTCTGCTCTCCTTTTCATCAGTAGAAAAGAAAAGAACAGAAATTACCATACGAATTATGCAAAGGCAAAAGATGGCGTTGCATTATCAGAGAATGCGAAGACTCCATTCTCAAAGAATAACCTCACACTGACTCCATTTTCAAAGAGTGAACTTTCAAAGAAAGCCTGGGAAAATTACCTGGCTCGTCCTGGGACGCACAGCGGCTGCACAGCAGTTCACAGTAGCCTGGACCACCAAGGAAGAGAGGATGCTAAGAGCTGGACCCCCCTGTAAGTGGCTTCCCACCCCTTAGCGCTTGGTCCGCTAAGAGCACAGAAATGCAACTTGACATCTCAGAGGATGGTGGCAAATGGCCCCTCTTTATCTCAGCCGAGTGCAGGCTGAGTCAGAGCGAATGCCTTGGGTGCAGTGGGAACCATGACTTCCATTTCAGCAGAGCAGCAATCAGACCGGGAAGCCCTCCTTGCCCAACCCCCATGGGGCCCATGGTTCAGTAATTGCCAGGAAATGAATCACAAGGAGCAGTGGTGAGCTGTCAAAACATCTGTTTGCAAAGCCCAAGGGGGAAGGAACACGAAGGCTCAGCTGGCTGGCGGGCTCAGAGGCACACGACTGGACCTCAGCCTAACCGGTTCGGCTCAGTGGATAGAGCGTCGGCCTGCGGACTGAAGGGTCCCGGGTTCGATTCCGGTCAAGGACATGTACCTTGGTTGCGGGCACATCCCCAGTGGGAGGTGTGCAGGAGGCAGCTGATCGATGTTCTCTTTCATCGATGTTTCTAACTCTCTATCCCTCTCCCTTACTCGCTGTAAAAAATCAATAAAGTATATATTTTTTTAAAAAGACTGGACCTCAGTACACACACCTCTGCGGCCATCCATGCACCGGGATTGTATCGGGACATCCTCTCCCAGTTGAGCCACCCAGGGACAGGAAAGATGACTAAGTGACGGAGGTGACCCAATGGGTGCATCAGTGAGCATTACTGCTCAGGGGGGATACACAGGAATATCTGCGGGCAGGCAGAGGACTTGCTGGCAAGTCCCATCCCTTCGAATCTCCTTCTCTGGGAAGTTTATGGGATGAATTACCCTCAGGAAAGGCCACCGTTTTTTGTGAGGAAAGAATGTCAGGGCCGAATTCAAGGCTGGTTCAAGCAGGCAACTCTCCCCCTCTGCCCTGCCCACAGAGCCCGGATGTAAATGAAGAACCTTTAGGACAGAGGTCCTCAAACTTTTTAAACAGGGGGCCAGTTCACTGTCCCTCAGACCGCTGGAGGGCCGGACTATAGTTTAAAAAAAAAACTATGAACAAATTGCTATGCGCACTGCGGGCCCGGGACGAGTCAGCTGCTAAGCAGGACAGGCAGCGGCACCCGGCGGGCCGGATACATGTCCTTGGCGGGCCGCATGTGGCCCGCGGGCCGCAGTTTGAGGACGCCCGCTTTAGGATACCACAGAGCAAAAAGGAAATCTCCCCCTTTGTGAATACAAATTGCCTTAGGGAAGTTTCCCTGATGCTGCCTTCTAAAATCTGTTCTAAGTTTGTACTGTAAATTTGCTAACCAAACTGAAAACCTGCCACTATTAGTTTGCACACGTCTGCACGCAACCCCCCAAATACACGCGTCTCACAGAAGACACTTGAGTCATTTCTATTGTATGTGCTTCATGTTACACAGAAGGATTGTTACTATTTGTTGCTGTTTGTTTTGTTAATCCTCACCCAAGGATATTCTCCCATTGAGAATGGAAGGGAGTGGAAGAGAGTGGAAGGGAGCGGGGAGAGACAGAGAGAGAAACATCAATGTAAGAGAGACCCATGGATTGGTTCCTTCCTGTACCAGCCCTGACTAGGGCTGGGGATGGAGCCTGCAACCTAAGCACGTGCCCTTGACCGGAATCAAACCCTTCAGTCCATGGGCCAACGCTCTAACCACAGAGCCAAACCAGCTAGGGCTGTTACAAACTATTTTAGTGATATCTCGGGGAAACTGTTGGGAGTTTTTGGATGAGTTGGGAATGCACTTTTTTTGTGTCTTTTTGAAATAAGAAATAATAGTCTGCTTGTGGCGAAACTCACCATACAACGTGCTTTTTGGAACAAACCGGTTTGGAAAGCAGGCAATGAATGCGAGGACACGTCTGGTGAACAGAGATAAGCATTAATCTCATCAGAAATCAGGTGATCATTTATTTCATTTGAAATGTACAGTTACGTAAAGAATAGTGGGTTTTTTATAAGGGCCAGTATATTTCACCTTTTTAATTACAAGCCGAAAAACAATTAATTCCTTAAAATGCAGACACTGTATGTTCACACTGAGCTCATCACAATCCCAAAGGCAGGTAACAGCCATCGAGTGGATAAAGCGCCCCCTAAAGGTTAGAGCAGCGATTTTCAAAGTTTTCGTGTCATGGCACACGTGACTAATTACTAAAATTCTGCGGCATACCAACAAATAGAACTTTGGCCGATCTGACCAAAAAATAGGTATAATTTTGATGCATGCACACCGGAGGGCTATTGTTGTGTTGGCTGTTGGAACTATTCCAGGGCCCTCCAAGAATTCTTACAGATGCAAAAAAGTGACCCACTTGGACAAGGTCTGAGTCAGTTCTGCTCCAGCTTAAGACCAAAACACATAAATCTCCCCAACGGAAGTGACACACGCCAGTTCAGGGTACTGCTTTCAGCGTACGAATGAATGCTTGTCATTTCTCTGATTGCCAGCCTTCTAAAGGGTATTCCTGAAGTCAGAAAATTCCCAGCAACCCCAAGAAAACCAAGGATCCTATTGGGTTTTATTATGACAGTCCTCCCTGTGGAAATACACAAATCTCTGATTTGCTATATGCATGCTGTCCCTTTGGTCTTAAAAGAGGAATCTGGCCGAAACCGGTTTGGCTCAGTGGATAGAGCGTCAGCCTGTAGACTGAAGGGTTCCGGGTTCGATTCCGGTCAAGGGCATGTGCCTTGGTTGCGGGCACATCCCCAGTGGGGGGTGTGCAGGAGGCAGCTGATCAATGTTTCTCTCTCATCGATGTTTCTAGCTCTCTGTCCCTCTCCCTTCCTCTCTGTAAAATATCAATAAAATATATTTAAAAAAAAAATAAAAGAGGAATCTGGCTGATCACAACCTTTGAATTGATAGGAGCTTGAATTTTTACTCCAATGAAACATTACCCTTTGGGAAGGTGTCCATTGGATAATAGCTCACAAACAGCAGCAGATCTAATCAGACCAAAGAGAAAGGCAACAGGATCCAGAAAGAGAGAACACTGCTTTGATCAATACTTCAAAGACCTAGTGCATGACTCCTTCAGCAAACACGCGGGTGCGCCCGGCCAACCCGGCTCGGTTACTGGAGACCCCCGCTGTTTACATCACGTTGCCTGTCTTGGTCTCAGATCAAATCTAAAGGCGAAAACCAAACAAGCAGTCTTTCGTTCGGTGCCTACGCACGTTGAGCTGAAACAATGCCAGTGAGGGGAGGGGGTAAAAGAGCCTGTGCGTTGCCCTAACCCTGTGGTCGGCAAACTGCGGCTCGCGAGCCACATGCAGCTCTTTGGCCCCTTGAGTGTGGCTCTTCCACAAAATACCACGGCCTGGGCGAGTCTGTTTTGAAGAAGTGGCGTTAGAAGAAGTTTTTTTTTTCCTTTTTTATTAAGGTATTATATGTGTACATATCTTACCAGCCCCCCCCCCCAGCCCACTCCCATACATGCCCTCACCCCCCAATGTTTTGCATCCGTTGGTTACACTTATATGTATGCATATAAGTCCTTCAGTTGATCTCTTATCTCCCCCACCTCTCCCTAACCTTCCCGCTGTAATTTGACAGTCTGTTTGATGCTTTACTGCCTCTGTATCTATCTTTTTGTTCATCAGTTTATAATGTTTTTTATTATCCACAAATGAGTGAGATCATGTGGTATTTTTCTTTCATTGACTGGCTTATTTCACTTAACATAATGCTCTCCAGTTCCACCCAGGTTGCTACAAATGGTAAGAATTCCTTCTTTTTTATAGCAGCATAGCATTCCATTATGTAGATGTACCATAGTTTTCTGATCCAGTCATCTGCTGACGGGCACCTAGGCTGTTTCCAAATCTTAGCTATTGTAAATTGTGCTGCTATGAACATAGGGATGCATATATCCTTCCTGATTGGTGTTTCTAGTTTCCTAGGATATATTCCTAGGAGTGGGATTACTGGGTCAAATGGGAGTTCCATGTTCAGTTTTTTGAGGAAACTCCATAGCGTTCTCCACAGTGGCTTACAAGAAGTTTAAGTTTAAAAAAATTGGCTCTCAAAAGAAATTTCAATCGTTGTACAGTTGATAATTGACTCTGTTAACTAATGAGTTTGCCGACCACTGCCCTAACCGGTTTGGCTCAGTGGATGGAGCGTCGGCCTGTGAACTGAAGGGTCCCAGGTTCGATTCTGGTCAAGGGCATGTGCCTTGGTTGCGGGCACATCCCCAGTAGGGGGTGTGCAGGAGGCAGCTGATTGATGCTTCTCTCTTATCGATGTTTCTAATTCTCTATCCCTCTCCTCCCTTCCTCTCTGTAAAAAAATCAATAAAATATATTAAAAAATAATAAAATAAAATACCTTTTAAAAAAAAGGCCTGTGCGTTTGCGTTTACAGAACTTCAATCATGTGAAAGGGTCAGAGTTGAGGCCACCACTCAAGGGCCAGGCTACAGAGGGGAGCATCTTGTCCACAGTGGCAGACATCGGCAGGGATCTGCTTCTCACGCACACAGCACTTTGCTAGATGCCACTGGCCAGCCTCTGCTCCGGGCACTGGAGGCACGCCATTGCCTTCTGGCCAGCTGTGTAGGCAGCGCCGGTATTAGCCTTGCCGGGAAACCTGCGAGACCCAACGGGTTCACTCTCTCGTCCCCCTCCAGTGGGTACTGTGGTACCCTAGGAGATGGTCAGGCCCCTCAAGCAGTGATCACCTCTGAAATCAATTTTATTTATATATATGGGGTTTTTTAAAGATGAAGAAGACCCCAGCCAGGGTGGCTCAGTGGTTGAACGTCAAGCTATGAAGCAGGAGGTCACAGTTCGATACCTGGTCAGGGCACATGCCTGGGTTGCAGGCTCCATCCCCAGTGGGGTGTGCAGGAGGCAGGGCATCAATGATTCTCTCTCATTGATGTTTCTATCTTTCTCCCTCCCTCTCACTTCCTCTCTGAAATCAATAAAAATATATATATTAAAGAAGAAGGAGGAGGAGGAAGAAGAGAAGGAGAAGAAGAAAGTGGCAGTAGGAAATATTTTAATGAAGAATTTTCCAGAAACCCTCGGGGTTAATGACTAAATATAGGGCTTCTTTCTAAATCTGTGGTCAAGAATGAAAGTCGTGTAATAAAATTAAATAAAATATGTTGATACTAACAAGGAAATAGAATTTAATTGGCAAAAAACACCTTCCTCCCCATGAACATAGAAGATATTTGTTCAAACGCTGAGAGCACTAATGAAACATACCAGTGCGGATTGCCAACAGGAAATCTGGTATGAAATGATCCTTTACTGGCAGACATTTCATTCATGATCAGGATAAATTGAGCATGTCTGAACACGCTAAATCGTCTATTTCTCATACAGCTGTAAAACAAATACAAAAAAAAACAACAAAACAAAACATTTGCTCCAAAACTTAGATAGCTACACTGGGAAAAAAAGGTTGCAAAAATATATTTCTTACATGTAAAGACAAACTTTAAAAACAATTTTATTCTATTAAACAGTTTGTTATCACAAGAAAAAATATGTATAAGAAATGTGCTATAGTATACTAATTTTAGGAAATAAATTTAAACCCTTGATCTTGTTCTAATATATGTTTATTGCCCTAACCGGTTTGGCTCAGTGGATAGAGCGTTGGCCTGTGGACTGAAGGGTCTCGGGTTCCATTCCATTCAAGGGCATGTACCTTGGTTGCGGGCATATCCCCAGTAGGGGGTGTGCAGGAGGCAGCTGATCGATGTTTCTCTCTCATCGATGTTTCTAACTCTCTATCCCTCTCCCTTCCTCTCTGTAAAAAATCAATAAAATAACTTTAAAAATATATATATATGTTTATTGATTTCAGAGAGGGAGGGAGCAGAAGAAACATCAAGGATGAGAGAGAATCATTGACTGGATGCCTCCTGCACGCCCCACACCGGGATGGCAGGTGCCCTCAATCACTGAGGTAGATGAAGGTTCCTCAGCCTTGGCATTCCTGCCTTTTGGAACTGGAGAGTTCTTCGCTGTGAGGGCTGCCCTGCGAATTGTAGGATTCCTGGCCTCGACTTTCTAGATGGCAATAGCAGCCGTTTCACCAGTGGTGACAACCCAAAAATGTCCCCAGAAGTGGTCTAGTGTACCCTGGGGGCAGAATTAGCCCCAGTTGAGAATGACTAGTACCAATCAATTCATGTCCTAATATCCAAGAGAAATTAATATCCACCAACGTTGAAATATGTTAGCACCTACAGGCTTACCGAAACCAATGATATTTCCTAAGTCATGAATGTGGTAGATATCGGCCTTCAGAGTTCTAATTTATACCTAAACTTGTTGACAAGCATTCTTTGTGATCAAAATCGGGGTACATATTTAATTTGGGGATTCTTTCAGTCTCCAGCAGTACCAGTCAGTGGAAACCAAAATCCTCTCAAATATGTGGATTTATCTTTGCCAAATAATCTAATTATTTACAGAGAAACATACGACAAGAATAGAATCTCAAATGCATTTCAAGAGAAAAAATTTATAAATTCCCCAAAAAGGTGACTGAAAAATGCTATTTGCCAACGATTCATAATTTCAGTTCAAGGAACTTATTTCTACTTTTCCAATGAAATAATCTTTCCATTGTACATTTGTCATTTACATAGAAAATTTTCATAGAAAAATACAGAAGACATATTTGTGAGGGTTTAATTTTGGCCAACTTCTAAATTTAGCAATTACTATTAAATTATCATCTCATCTTTCGTTTCTTTTTTTTTTTTAAATATGCTTTTATTGATTTCAGAGAGGGAGAGAGATAGAAACATCAATGATTGGCTACCTCCTGCATGCCCCACATTGGGGATCCAGCCTGCAACCCAGGCATGTGCCCTGACCTTGACCTCCTAGTTCATAGGTAGATGCTCAACCAGTGAGCCACGCTGGCTGGGCTCTCTTTCATGTCCACTTGTCTCTGATTTTAAAAAAACAATTTAGGGCCGAAACCGGTTGGGCTCAGTGGCTAGAGCGTCAGCCTGCGGACTGAAGGGTCCCGGGTTCGATTCCGGTCAAGGGCACGTACCTTGGTTGCGGGCACATCCCCAGTAGGGGGTGTGCAGGAGGCAGCTGATCGATGTTTCTCTCTCATCGATGTTTCTAGCTCTCTATCCCTCTCCCTTCCTCTTTGTAAAAAATCAATAAAATATATTTTTAAAAATTATTAAAAAACAATTTAGGTTTTTTCTTAACTTCATTATAAAATGTTTGCATCCTGATTATAAAAGTATATACACATTTGGGTTGTACATACATGGCTGTGTTTTATCTTTGTAATAACAATATTTTTAAAGTATCTCCTGAATGTATAAATAATTTGATAAATATGGGCACATCTCTCGCTCAGTGCTTTCCGATGCCATGTTTCTTGTTTATTTCTTTTTGATAAAAAGCCAAGTTCTATGACCCTACTCTAAATTTAAATTTTGTGCTGAGAAATGGCTTTGTATTAGAGTACTAGAGAAACAGTACAGTACCGAATGCAAGATATAAAACACTATTCTGAAATCTAAGCATCACCCTTTTAATCTTCTAAACAGCTAAATGGTACCTATAACATCATTACTTATGCATGCCAATAAACCTTTTTTTTTTTTTTTCAGTTTTCTGATATGGAGAAAGCATGAATTTTGATTTCTTAAAAATTTTTTTCGTTATCTGATAGTCACCAAAAATCAAGTTGTTGCAGCAAGGAGAAAGAAAATTACCAGAGCCGGCTGGTGTCACTCAGTGGTGACCTATGAACTAGGAGGTCACGGTCAGGGCACATGCCTGGGTTGTGGGCTACAGGTTCGATCCCATTTGGGGCATGCAGGAGGCAGCCAATCAATATTTCTCCTTCATCATTGATGTTTCTCTCTCTCTCCCTCTCCCTTCCTCTCTGAAATCAATAAAAAATATAAAATAAAATAAAATTAGATACCACCAGGGGTCATTCTACTGATGACAGTTCAAAAAAAAAAAAAAAAAGAGATGAGCCCTAGCCAGTTTGGCTCAGTGGATAGAGCGTCGGCTTCTGGACTGAAGGGTCCCAGGGTTCGATTCCTTACAGACTCCTACCCAGCCAGGGCCCTGGTCAGGAGGCAAGCAATCAATGTGTTTCTCTCACATCAGTGTTTCTCTGTCTCTCCCTCTCCCTTCCACTCTCTCAAAAAAATCAATGGAAAAAAATATATCATTGGGTAAGGATTTAAAAATAAAATAAAATAAGTAAAAAATAAATTAAAGCCCTAACCAGTTTGGCTCAGTAGATAGAGCGTCGGCCTGCAGACTCAAGGGTCCCAGGTTCCATTCCGGTCAAGGGCATGTACCTTGGTTGTGGGCACATCCCCAGTAGGGGGTGTGCAGGAAGCAGCTGATCGATGTTTCTCTCTCATTGATGTTTCTAACTCTCTACCCCTCTTCCTTCCTCTCTGTAAAAAAACCAATAAAAAATATTTTTAAAAAAATAAAATAAATTTAAAAAGAGATGAATTCCTAGGAGTTTGGTTAAAACTAAATTGAAGGGCTATTTTTACTCTGGTTTCTCTCTCTTCCCCATGAGTGTTCGTTCCCTTAACATGCCATTGGCAGGTTTTCTTCTTATTCATCTTTGCAATTAGAAGCACTGCTAACCCCATGGCTTGGTTTTCTCACACCCACCCCCCCTGCTCCTAAATTATGCAAATAGATGCATAACTGCCTTTTCAAGTGAATTGATTTTAACTTTGTTTTGGATATTTCTAACCGCCCCTGGAGTTGGCTGGCAACTTTGCAGGAGGCTGCAAATCAGAGTTGCCAGAAAGTTCCTTAGTATAAAAGCACGAGTGCTGCTCATGATAATGACCTCGCAGTGGTCTCTATACACCTCTCAGCTCAAGCCAGAGCCAGAGCTCAATGACCTTGTCCTTGATGCTTGGTCATTTCTTGCCTCCGGGACTGACTCCGTCACTTTGTAATTAATCTGTACTTTGCAGGTTCTAATGAAAGTTTTATATTGTAAAATGCAAACACAGCAATCTATATTTCGCCTAGTGCTCACATATTATCACTCTCAACAAACTCTCTCTCTCTCTCACACACACACACACACACACACACACACTCACACTCATTGTTAAAAGGACATCCTCCGTCCACCTTGGCCAGCCACACAGTCAACCAGTCCATTCATTCTTGCTCATGCTGATTCTTTTGCTGAACCCCAAGGGCCCATGTAGAAACTTCAAGAAGGGAAGCGCATTATGTGCAGGCCGGCTAAGAAATCCATTAGCCAGGGATTTCATTTCACGGTGGATCATGCAGAAGGAAAGGGCAGAACAGATCTCCCTGAGGCAACTGAATTCACCCAGGCTTTGAACAGGTGCCATGTGCAGAGATCTTTCAAGCCGCGTGACAATACAAAAATGTGACAAGACAAACTGAACGAAGCACCCGTGCTGCCCCCAGGGAGGGTGGCTGCCCTGTTTCGGTGGCCCCCAATGGTCTGCGGCTATTCCAAACCTCCCCAATCCCAATCCGGCCACTGATGCCTCCCGTGGAAGCTTCCGTGAGCACACATCTTCCAGCCGCAAGCCATGAACTGCACGTGCTCGGGGCAGAAATAGAACAGTGGGGGCTAGCTAGAGTTAAGAAACATTCATCAGGCTGTTTGATCACCGGGTTTGTTCCGTTCTGATTCAAGAAAGCACATTCGGATCGGGCTGGGAGCTCACCTGGGAGGTAACACGGAAATGCTGTGCATTCTCTCCATCTGAGACCTGCCTGTTCTCACATTCGCTACCTTGTTGCCGAAACAATGGAGTCCACCCTTGGTCACCTCCCCCTGCCCCCCAGCCCTCATGGCCTGTAATCTGTCACATTGGACCCATTTGTATTCCTTTTGTCTACTTCCCCGTGCCTGGAATCCTATGGCATACCCATTTTTTTAAAGAATATATTTTATTGATATTTCACAGAGAGGAAGGGAGAGGGATAGTGAGCTAGAAACATCGATGAGAGAGAAGCATCGATCAGCTGCCTCCTGCACACCTCCCACTGAGGATGTGCCCGCCACCAAGGTACATGCCCTTGACCGGAATCGAACCCGGGACCTTTCAGTCCGCAGGCCGACGCTCTACCCACTGAGCCAAACCAGTCAGAGCGAAACTACTGTGTTTTTAATCTCATCTGTTCCCAATCAAGGTGAAAAGTCTAGCTGCACCCTAGAATCAGCTAGGTTCCAGAAGGTTTCAGAAACACACAGAATCCCAGGACTCCCACCTCCCTCGGAGATTCTCATGGAGCGAATCGAATCGGAGGGGGGCCAAGAAATCTGTGTTTTTCTAAAGTTCGCCCAAGTGCGTCTTCTGTGCAAGGAGCTGGCAACTACGGATCTCATGCAATCGCCTCGCCGCTGGTTGTAAGAAGTTAGATATGAAGAAGCTGAGCCACATGGGGCCTTGGCAGGCTGTTCACCACTTCTCACCAGTGCTTCGGGGGAGCACAGGGGAAAAAGAGCTGCTAAGCTAAGAGGAAACTATTGGGGAGAAAAGCCAAGCCATGTGCTAACTGTTTCACAAGAACTGCATCATCTGATCCTTCACAATGAGGCTGCCACACATGTCCTCAATGTGCTCAAAATGAGACATCTCGCGGAGGTACGCAGCTCTAGATCCAGCCGATTTCAGAGCCTGAACATACCCACTGTCCTCTCTATACAAACTACATATCTGAATTGGAATTATTCTTTTGTGATTAGAAAAGGGAGAAGTCGCCCTAGCCGGCTTGGCTCAGTGGGTAGAGCATCGGCCTGCGGACTGAAGGGTCCCAGGTTCGATTCTGGCCAAGGGCACATGCCTGGGTTGCAGGCTCGGTCCCCAGTAGGGGGCGTGCAGGAGGCAACTAATCAATGATTCTCTCTCATCATTGATGTTTCTATCTCTCTCTCCTTCTCCCTTCCTCTCTGAAATCAATAAAGACATTTAAAAAAAAAAGAAAAGGGAGAAGTCTTTTAATAATCTTTTAGATAACTCTGTATATTCCTTTTTGGTACTATACTAAAACTCAGCGTTAAGAATATCTTAAAAGTTAGCTGCAATATCAAATCTAAAACCATATCAATAAACTTTTCATATTCTTTTACATTAAAATCCACGCATCTAGCCGAAACCAGTGTGGCTCAGTGGATAGAGCGTCGGCCTGCGGACTGAAGGGCCCCGGGTACAATTCCGGTCAAGGGCATGTACCTTGGTTGCAGGCACATCCCCAGTGGGAGGTGTGCAGGAGGCAGCTGATCGATGTTTCTCTCTCATCGATGTTTCTAGCTCTCTATCCCTCTCCCTTCCTCTCTGTAAAATATCAATAAAATATAATTTAAAAAAAAATCCACCCGTCTATCTTGCACTTGAATGGACCTGTACTCTGCACAATTTTGTAATATCATACA
Organism: Plecotus auritus; assembly: GCF_963455305.1. NCBI lineage: Eukaryota > Metazoa > Chordata > Mammalia > Chiroptera > Vespertilionidae > Plecotus > Plecotus auritus. The sequence goes on along the minus strand of NC_137784.1, from coordinate 5,634,625 downwards.
TTGATCATTAGGAAAATATTGGTTGAGTTTTTGAGATCTTCAAAACGTTAAAACATTTTATTGATAAAATAGCAAATAATCACATTCATTTATATACCACCGATCTCATCAGAAAAGTCGTTAAGTATTGGGATACTGTACAGCTCATGGTGGCACACTCAAGTATTTCAAAATTTGAATTTTCATTAGAGAACTTTTATTTTGCCTGGCCGCGGTGGCTCAGTACTTCAGGTCACGGTTCGATTCCCGGTCAGGGCACATGCCCAGGTTGTGGCCTTGAACCCAGCGTGGGGCGTGCAGGGGGCAGCTGATCAATATTCTCTCTCATTATTGATGTTTCTATCTCTCTCACCCTCTCCCTTCCTCTGATATCAATAAAAACACATTTTAAAAAAGAAAACTCATATTTTATCACTGTCAGTTGGTTTTCTTAAAAGTGGCAGGCTTGCCAAAACCGGTTTGGCTCAGTGGATAGAGCGTCAGCCTGCGGACTGAAAGGTCCCAGGTTCGATTCCGGTCAAGGGCATGTACCTTAGTTGCGGGCACATCCCCAGTGAGAGGTGTGCAGGAGGCAGCTGATCAATGTTTCTCTCTCATCGATGTTTCTGACTATCCCTCTTCCTTCCTCTCTGTAAAAAATCAATAAAAAAATATATTTTTTAAAAAAAGTGGCAGGCTCTCTTCATTCAGTTTCAATAAAATGTCTCCCGAATACTCAAGGAGTGCGTATTTCTACTGTGTTCTTCCAGTAAAGATGTTGTTTCACGAAACAAGGAGCTCCTTAAGGTTGGAAGGCGCTTGCGAAGTGGGTTTTCTGGCGCCAGCTACAGTGCTTCACAAGGCAGAAGTGCTTCGTGCCTCTTTATTTCATCACACTCCATACCAAAGGACGTGTACTCATGAATGGAGCTTTAATACCATTTGCAATGTTCACTGATTCATTGATGCCATTGTACATGAAACAGGCCTCGCGCTATTTTGCTTGGTTTCTGTTGTTTTTCTACTGAGAATGCCATGCAGTGAGGAACAGCCCAATGCCTTTCAGTGAAGGTTCGTCCCACTGCCCGGATCGTGTAGCTCTGTGGTTGAGCGTTGACCTATGAACCAGGAGGTCAACCACTGAGCCACACAGGCCGGGCTGAACACACCTCGCTGATACCCCTGACTTGAATGCGTGATGAAACAGAAAAGGGCCGAAACGGGTTTGGCTCAGTGGATAGAGCGTCAGCCTGCGGACTGAAGGGTCCCAGGTTCGATTCCGGTCAAGGGCACGTACCTTGGTTGCGGGCACATCCCCAGTAGGAGGTGTGCAAGAGGCAGCTGATCGATGTTTCTCTCTCATCGATGTTTCTAACTCTCTATCCCTCTTCCTCCCTCTCTGTAAAAAATCAATAAAATATATTAAAAAAAAAAAAAGCAGAAAAGGGAAAGAGATGTTATCCCAACATGCAATATGATTATCTGATCATTTCCTGCCAGAATATCTCCTCCCGATGCCACCAACTTCGCCTTATCTCTCTACTGGTTTCGTAAGAGAAAATTACAAAAGGAGCCCCTGTCATATATAAAATTTGATAAGTTTTATGCAAACAAGAGATAAAAAACTAATTTACTAGTATGCTTCACTTAACATCATGAAAACCACCCATATATCCTTCAATGGATTCAGCCTTCTAAAGATAAAAAAAAAACAAGGCTTCTCTCTAATTCATAACTACTTCCCTAATAATTTACCTGGCAACAAAGGCAAAGTAATAAAAACACCTCCTGGGCCCCAGAAGAAAACATTCTACTCCGATGGTGGCCATCTTTGTCTCCTCTACTGTCGGGCATTCAGCCATCTGCGTGTGCAAGCAAGTTGTAATATCCCAGAAATCCATTGAGCATTGGAAATCAACCATCAAGAAAGGTGAACAAGCTCTCTGAAATGCCAAGTAAGTTTGCCTTCCACCAGAATCATATGAACTCGGTGGGAACTTGGACATATTAAAAGCTTAAGCTCCTAATGTCAATATCAGAAGTTGTAGATCATGCCTGGTGCACTAGACCTTCTCACTGGTCCTGCAGGCCCGGCAGTGCCAGCAGGACTGAAAGATTTCGAGTTTGTAACTGACCTGAAATACAGGCCACAAGTGACACAATGGCATCGCGGTAGAGCTCTTAAATAATCTATTTCCATTATTATTAGAATATCAAATGTGACATCACTGGTGTCCTAACATTATCATAAAACATGTTCCACAAGGTACTCTCCCAAACATTAGTTCCATTAGATTTTCCTTAAACCAAGTTCAAGAGCATTCTAAAGAGTAGGACAGCCCTAACCGGTTTGGCTCAGTGGATAGAGTGTTAGCCTGTGGACTGAAGGGTCCCAGGTTCGATTCCGGTCAAGGGCATGTACCTTGGTTGCGGGCACATCCCCAGTAGGGGGTGTGCAAGAGACAGCTGATCGATGTTTCTCTCTCATCGATGTTTCTAACTCTCTATCCCTCTCCCTTCCTCTCTGTAAAAAATCAATAAAATATATTTAAAAAAAAAAGAGTAGGACAAGTGAGTCTTTTTTTTTTTAATATGTTTTTATTGATTTCTCAGAGGAAGGAAGGGAGAGGGAGAAAGACAGAAACATCAATAATGAGAGAGAATCATTGATTGGCTGCTTTCTGCATGCCCCTTACTGGGGATTGAGCTGGCAACCTGGGCATGTGCCCTTGACCTGAATTGAACCCAGGACCCTTTAGTCTGCAGGCCGACGCTCTATCCACTGAGTCAAACCAGCGAGGGTGGACAACTGAGTCTTTAATGTTATTGGGAAGTACAGTCCCCAAAGGGGTGGTATGATATTCAGCATTTTCAAACTGTACTTGGCCAAAGGTTTCTCTTTTGTAGGGTCTCTGAAGGGACATCCAGGGGCTCCCCAAAACATACATGAGGAGCATTGAAATGGACAATTGATAATTACAAATCACTGAGAAAATCTGGATCAGAAACAGAAAATTAGAAAATGGATTGCACCCCACTTAGGCCCCAGGTTTAATCTTCACTGAGATTCCTCACTTACTTAACTTCACTATCGCTCACTGTTCATACCCTGTAAGAGGAAACTTTGTGAGATGCTAGGAATTCCTAGAAAACTCCTTCCAGGAGAAAGCAGGCTCTTCCTTGTCCAAATGATTACAGGTCCCACCACTGCAGATAATTCCACCCAATGAAATATCCCTAGATCTGCATAAAAGAATCTGCGCATGTCCAGCCAGCGTGGCCCAGTGGTTGAGTGTGGACCCATGAACCAGGAGGTCATAGTTCGACTCCCGGTCAGGGCACATGACTGGGTTGGGGGCTCCATCCCAGGTAGGGGGTGTGCAGGAGGCAAACAATCAATGGCTCTCTCTCATCATTGATGTTTCTATCTCTCCCTTCTTCTCTGAAATCAATCAATCAATCAATCAATCAATATATATATTTTAAAGCAGCAGCAGAGATGCCACCACAAAGCTGCACCTGAGGGGGGAGGGGGGGACGGCTGTTCCATCTCCAGTTCAGCTGTGGAATTCCCAAAGGAGAGAAGGACCACAGGACCTCCTATCTCTGCGTGGCTCACACTAGGTTCGGGGAGCGCTCAGAGCCCTAGAGAATGTTGCTATTGATTAAGCATTAGCATCACTCCCTTATGGAAAGCGCCATGGGGATGGCCATCTATCTTGCCTGAGCTTTGGTTAAACAACTCTGGACCAGTTTATGATGAATGGGGAAAACAGCCTGCCCTCGTCTTATTTGCCATAATCGCTCCTTCTATTTCCTGTTCCCCTGGGTACATTAGCGCTGACTTATACACATGACGGTGGTGCTAATAAAAAAGATTTATGTGCAAGGAAGATTTTATTCCTTCCATCAAATGTTTACTTAAGGAGGCTTTATTACCTAAAGTACTATCCTGACTCGGCGCACAAGCAGATTTATCTTTTTAAACTCATTTCCTATCTTTCCATACTTCAAAACTCAGTCTGTCGCGAGGATTTGAGAGAGCGCACAAATTTCGACTCGGCATATTGTTTGTCTCAGAGACAGGATTTTTCAGGAAGGAGAAGTGTTAGACTATTACTGCTAGAGGCTTAGAAACGGGCGCGGCTGTTTCTCAAGATACAGAGAAAGGAGCTTTATTCAAAGGCTATCTTTGGGACGACAGGACTTGTACAAATTGGAAATGGACTTTTCCTAACTGGAACACATGTTAGAAAACGGAGACATGGTACATATGAAAAATCCATCAAGAGCTATGTCCTTTATCCCAGTAATATTATTCATAAATTCATAGATATTCATTCTAAGAAAACAATTCCAGACCCAGCCGGTGTTGTGAAATGGTTAGAATATCGGCCTTAGCACCCAAATGTCATGGGTTCAATTCCCTATCAAGGGCATGGACCTAGGCTACAGGTTCGATCCCCGGCCCGGCAACCAATTGATGTGTCTCTCTCACATTGACGTGTTGTTTTTCTCTCCCCCCACCCCCCCCCCCAAGCTCCCATCCTTCCATTCTCTCTGGAAAATCGATGGGAAAATATCCTTGGGTGAGGATTAACCCAAATAAATAAATAAATAAAAACAAGCTAATGCTAAGGAAGAAAAATAAAACCCATCTGAACAGAGGAACCCACTGCAAGACTGGACTCAGCACAAAATCAGAGCCAAACTCAACGTCGCATAAGAGGCACGTGTAGGCCCAGCTTACCAAGAGAGACTTCTGGAACAAGAGCCGAAGGAAACAAAAGGAAGGGAACTGCATTGTGGGCAGGCCGGGAGGAAAGAAAGATACCATTCTCACCTTCAATCGCGGTCACTGGAAAACAGCTTTAGCAGCAACATGTACTAGAATAAGTAATCCTTCACCTGAAATTCCCTCTCTTCTTTGCACCGCTCTAAATTCTATTCATCTAAAATACCCAAGCTAGCCCTAACTGGTTTGGCTCAGTGGATAGAGCGTCGGCTTGCGGACTGAAGGGTCCCAGGTTCGATTCCGGTCAAGGGCATGTACCTGGGTTGCAGGCACATCCCCTGTAGGAGGTGTGCAGGAGGCAGCTGATCGATGTTTCTCTCTCGTCAATGTTTCTAACTCTCTCTCCCTCTCCCTTCCTCTCTGTAAAAAAATCAATAAAATATATTTAAAAAAATAAAATACCCAAGTTACTCCACAAGGCGTGGCTCAGTGGTTGAGCATTGACCTATGAACCAGGAGGTCACCATTCAATTCCAAGTGAGGGCACACGCCCCAGTTGCGGGCTTGATCCCCAGGATGGGGTGTGCAGGAGACAGCTGATCCATGATTCTCTCATCATTGATGTTTCTATCTCTCTCCCTCTCCTTTCCTCTGAAATCAATAAAAGATTTTTTTTAAAAAATTTTTTTAAATAAACTACCATACCCAAGTTAAGTTCCACATTTACCACATAACTGTGAGTTTTTTTTTGTTTGTTTTTATTCACTCCATATCAACTTCCTAACCAGCAGTTCTCATCTAGGGCCAATTTTGTCCCCCAAGTAACACTTGGCGATATCTGGAGGCATGCTTGGTAGGCCAGTGGTTATCTACAAGATAGAAGTGAGGGATGGTGCCGAACATCCTACAATACACCGGGAAGCGCCCCTGCCGCAGTCTAGAAAGATCCAAAATGGCAAGTGTGCCAAGGCAGATAAACCCTGCAGGAAGGCATACAATTACGTGAAGTCTTAAAAAAATTTTTTGTGCCGAAACCGGTTTGGCTCAGTGGATAGAGCATCGGCCTGCGGACTCAAGGGTCCCAGGTTCGATTCCGGTCAAGGGCATGTACCTTGGTTGCAGGCACATCCACTTCTAATTATTTACCCAAGAGATATAAAAGTGTTATGTCTAGCCCTAGCCGGTTTGGCTCAGTGGATAGAGCGCTAGCCTGCGGACTGAAGGGTCCCGGGTTAATTCCTGGTCAGGGCACATGCCTGGGTTGCTGACTCCATTCCCAGTAGGGGGCGTGCAGGAGGCAATCAATGATTCTCATGGATGTTTCTCTCTCTTCCTCTCTGAAATCAATACACATATTTAAAACAAAACAATCTGTGGTGAACCACACTGCACAGGGTCCTTGTAAGTCATGCAATTTTGATAGTCATGTCTACCCTCCTCAGCAGCTTTAATTAAAGTCGCCTCTAGCGTTCTGTTATTTTGGAGCTGACTTATTTCCTTTTCTCAATTTAGGGCCGAGGGTGGGCTATGCTAGAAGTAGCAACAACCTTGATGATGGATTCTGTAAACGACCACAGCTAAAACCTCCGACAAGACAAATTTGTACTTCTTTCATTACGGTTCACCCCAATTTGGCACAGTTCACGAAGTCATTGAAAATCTTTACAACAATTTATTTTAAACAAATATCATTGCACATTAATAGGATGTTACTAAGATTAATTGCTTTTCCTAAAGAGTTCATCTCACAGATTCCTAAGTTCTTGACTTCTGTTCTCATTAATTCAATTAAAAATGTTAATGCAGCCCTGACCGGTTTGGCTCAGTGGATAGAGCGTCGGCTTGCGGACTCAAGGGTCCCAGGTTCGATTCCGGTCAAGGGCATGTACCTTGGTTGCGGGCAAATACCCAGTAGGGAGTATGCAGTAGGCAGCTGATTGATGTTTCTCTCTCATTGATGTTTCTAACTCTCTCTCCCTCTCCCTTCTTCTCTGTAAAAAAATCAATAAAATATATTTTTTTTTAAAAAAGAATGTTAATGCATACCTATAACTAAAATCCATTTAAAGCGTTTATTGCTCAGGTTCAATTTAAAAAAGTACCAAAATGAAGAGGTACCTCGGTTTTTCCTGACATCTTGATATTGATGAATACATTATTCCATGAAAAGTTAAGCATTTCCCTACTGAAATTGGCCATGAACATCTAAATGGAGTGGAGGGCGGCGGGAGAGGAAAAATTAAGTTTGAATGGCAACATATACTCTGGCGGGCAAACTTTGTCTGTAAAAGTCCAGAGTAAATATTTCACTTTGCAGAACATATGATCTCCTTCATAACGACTCAATCCTGTCCCTGGGAGTGCGCAAACAGCCAGAGGAAACACGCAAACGAATGAGGATTACTGAATTCCAATAAAACTTCATTTACAAAACAGGCTGAAGTTTGCTAACCGCTGACTAAGGTGAAAAATGTTTTAAAAGCGTGGGGGAAAAAAGACATAACGAAAATATGATTTCCTGAGATAAACTATAAGGACTATACAGTTTGCCAATTAAGAATATCAAGCTTATTATCCCCTATGGATTGGAACATCAAAAATATTACTTCTTGCTTTCATAATTTTCTTTTTTTTAATATATTTTAATTGATTTTTTACAGAGAGGGATAGTTAGAAACATTGATGAGAAACATCGATCAGCTGCCTCCTACACACCCCATACTGGGGATGTGCCCGCAACCAAGGTACATGCCCTTGACCGGAATGGAACCCGGGACCCTTCAGTCCGCAGGCCGACGCTCTATCCACTGAGCCAAACCGGTTAGGGCTTGCTTTCACAATTTTCATTAAAGAAATGAACTCATTTAAATAGCACAGGAACCTGGGACCCTTCAGTCTGCAGGCCGACGCTCTATCCACTGAGCAAACCGGTTAGGGCTTGCTTTCACAATTTTCATTAAAGAAATGAACTCATTAAATAGCACAGGAAGTTTCTTTGTCTATTACCGGGGATTATGGACAGGCTTTGAGAAGACCGACCAGAGGAGCTTCTGACCTACTTCTCTTTGTTTTCACCCTTCCCTTTCTTTTGGAAAATCTCGGAGCAGCCCTGCAGAAGCTTACTTTCCAAAGACCATGAAAAACCATCTCTGGCCCTAACCGGTTTGGCTCAGTGGATAGAGCATGGGCCTGCGGACTGAAGGGTCCCGGGTTCGATTCCGGTCAAGGGCATATACCTTGGTTGCAGGCACATCCCCAGTAGGGGGTGTGCAGGAGGCAGCTGATCGATGTTCCTCTCTCATCGATGTTTCTAACTCTCTATCCCTCTCCCTTCCTCTCTGTAAAAACCAATAAAATATATTTAAAAAAAAGAAAAACCATCTCTGGCAAGGAGGTCAGTCCGAAGCTCAGGATGGCAGTGGCAGAACCAAGGGATGCCAGGGATGTCAACCCACCACCCACAATTATTTCAATAACGTCCACTGACCTTTTGTCAGTTATGTGTGAAATACGGGCATACATTCAGCTCCAAGACCAGTCTCCTGGTCGCCTCCTCTCACATATACATTGCACATTGTCCAAGACTGCCACTGGCATCCGTCTGCTGTAGAACTTCTGCAGGCCCCAGAAAAGGGTACTGATTGTTTTAACCTTAGGGCAAAGCAGAGGGCTGTGGTAGCCACAGACTTTAAAGGCAGAGCCCTAACCAGTGTGGCTCAGTGGATACAGCATCAGCCTGCAGACTGAAGGGTTTGATTCCGGTCAAGGGCACATGCCCGGATTGCGGACTCCATCCCCAGTGGGGAGCATGCAAGAGGCAGCCAATCAGTGATTCTCTCTCATCATTGATGTTTCTATTTCTCTCTCCCTTCCTCTCTGAAATCAATAAAAATATATATATTTTTTTAAATGGCAGACACTTCTAGATTTTTTTTTTAATATATTTTATTGATTTTTTACAGAGAGGAAGGGAGAGGGATAGAGAGTTAGAAACATCGATGGGAGAGAAACATCGATCAGCTGCCTCCTGCACATCCCCCACTGGGGATGTGCCCGCAACCAAGGTACATGCCCTTGACCGGAATCGAACCCGGGACCCTTCAGTCCGCAGGCCGACGCTCTATCCACTGAGCCAAACCGGTTTCGGCAGACACTTCTAGATTTGAAGGTTTGGTTCCGACGCAGAAACAAAAACCTTTGTTACAACAAAGAAGCAGAGCTAGAGGCCGAGAGTAATCCTCAGGAACTAGATTAAGAATCTGATGTTATTCGGGGATGGGACCCAATTTCTAAGTGCAGGGAGAGGGCTTTCCCCACACTAACAGGCCATTCTCCGCAGGAGCTGGGTGTCCTCCGAGTCAACTCCATGCTGACACCATCAACCCGGAGAGAGCAGCCGACCCCACGGGGTAAGGTCTGTCCCATTACACTAGCCTGCACCAACACCACTCCAGACTCCAGATGCAATCCACGCGCTCACCTGGGCTTCAAACCACCGCGTGTACACCAGAGATTCCTCAGTTTCCCCGGCCAGAGCTGCTCACAGAGATGCACTTCACTGACAAGATCACTGGTTTATTAGAAAAGGATATAACTCAGGAACAGCCAATCAGGAGACATGCAGAGGGCAGGGGATGTGGGATGGGGCAGGGGACTTCCATGCCAGGGACTGGACAGGTTCACCAACAGGAAGTTCTCCAAAGCCCCTCCTTTTGAGTTTTTATGGAGTCTTCATTACATAGGCATGATTGATTGACTCATTGGCCATTGGTGATTGATTCACCTTCCAGCGCCCTCTCCCCTCCCAGGAAATCAGGGGGTGGGACTCAAAGTTCCCAATCTCTAGTCCAGGTGGGTTCCCCTGGGCACCAGCCCCCATTCCTTGGGGCTTTCCACATCAGCTCATTAACATAAACCCAGCAGGGGTGGAAGGTGAATAGCAAAAAGCCCATTGCAGGCTGATGGCTCTGGGGGAATCTCAATGGCTGAGGACAAAGGGGTAAATATTATAACAAAGGATACTCCCAATGCTCTTATAGCTCAGGAAATTCCAGGGCCTTGGGGAGCTGTGAGCCTGGAACCCAGGACAAAGTGAGAAAGATTATTTTGGTCATCCGAATGACCAACTATGTATTTCTCATCAATCACAATTTTGCCATGTTTTCTACTAACAGAGGATGGGGAAACAGTGAAATGAATGTGACCTCCAGATACAAAGATGAGCGAAGGTTCCAGAGATGAGGGAGAATGTTAGCCTGGGACCCTGAGTTCCCCTTTAGAGTTATGGATGAAACAGGGCCACATGACAAGCTCAGGGGAGGCCTGCCTGATGGCCTTGCAAACTCAGAGACCTACAGGAACCACAAAGGATGGGCTGCAATGAAAAACTTTTTTAGCTAAAAAGCAGCTTATGGTGGGTAGTCACGTCCCAGGCCGCTATCCTCCCTGACGTAGGTCAGTCTTTACCTGAACTGAGCCTATTGCCTTTTTCCATCTAAGATAGCATATCATTGGAATGTCTGAAGCATAGTAACCTCCATCGTGGGTAAAAACTGCTGTTTAAAATGTAACCCTGCTATTCTGGCTTCTGTAAACATTTGCTGGCTTAAATAATAGGGAAAAATAAGACTATTCCCCATTCCAGAGAGACCATAAACTATGCCCCAGATGGAGCTGTCAGTGCTGGCGCCAGGCCAGGCCTTCAGATTGGTCTCACGGCCCAGTCCCAGCACACAGGACTTTTTCTCAGAAGGTCCGGAAGGGTCATTCCAAATGTGGAGAACAAAGAGCTGAAAAACATAGAAATAGCAACGACTTCTGAAAGGGCAGGGAGAGACTGACTCCACGTTCCCTTTGTTTCATGTCCTCCACCTCGTGGAGTCAGGTTCCCGCCCTAGAACCTCTCCAAGAGCTTAACCCACACTTTTGAATTAGCCAATAGAAATGCAAGAGGAAAGTAAGCCGCGCCCTGCCCCCATGTGCAACCTGATCCCGACCAATCAGCGGAGGCCACACTACCTTACCCCTCCTACCTCTCCCAGGCCCCCTATAAATCAGCGCGTTTGGGGTCTGGGGCTCTCTCTCTCTCCACCTCGCCGCTGCGCCGGTGTGTGTGTGTGGGACTGAGCTCGAGCTAGCTCGATTAAAGGCTCTTTGCTTTTGCATCGGACTCGGCTCCCTGGTGGTCTTTGGGGATCACGAAATCTGGGCATAACACTTCCACCATAGTGGGCCCCAGAATTTGAGAAGCAAGACTTTCCTCTGGGCCTGCTAGCACGAGCAAACAAGACTCCAAATAAATTTGGCTTATTGATTAAGGCATCTTCTGACTTACAATATAACATGTCAACGTAATTTGCCTTTTTCTGGACCCTCAAAGCACAGGCACCGCCGTGTGGAGACCACCAGTCCACATTGTTACTGAGTTAATTGTTGAGTGTTAACAATCCTGCACCCACCTAAGAAGTGTGTCTATCATTTGACTTCATTCCTATTGACCCAACCCCACTGTCCAAGCCCCCCAACCGAGCCCCCAAACCCACTAAGGACCAAAGCTTCCCGCCAGCAGCTGCCATCATGGACCAATACTCTTAGCTCATTGCTGTGTAGCCCTTCCCTTTGGATAGCCCCATTCCCCCATCCCCTTTTCTTTAAATAAATTCAAGTTTTCTTTATTCACCTTCTGTTATTGCTATTGAGCCTGCCCGCACACCACCGACTTGAATCTTTCACACACATGTGAATATATACACGAATATACGCACATGCACACAGAAATATATATACATATACACACACATATGTATATCAAGAGGGAAACTTGGATTTCTTGCAAACAAGCAATGAATTGTATATTGTGTCTTTAGCCATGATTCATTGGTCAGTAGTAAATTGATGTGCAACAGGGGATAAATAAAAACAGGTAAATAACTGGGCATAAATCAAGTTCGATGACGGAGTTCTGACTTTTCCCTAGTCTGGAACTCAGGATCTTGGAGAGCTAAGTGACACAGGATTTTCAAAGGAAAATATGTGCCCTGGCAGAGTATCTCAACTGGTGGTAGTGTCGTCCTGATATACCACGTTTTCAGGTTCAATCCCCAGTTAGGGTACATGCAAGAACCAATCTCAATCTCTCTCTCCCCTCCCCCCACCCGCCCCTTCCTCTCTCTCAAAACTAAATCAATAAATTATTTTCAAAAGGAAAATATTGCTCTTACTCAGCGGCAAAAGAATATCTTACTGCATTAAGCTTGTACTCCTTAGGCAAGTCTATTTGGTATTTCTAAAGGCCAATAATCAGGAGTGAGCTACCTCAAAAATGCCAATTGCCAAGAAAACATATACACAGAGAAAAATTCCAAGCATTCATACTGCTAAAGAGTTTTTATTTTTCATTAACTTCTAACTTGATCATAAAGAACTCAATCATTATTATTTAGTTAATATAACATGTCAACATAGGAACATTTAAATCTATATATATAAAAGGCTAATATGCAAAGTGTCCCCTCAGGAGTTCAACTGGGAGACCAGGAGATCGATCACTCGCTATGACATGCGCTGACCACCAGGGGACGGCGAGGAATGAAGGAAGGCCCCAGCCGGCGGCCAGAAGGCCCCGATTGGCCCTGATCGCAGGCCAGGCCTAGGAACTCTACCTGTGCAAAAATACTGTGCACCGGGCCTCTAGTATCCTATATAATAAAAGGGTAGTATGCAAATTGACCCTCATAGCAGAACAACCAGAACGATCGCTTGACCAGTCACTATGAGGCGCACTGACCACCTCTCGGTTCCTTTCCCTGCCCAGCAGGCTCGCATCGTCTGATGGCAAACAGAGAACAGGGAGTGGGGGGCGGGGTCAGCTGCGGGCAGCTGGGGAGATGGCCCTGATCGCAGGCCAGGCCTAGGTACCATCACGTGCATGAATTTCGTGCACCGGGCCTCTAGTGTTATAATATTCCCTTAAATTTCAATACTCCCAAACAAAATAGCGACAGATTCTCAATGAATATTTATGATTCTACTTTTGCCTACATTTTTAAAAGATGCAGCCCAAAGATAAGTCAAATAAATGTTCCAAGAGAAATGCACTCTTCAATAGATACCTGAGCAAGACGGAGGTTTTAAGGATAATAGATGAAACAAGTAACGGAGGTCCAAGCCATTTCCAGTTTCATAAATAATACAAGAAGTCATCTTAGCCGAATTTGGCTAAGCCGTACATTTTTACACTATCTCGCTTTACACAGAGAAAGTAAAGCATCCTAAAAATCGCAGATAAAAAGCAATACATGAAAGCTTTTCTAAATATGTAAAGTCCACACTCTGCAAATTGAGATGCAAGCCATTTTTCAAGGTATTCGGTAGGTCAATACTCATCCAACGAGAAGCTCAACTAAAAAACATCTATCAGACAAAAATCATTAAATTCCCATCCTCCACTGAGCACTTTTAGGAAAAATTGAGCCACTCAAGGAAAGAACTCTCAAGGCAATGCCTCTTTTGAGGAAAATATGCCCCAGCTTCTTCATAACAAAATTATTTTCCGTAAGTTCTAGATGCTCTCCACCCATCCAGCAAATGTTAAGAGAGTGATTAATTCAGGCAAAATGCATTCATATTGTAGAGTCTATTTATTTTGTAAGTTTTTTTTAATCCTCACCCATTTTTTCCCATTGCTTTTTAGAGAGAGAGGAAGAAATTTGTGGGAGAGGGGGTGCGAAAGAGAGAGAGAGAAACATGGATGTGAGAGAGACATGCCCATTGGTTGCCAGGGATAGGGGATCGAGGCTGCAACCCAGGTCGATGCACTTGACTGCAAATTGAACCTGAGACACTTAGGTGCGCGGGCTGACGCTCTAACCACTGATCCACACCAGCCAGGGCTATAGTTTTCTTGTCTCCCGATATGTCAGGTACTTCATCCTAAAGGGGACCTTATCCCAGAATCAGAAGGAGACTGACCTGCGATCTAACTAACACGTGAGAACCCAGAGCAAGTTATCAAAACTGAGGCTCAGAAACCAGGAACCAGGAAGAATTGCAGCCCTCCCTACGGCGGTATCCATTAGACCCTGGGTCTCAGGAAGTGGGTAGCCAGTGAGACCTGATCCAGAGCCTTAGGAGGAGAGTTCTCCTGTCCTTCAAGCCTCGGGTCACACTTTGCAATAGGGGTCAAGGGTCCTTTGTCCCCACACTCAGACGTACCTACCTCCTTAGTGAACACCAGCCAAACACACACACAAAACCAGCAACATCGCTGGGATTTCTAACAAACTAAGAAGGGAATTTAAAACTCCAAGGGAGCCGAAACCGGTTTGGCTCAGTGGATAGAGCGTCGGCCTGCGGACTGAAGGGTCCCGGGTTCGATTCCGGTCAGGGGCATGTACCTGGGTTGCGGGCACATCCCCAGTGGGAGGTGTGCAGGAGGCCGCTGATAGATGTTTCTCTCTCGTCGATGTTTCTAGCTCTCTATCCCTCTCCCTTCCTCTCTGTAAAATATCAATAAAATATATTTAAAAATAAATAAATAAATAAATAAATAAATAAACAACAAGAAGTCCTTTAAAAAATAAAAATTAAAAAATAAAACTCCAAGGGAATGGCATCAGGTTCTCTGTAGGCCTGGGTGCAGGAACTGATCAAGACAATGAGAGGAAGTTGAAAGCAATTAGCAATTACTAAAGACTTAGTTCATTTTAATGACTATAATGTAGTTATGAATTTTTGACTCACTAGCCTGAGATCCCCTGAGTTATGAAATCATTCCCCTTAGAAAGTGGATTAGTTAAGAAATAGATTTGCCTTCAGGTTACAGTGACTTAATCAAGACTTTTCTCTCACATCAGAGTCCAGGCCGATGTGTCCTCACAGCTCCCTCTAGTTCACTGAGTGCCCTAGGGACCCGCAGAGCCTTGGAGTCCAGCCGCCTTCTGACCAGATACTCTGCCGCCTACAGTGCTGTCCTTGACCACAGATTCAAGACTAGGTCTGCACGCCATTCTGAGGGAAAGCAGACAGGAATTAGACTTATGGCTGCCTAGCTACAAGACTTCTGGCTCCCTGCTAAAAAGTCAATAAATAAAATTAAATAGGATTTCTTAAATTATATAACACAGGTCAACAAATCATGACACACAGACCAAGTTCAGGCCAGTGAGAGGGTTAAGAATAGTATTTACTTTTTTTTTTTTAATGTTTTTATTGATCTTTAGAGAAAGAGGAAGGAGAGGGAGAGATAGAAATATACATGAGAGAGAAACATCACAGATAGGCCGCCTCTCCTGCATGACCCGCTACTGCAGTTGAATCAGTACAATTGAACCAGTGACTTCTTGGTTCACGGATCCATGCTCAACCACTGACCAACACCACGTGGGCTGGTTTTTACCTTTTTAAATGGTTGTTTCAAAGAACATAAAAACAGCCCTAGCCAGTGTGGCTCAGTGGATAGGGCATCAGCCTGCAGACTGAGGAGTCCCAGGTTCGATTCCAGTCAAGGGCACATGCCTGGGTTGCGGGCTCGATCCCCAGTAGGGGATGTGCAGGAGGCAGTCAATCAATGATTCGCTCTCATCATTGATGTTTCTATCACTCTTTCCCTCTCCCTTCCTCTCTGAAATCAATAAAGATATATTTAAAAAAATAAAATGACATAACATAAAGGACAGCCCAGCCAGCTTGGCTCAGTGGTTGAGCATCAACCTATAAACTAGGAGATCATGGTTCGATTCCCAGTCAGGGCACATGCCAGGGTTGTGAGTTCCATCCCCAGTGTGGGGCGTGCAGGAGGCAGCCGATCAATGATTCTCTCTCACCATTGATGTTTCTATCTCTCTCTCCCTTCCTCTCTGAAATCAATAAAAATACATTAATAAATTAATACTTTTTTAAAATAAAAAAAAAGAACAAAGGACAAATATGTGACAGAGACCACATGCAGTCCACAGAGACTAAAAAGAAAAGTTGACAATGCCTGTTACAGAGAAAGAGAAGAATGGAATTGGGTTGTAACTGGAAGTTTCTATCACTGTCTTTTCAACATTAGAAAGATGTAGAATTACATACACAATTGAAATCACGCAAATAGAATTCGTATTTTTTGGTAAATTCCGTGAACAATCTGCTTTTGTTATTTAAGGGATTTAAGAAATTGTAACATATTAGTCTTGATATTTTTTAAGATATTTTTGACTTTTTACAGAGAGGAAGAGAGAGAGAGGAACATCAATGATGAGAACCATTGATCAGCTGCCTCCTGCACGCCCCCTACTGGGGATCAAGCCCGCCACCAAGGTACATGCCCTTGACCGGAATTGAACCCGGACCATTTAGTCCAAGGGCCAATCCTCTATCCACTGAGCCAAACTGATCAGGGATAATCTGGATAGTTTAAGCTGAAAGAAATAAGAAAATTGATCATATTTTTAAACCAAATTAGAACATCTCACACAGCTTATTTGCTTTGTAAGTTGAATTTATCATATTTATAAGAGTACTTTTATTTTGCCTGGTCAGTGCGGCTCAGTAGTTGAGCATCAATCCACAAACCAAGAGGTCATTGGTTTGATTCTCAGGGCGCATGCCTGAGTTGCAGGCTCTATCCCCAGTGTGAGGAACGCAGGAGGCAGCTGATCCATGATGTTTCTCTCTCATCAATGTGTCTATCTCTCAATTCCTCTCCCTTCCTCTCTCTCTAAAAGTCAATAAAAACATATTTTTTCAAAAGTCCTTTTATTTTTCAATTTGTATGTTTCAATTACAGTTGGCATTCAATATGATTTTGTATTAGTTTCAGGTGTACAGCATAGTGGTTAGACAATCATATGCTTTACAAAGTGTTCCCCCGATATTTCCAGCGCCCATCTGGCATCACACATTGTTATTACAAAATTATTAACTATATTCCCTCTGCCGTACTTTATATCCCCATGACTATTTTGTAACTACCAATTTGTACTTCTCAATCACTTCATCTCTTTAACTCAGACCCCCAAACCTCCTCCCGCTGGTAACCATCAGTCCGTGCTCTATGTCTATAAGTCTTTTTTTTAAAAAATATATTTCTTTATTGATTTCAGAGAGGAAGGTAGAGGGATAGAGAGACAGAAACATCAATAATGAGAGAGAATCATGGATCGGCTGCCTCCTGCACGCCCCCCACTGGGGATCGAGCCCACAACCCGGGCATGTGCCCTTGGCCGGAATTGAACCCGGGACACCCCAGTCCGCAGGCCGACGCTCTATCCACTGAGCCAAACCGGCTAGGGCTCTATAAGTCTTTTTCAATTTTGTTTGTCCATTTATTTTGTTACCAGAGGCCCGGTGCACGGATTCGTGCATGGGGACAAGGGGGATTGGCCAGGGGTGTCCCTCAGCCTTGCCTGCACTCTATCCAAATCCAGGACCCCTTGGGGGATGTTTGACTGCCAGTTTAGGCCTGATCCCTGCAGGCCTAGAGACTGGGCCTAAACTGGCAGTTGGACATCCCCTAAGGGATGTAGCAGTGTGCCAAGCGGCAGGGGCCAGGGAGGAGCCCAAGCTGGGACCGGGCACCACGCTGCTCGCACTCATCCCAGCCCGCTGCGCCTGCCACCGCTGCTTGGTAGCGCTGCTACGGAGTAGGGAGAGGCTCCCACTGCTGCAGCCGTGCTCGCCAGCCGTGAGCCCGGCTTCTGGCTGAGCGCCACTCCCCCTGTGGGAGCACACTGACCACCAGGGGCAGCTCCTGCATTGAGCGTCTGCCCCCTGGTGGTCAGTGTATGTCACAGCGACTGGTCGAACGGTCGTTACGGTCGTTCGGTCGGAATGGTCACTTAGGCTTTTATATATATATATAGATAGATAGATGATAGATAGATAGATAGATAGATAATATATATATTATCTATCTATCTATCTATCTATATCTACATATAGATATAAAAGCCTATATATATATATATATATATATATATATAGGCTTTTATATCTATATCTATATCTATATCTATATCTATATCTATATCTATATATATATAGAGAGAGAGAGAGAGAGATAAGAGTCCTTTTGACTGCTTGGAAAGTTTCTGATTGTTTCTACATCGAGTTGTCCTGTCAGTCACCAGAAACACTTTATAGGATATGAAGTAAATGCATAATTGAAGTGCAAACTATTTAAGAGAACTCAATAAACTACTGTTGAAATGGGTCTGATTACTTAAATAAATACCATTTGTTTAACATAAATTAATTAAATATTAGGCAAAGGATATGTGACGATGATTGTCCTTATTCTACTAGATTTAAAAACAGAATAATAAGATGTGTTCACTGAACTTCAAAACACACACACAACACTAGGATTGTTGCCATTGTAGCTTTAATAAATGAAATGTAAAGTTAAAAGCAAAGTTACTGCCATTGCTCCTTTTGAAGAGCAGTGGCTGCCCTCTCACATCAAGGAGCTCATAGGCTGGTAAACAGATCTACAGGCCAAGTGGAGCACAAGGAGGGAGGACTGGGAACTAGAGCAGGAAACGCAGGTGACACACCCGAGTCTAGAGAAGATACCCCTGCGTTGCCCAAGCTTGTATTTCACCATTTCTTTTCCTTGTTTTAAATATATATTTTTATTGATTTTAGAGAGGGAGAGAGAGAGAAACATCAATGATGAGAGAGAATCATTGATTGGCTGCCTCCTGCATGCCCTCTACTGGGGATCAAGCATAAAACCCAGGCCAAGTGCCCTGACAGGAATCGAACCTGTGACCTTCTGGTTCATAGGTTGATGCTCAACCACTGAGCCACGCTGCTGGGCTCATTCCACTCTTCTTTGCCAGAGCTCCCCATAGAGTTGCTTATGGAAGAAAATGCAGTTGCAGCCATAGGGTCAATCAACAGGCACTACTGTCTTAGTGGGTTCCATCCTGTTATGTGAACTACAAAAACGCCAGTCCCCTCAACTCTGTCTCACTCCATGGCGCTGTTCTCCTAGGTCCTTGCTGAGAATGTAAAATAAATGCCAGAGCCAGGAGCCAATCACCCACTGAAATCAAACACTTGTATTTGAACAAAAGTACCTTTCAGAGAGATATTCTATTTCATTTTGTCACTTTGAAATCGTATCTGTGGAATTTCTTTAAATGCCTAGTTTTGACATTTTAAAACCTTCATATTTCTGCACGTCTAAAATTGCAGTGTTTGATATCTTAAAATACAACGTACCATTGAATGTTGTCTCTTTAAATTTGGGGAATGTTGAGGCTGTCACTGTCTCTCATACATCTCAATTCAACTGCGGGTTGTCAGTTATATTGTTCCCTTTTTGGAGCATGGGTGTGTGTGAGTGTGTGTTGGTTCATGTATGTTGGTGTATGAGTGAGAGGAGAGTTTCAACAGTGACACACGAAGACAGCCTGCAGTGTCCAGAACTTCAGACTGTGCTCAATCGGAGCACTGCCAAGTTCACTATACACTGAGTGGCCAGATTATTATGATCTCTGAATGCATAATAATCTGGCCTCTCAGTGTATATACTATACTAGAGGCCCAGTGCACGAATTTGTGCATGAGTGGGGCACATTGGGCTGGGCCAGTGGGGGGAGGGGCCACAGGTGGTTGGCCAGCAGGCCCCACCCCTGATCGAGGTGTTGGGGGCCAATCGGGGGCCGGGTGTCCTGGGTGGTGGGCCGATCGGGCCCAGATCAGGCTGGTTGGCTGCTGTAGTGTGTGTCATAGCCACCAATCATTCTGGTAGTTCCGCTGTTCTGGTGGCTGGGCTTTTATATATATAGATAATAAAAGGCTCATATGCAAATTGTCCCCTCGACCAGGAGTTCGACCAGCGGGCAGGCCGGCCAACCGCTCATGTCCTCTCTCCCTGGCCAGGCTGGCTGGAACCCACCCATGCATGAATTCATGCACCAGGCCTCTAATATGTGTATATATACACACACACACACACTGAGTGGCCAGATTATTATGCGTTCAGAGATCACAATGATCTGGCCACTCAGTGTAAATGTGTTAAGAAGCCACACCCTCTTGTCTTTTAGTAAAAATGAGGACATGTTTGTCCACATTTTTGCATGGCCAGCCCCTTCAGAAAACCTTCCTTGCACACACCCCACT
Organism: Plecotus auritus; assembly: GCF_963455305.1. Lineage (NCBI taxonomy): Eukaryota > Metazoa > Chordata > Mammalia > Chiroptera > Vespertilionidae > Plecotus > Plecotus auritus. The sequence continues at coordinate 5,614,794 of NC_137784.1, read as the reverse complement.
GCCCCAGTGTGGGGCGTGCAGGAGGCAGCCAAACAATGATTCCCTTTCATCATTGATGTTTCTATCTCTCTATCCCTCTCCCTTCCTCCCTGAAGTCAATAAAAAATATATTTTGTTAAAAAAGAAAGAAATCAGAAAGGATACCAAAATGAATAGGATACCAAAGAAATAATTTTGATTTTTCTGGTCTAGGATTTCGATTTTTTTTTCCTTTAGAGTTTTCTTAACTCTCCTACAATTCCCCATCTTTTCCTCATTATAGCCATCTTTACCTATAAAATTTTAAAAACATTATAGTAATTATTTTAAAATCTTTGTCTGCTAATCCCACCATCTGGGCGACATGTGGATATTCAGCTACTGCTGTTTTCTTTCCTGATTATGGGTTACATTTTCCTGCCTCTTACATGTCTATTAGTTTGTAGTTATATATTGGACATTACTCATGATATGTTGTATACATTCTGGATTCTGTTTTCTTCCTATGAAAAGTGTAGCTATTTGCTGTAACAAGCAATTTTTATATATATCTCCTATCTAATAAGAGTAATATGCAAATTAACCATCACTCTGCTACACCCACAAGCCACGCCCACCAGCCATGCCCACCAGCCAATCAGGAGCAAGTATGCAAATTAACCCAACCAACATGGTGGTTAATTTGCATATCCAGGAGTAGAGCGAAGACTGAAGACAGCATAGAAGGAAGCCAAGCGTTGCAGAAGGGAGCAAAGCTGCAGAGAAGCAAGCAAGTGGGGCTGCAGAGAAGGAAGGGAAGCAGGCGGGGCGGGGAGAAGGGAGGGAGGCGGGGGGGGGGGGGGAGAAGGGAGGGAGGCGGGGGGAGGGGAGAAGGGAGGGAAGCAGACCACTGTAGGAAGCCCTATTGCAGGAATGTTCCTGCAATGGGCCTCTAGTATGTATATATATATATATATATTTTTTTTTTTTTAAATATATTTCTTGATTTCAGAGAGGAAGGGATGAAGGAGAGTGATAGAAACATCCATGATGAGAGAGAATCACCGATCAGCTGCCTCCTGCACACCCCCCACTGGGGATCGAGCCTGCAACCCAGGCACGTGCCCCTGGCCAGAACCGAACCCGGGACCCCTCAGTCTGCAGGCTGATGCTCCATCCACCGAGCCAAGCCGGCCAGGGCACAAGCAATTACATTACTAGAGGACCACCTTACTTCTGTGGAGGCTGGGTTTTTAGATCCTCTTAGATTGGGTCTGTTTCCATTCTGTCCTTATTTCTAGGGCACAGTTCTCGTTCCCAGGGCACCATCTCCACTCCTCAAGCACGACTACAATGGGGCCCCAATGAAAACCTTGAAGAATTTACCAGATTCCTAGTACTTGGCAAGATTAACACTGTCATCTGTTTTTCCAGCACCAGGTCACTGGCAAAATCTCTCCTCAAGTCTTTCACTTTCCAGCTACTGCTTTCTAATCTGCATGTGCAGTTTAGGAATTAGCCACAGATTTGTATGTAGATCTTGGGGTTCCGCACTACCAGAATTCCCCCTCTCCACTTCCAGGTGTTAGAACAGCCCAGACCTCTGCTGCTCCCCAAGTAGTTAGAGTGCCACTCACTGCTTAAGCTCTAACCCTATGTGACCTGTAACCTGGGAAGCACCCTCAGCGGAAAAGCCAAGTAAATGTGGATCTCACCTAAAATTCCCTTCTTTTTTCAATAAATATTGTGGTTTCTGCTTGCTTTTGTTGCTCTCCAAACAGCTTTCAAACAATTGTTTCAACAGTTAATCATTTTAAATTTGTAATTGTTATGAGCAAGATGTTTACGCCAGTAATGGTTCGTACAATACAAGCTACACTGGCAATGCTGTAACAAGATCCTGGGAGATTTGTTTTTGATTGATTCATTGATTGTTGTTAATTTTTTTTTTCATTAAAGAGGTACTACCCTTTTCTATTTCACAGCCTTGGCTACCACTGGGGATGTGCCCGCAACCAAGGTACATGCCCTTGACCGGAATCGAACCTTGGGACCCTCAATCCACAGGCTGACGCTCTATCCACTGAGCCAAACTGGCTAGGGCTCATCTCTTTTTTTTTTTGAAGTGCCATCAGTAGAATGACCTGCCCTGGTGGTATCTAATTTTATTTTATTTTATATTTTTTTATTGATTTCAGAGAGGAAGGAAGAGGGAGAGAGAGAAACATCAATGATGAGAGAGAAATACTGATTGGCTGCCTCCTGCATGCCCCAAATGGGATCGAGCCTGCAGCCCACAACCCAGACATGTGCCCTGACCGTGACCTCCTAGTTCATAGGTCACCACTGAGCGACACCAGCCGGCTCTGGTAATTTTCTTTCTCCTTGCTGCAACAACTTGATTTTTGGTGACTATCAGATAATGAAAAATATTTTCAAGAAATCAAAATTCATGCTTTCTCATATCAGAAAACTGAAAAAAAAATAGGTTTATTGGCATGCATAAGTAATGATGTTATAGGTACCATTTAGCTGTTTAGAAGATTAAAAGGGTGGTGCTTAGATTTCAGAATAGGGTTTTGTATCTTGCATTCGGAACTGTACTGTTTCCCTAGTACTCTAATACAAAGCCATTTCTCAGCACAAAATTTAAATTGAGAGTAGGGTCATAGAACATGGCTTTTTATCAAAAAGAAATAAACAAGAAACATGGCATCGGAGAAGCACTGAGCGAGAGATGTGCCCATATTTATCAAATTATTTATACATTCAGGAGATACTTTAAAAATATTGCTATTACAAAGATAAAACACAGCCATGTATGTACAACCCAAATGTGTATATACTTTTATAATCAGGATGCAAACATTTTATAATGAAGTTAAGAAAAAACCTAAATTGTTTTTTTTTAATAATTTTTTAAATATATTTTATTGATTTTTTACAGAGAGGAAGGGAGAGTGATAGAGAGCGAGAAACATCGATGAAAGAGAAACATCGATCAGCTGCCTCCTGCACACCCCCCACTGGGGATGTGCCCGCAACCAAGGTACATGCCTTTGACCGGAATCGAACCCGGGACGCTTGAGTCCGCAGGCCGACGCTCTATCCACTGAGCCAAACCGGTTTCGGCTATAACAGGATATTAATGAAGAATAGTGAGGCATTTTTTATGCCCAAAACCAGAAAGTCAGAATTGTTTCTCACTGCATATGGCATTATAAGTTTTGGCATTTCTACAAGGTATAGGTAGATCTGGTATCAAAAGAATAGGAACTGTGGAACACTGGTATTTTCCTAATAAGAAATGACATGCAACAATGAAGGAAGATATAGAAAGGATTAGGAACCAAAAAATGCAAGCTAATTGAAAAGGGACCCTTATTAGGGTCTGTTTAAAATAGGAGGGAATTAAGTATCTCTCCTTCTTCGATAACATATAACATATCACTGTAATATAACCAAACTTATTATATTTGGAACACTATTCTTAAAATATATTTTTATTTCAGAGAGGAAGGGAGAGTGAGAGAGAGATAGAAACATCAATGATGAGAGAGAATCATCGATCGGCTGCCTCCTGCACGCTCCCCACTGGGGAATGAGCTGCCTCTGCTAGAACCACAGCAACTGAGACCTCGAACAACCAAGCGCAGTGGCTACTATGAATGGAATTTGCCATCAAAATGGATTCTGTGTGGCCCTTGGTTCTCCAAACCAGGAGCTGCTAATTCAAGGACAGGTGTTGATGGGGCTATCTGACCACGTGCCCTGCAACTGGCTGCGAGGAAAAGTGAAAAGATGAGTTTGTGGCATCTTCCGATTCTACCATAGGAGTGGCTCAGCCTCATGACGTGGAAGAGCCCCGGATGCAGGAAGGCCATGTTGATACTGTGAAGAAATGCCTCCCCCCAAAGAAAAGAATAAAATTTTCTTATACGCCCTAGCTGGTTTGGCTCAGTGGATAGAGCATAGGCCTGCGGACTGAAGGGTCCCAGGTTCTATTCCAGTCAAGGGCACATGCCTGGTTTGTGAGTTTGATCCCCAGTAGGGGGTGTGAAGGAGGCAGCTGATCCATGATTCTCTCTCATCATTGATGTTTCTCTCTCTCCCTCCTTCTCCCATCCTCTCTGAAATCAATAACATAAATAAATATATATTTATCCTATATAATAAAAGGCTAATATGCAAATAGACTGAACAGATAAACAACCGAACAACCAGTCACTATGACGTGTGTTGACCACCAGGAGGCGTGTGTGGAACATGGCGGGCGTTGGCTGCAGCGGGATGGTGGAGCAGGTGAGTGGGGGCGCCAGACCAAGGTGGGGTGCTGGTTGCTGTCATTGCGGCGAGCCTCTGGTGGTTACTGAAAATTCTTTACTCCTGCCCACTGCGGTCCCGCCTGGCGTTTGCATCTGCTGCCAGCGCCGGCCCCGCTCGCACCCCCTGCTGGCACTGGAGCCACCACTTGCACGCACTGCCGGTGCCAGCACCAGCCCCGATCGCTCGGCACCATCAGCAGGTGCGAGCGGTGGCTGCCAGCCCCGATTTCCCCTCAGGAGCACGGGGAGATAGAGAAGCCCTGAGGGGAGATAGGGGCCGGCAACTGCCTCTCACACCCACTGCCGGTGCCAGCCCTGCTCACACCCACACCCAGCACCAGAGCCACCGCTCATACCTGCTACCGGTGCCCGGCGCCAATCCGGATCGCTCGGCACTATCAGTGGGTGTGTGTGGTGGCTTCCAGCCATGATGGCCCCTGAGGGCTTCTCCACCTCCCCCTGCTCCTGAGGGGTGATCAGGGCAGCAGCTGCTGCTTGCACCCACTCCTGGTGCCGGCCCCAATTGCTCCGTGCCTTCAGTGGATGCGAGCAGGGCCGGCGCCATCAGCATGTGGGAGTGGTGGTGGCAGGAGCGGGGCTGCCAGCAGACAGGGGCCCGGGGCCGCGGCAGGAGGGGCTGGGCGGGGGCATGGAGGATGGGCCAAGACCCAACCCTGTGCCTACTGCAGCCTCACGGCCCACAGTTCCCTTCAAGGTGCACGAATTCATGCACTGGGCCCCTAGTATATATACTGTATAAAAGAATGCAGAAAAGCATGCTGATGAGAAAGTATCCACCAGAAGTTCCCCATCGTACCTTACACATTGTGCGTTAGTGAAGGCCACAGGCCTTTCCTGAATGGCCTCATTTACATGTATAAATTCAAAACCCTGGCAGGCCAAATCAGAGTCTTCTTCCCTGAATCTGTAATTACCCACGTGGTGCGTGAGCATACAAGAGACGCTCCATCCTCGTTTGCTCAGTAGATTGCACAAATCCTGCAAATTCATTTCTGCGATGAAAGGGGTAATGCTGAGGCGGACGGAATGGCCCCGTGCGGTTGCATAATTTAACAGCTGCCCTGTAGGAAGTTATGAAGGAAACAATACAGGGCACCATTTTCATACAGAAGGAGAGGTGATTGCCTTTAAAGAACTACACCACCCCAATCTGAGCCATCTGGGAAGAGCTCTGGGCATCCGAAGTCAGCTGTGTGGCAAAACTCTGCGAATATACAGAGAGAATCCATCTATTTTTCTTACCTCATACCCGCCACCGTCTTTTCAAGCTACTCATTTATCCTGAATTCCAAGCCCCTTGCTGAATGCCCTAGCTTAGCAATTTTTTCAGATCAAAATAAAAATCTTCTTAACTTGAAGGGACATTAGAGTATATAAATTTCTTATGTGGAAAGAAAATCTGAAGTCATATTGCAAAATGTATTACTGTGTATTTTTACACATCGTTGATTCCTTCGGAGGGAGGAGATTTAGGTTAGCTAGAGAAAAGCATTTTATATCTGGGTAGTTAAAAAGCTGGAACAGGTTTACAAATGCTCCTGTCTGGCAATCTTGGAAAATTGGATAGAACCTCGTTTATCTTTGATGATTTCGTTACCCCCCACCCCCTCCCCGCCGGGGCGCTCTGGGAACAGGCTTTGTAGGTTTCCAAAGTCCCTTCCAACCTGGGTTACCATCACCTCCATCATCAAAAAGCCTTTCTTCAGCATTTAATTAGCTCTCATTTTGTGTCCAAGTTGACCGAAGCGCAAGCACAACAGGGCACTTGCTTTGCCCTCAAAGGATTCACAGGCCCTAGCAACCCAGAGAAGTGACTCCAGCATCAAGCAAGCAGGCAAACAAGTACAGCCAGCCACACGCACAAGTGGGGCGACGAACAAGCTGTGCAAATACAGGCCCAGCGCCCTGGGCACGGGGAGCCGGGTGGTGGATGGAAATGGGCGGGGTGGGATTTGGGGAGGAAAGCAGATTCTCCTGCCATCAGCTCTGCTCCAGTGGATGTAGAGCAAAGAGCACTGAAAACGTCAAGGCACACACCACTTGGCCAAGGGCAGGGGCGAAGGGAAGAGCGATAAAGGGGAGAGAACGGGCCTTCTAGACATACGATGAGACCATGAGACCCTGCAGAGGGGCTGTGTCCAGACTCGGAGAGAAAGAAGGCTGTGAAAGAGAGGGAATATCAGAATAGAACAAAAGCAAAGAGTGGTTGCGAGGGAAGAGGCCCACCACCATCACCATGGTTCTGAATTGGGTGGCGAGGAAGAGAGTACTTCAGAGGATAGCGAAGGGCCGAAGGCAGTGGACAATCAGACAATACAGTTGGCAGCAGCGTTAAAGATTACCTGAGGTTAGAAAAGGGTCAAAATGATAAAGATCTACTTCACCTTTTCCCTCCAACCACAGATGAACCGGAAGATCACGGTTCAATTTCCGGTCAGTGAACAAGCCCGGGTTATGAGTTTTGTTGTTGTTTTTGTTTTTGTTTTTTAAATATATTTTATTGATTTTTTACAGAGAGGAAGGGAGAGGGACAGAGAGTTAGAAACATCGATGAGAGAGAAACATCGATCAGCTGCCTCCTGCACACCTCCCACTGGGGATGTGCCCGCAACCAAGGCACATGTCCTTGACCGGAATCGAACCTGGGACCCTTCAGTCCACAGGCTGATGCTCTATCCACTGAGCCAAACCGGTCAGGACCCGGGTTATGAGTTTGATCCTCAGCAGGAGGTAGCCAATCAATGATTCTCTGTTATCATTGATATTTCTATCTCTCTCTCTAGCTCTCCCTTCCTTTTTGAAATCAATTTAAAAAAATAAACAAACAAATAAAAGCCATTAGTAACAATTGAAAACAATTTAACCAGAATGAATCTGCCTCTCATTTATGTATTTGCAGATAAACAGAAGAAGATGAACAAAACGAAATATGATTGCATGCACCAAGAGAAAGCCAAACTAGATTAAAGTCCCCAAGTTCAAAGATTTACACCTAAAGTGTCTTTGTATTTCTGAGGACTCGTCAGAAAGCACTGTTGGAAGTGAGTTCCTGATTCAACTAAGTGTCAAATAAATGGACTGACTTCTTTGTTGTTGTTTTTTTAAATATATTTTATTGATTTTTTTACAGAGAGTAAGGGAGAGGGACAGAAAGCCAGAAACATCGCCCCTGACTGGAATCAAACCTGGGACCTTTCAGTCCACAGGCCGACACTCTATCCACTGAGCCAAACCAGTTGGGGCTAGACTGACTACTTTGAATGAAACCTCCACACTCATCAGAGTCTTTCGGGGAAGCAAGTACTTTTCTTCTTGCTTTGAGGGAAAGGAATTAAGATAAGCCTGACATCATCTCCTTTGCTTTGCCCTTCACCACTCTCTCCACTGTCACTGGGGCTGAAAGCCTAGAAACTACATCTCCCAGAATCCTTTAGCAGCAAGGCTCCCATTTACATTCTGCCAATGCAAGTCATTCACAGAGACCTGCTAGGGCAGTGGTCGGCAAACTCCTTAGTCACCAGAGCCAAATATCAACAGTACAACGATTGAAATTTCTTTGGAGAGCCACATTTTTTAAACTTAAACTTCTTCTAATGCCACTTCTTCAAAATAGACTCGCTCAGGCGGTGGTATTTTGTGGAAGAGCCACACTCATGGGGCCAAAGAGCCGCATGTGGCTCGCGAGCCGCAGTTTGCCGACCACCGTTCTAGGGGGAAGAGAGAAAAGACAGTGTTCACTGGCGGCAGCAGCAGTCAGATGGGTGGCCATGAACAGAGGATATGTGGAATTTTGCTGGGATCTTCCAAGCAGCTTCCTGAGAATTATGCCGGAAGTGCTGAAGGCTGCTGAGATATCCAGTAGAGGATTCTTACTTTGCACTTCTGGAGTTCTTGATACTAGCAAGGTTCCATGACCTTGACTGCCTAACTTCTCCAACAGTGTGAGAGCAGATAATTATCTATATTCAATCACCTCCTGCTTACATACCTAGAGTGATTTCTGCTTCCCTTACTCAACCTTGACCAATACATGGATAAAGCCTTAGGACAGTGGTCGGCAAACTCATTAGTCAACAGAGCCAAATATCAACAGTACAACGATCGAAATTTCTTTGGAGAGCCACATTTTTTAAACTTAAACTATATAGGTAGGTACATGGTTATTAACTTAATTAGAGTACTCCTCAGCTGGCCTTTGCTAAAAACTCAAGGGGCCAAAGAGCCTCATGTGGCTCGCGAGCCGCAGTTTGCCGACCACTGCCTTAGGATAAGGGCACGGGACACCAGGGGAGTGAGAGACACCAAACAAGACACTAAACGCCCTCATCACTATGAAGTAGAGGGGGCTTCGTGTTACTTTCCTAAGGCTGCCCTAACAATGAACCAAACCTTGGGGTGGCTTAGAACAACAGAACTTTGTTCGCTCACAGTCTGGAAGCTGCAAGTCTGAAAGGAAGATGTCAGAAGGGCCCTGCTTCCTCTGAGGTCTCTAAGGAAGGACCCTAGATTACTAGTCCTCCCTGGCTTCCTGTCTTCTGGTGGTAGCCGGCACTCCTTGGAGTGCTGTGGTATTACTTCAATCTCCGTCTCCACTGTTACATGACATTCTTCCCCCTGTGTCTATGTCTTCACGTGTCCTTCTGACTGGACGAGAGCCCATGCTACTCCAATATGACTTCACCTGCAAAGACCCTATTTCCAAATAAGGTCACATGCACAGGCACCAGAACATGAAACTCGGGGGCCACTATTCCACCCAGTGCAGACATCGAAGACCAAACTTGCCTCTTGCTTCCTCTCTCCCAAGGCCAGTCCTTCCTAAGGGCTGGTGCGCTGGGCATCATGGGAAGCATGCCCAGCACTGTGGGAGATACAGTGTTCTTAGAACGAAATCTCCAAATCAAAAGTGAACACTGCTGCCCCCATGTTTCTTTCTGGAATCGAGCCCACAACCTGGGCATGCGCCTGACCAGGAATTGAACCATCAACCTTTTGGTGCACTGGACGATGCCCAACCAACTGAGCCACGCCAGCCAGGACTCTGGATGTTTCTTTTCTTTTTTTAAAAAAATATATTTTTATTGATTTCAGAAAGGAAAGGAGAGGGAGAGAGAGAAACATCAATGATGAGAGAGAATCATGGATCAGCTGCCTCCTGCAAGCCCCCTACTGGGGATCGAGCCCCCAACCCGGGCATGTGCCCTTGACCAGAATCGAACACAGGACCCTTCAGTCTGCAGGCTGACGCTCTATCCACTGAGCCACACCGGCTAGGGCACCTGCCATGTTTCTTTTTTTTTTTTTTTAATATATTTTATTGATTTTTCACAGAGAGGAAGGAAGAGAGATAGATAGTCAGAAACATCGATGAGAGAGAAACATCGATCAGCTGCCTCATGCACACCTCCCACTGGGGATGTGCCCGCAACCAAGTTGCATGCCCTTGACCGGAATCGAACCCGGGACCCCTCAGTCCGCAGGCTGACGCTCCATCCACTGAGCCACACCGGCTAGGGCACCTGCCATGTTTCTTATAGGTGAAGTTGTTCCTTCTGGTGGCAGCATAATCCATAGCCACACACAGCTCTACTCTAGAAAGGGGATGCACAGGTTGATGTAAACAGCCATTGTTCAGCTCATTCATTCAAAAAAAACATTTTGGCACCAAAATGCATAGAGCTCCGAGCCGAACAAAAGAAGAACAAGCGTCTGTGTCTAATTAGGATGTGATCTTAATCCTTTCCATACAATGGGGGATGGATATAAGGGTCTCAAGTTATTAAAAATGTTACACGCTCACTGTCAATAAGACAGTTGTATGTGTGGGCCAACTGCTCTGCAAATCTCTCATCAGGAAGAGGATTATAAACAAAACTTGGCACCCTAAGGGAGCTGCAGTTTGGCAAGCTGTCAGGAAATGAGGATTAAAGCCAGAAACCCAGTGGCAGGAGAGGCAGGGGAGAGGAAGAAAAAATACCCAGAGCAGAGAAAGACAACAAATCTCTGGGCAATAATCAATACCTAGTCAAATACTGATGGAATAATGGGAGCCACCAGCAGGTCTATCATGGCTTTACAACGGGAAAATTGAGGAACGAAACAGCTCCGTTGCATTGTGAAGTCGGTTCTATAAGCACATTAACCCCAGGGGCGTCGCATGAACTTGGAAACGTGCCTTCGTTAATAACTGTCATCACACACAGTCATGGGGGCGTCTTCCCTCTGACACACCTTGCAGAGTCACTGTCCTCCCGCCCCCACCCACTTGTCCTGACTCAACTTCAAATGGCCCAGAAAAGATGAGCAACTTCTTGGCACGCGTGTCTCATTTCTCGAGTGCTCCAGCTAACAGCGCCCCTGGATGCCAAGGCACCGGGATTTCATCAGCATCGCCTGTGAGCGCCACCTCTCAGGCCTGAACACACAGCAGTCAATGGAAAGACCAACCAGAAGCCACAGGGTTGCCAGGGCACTGTCGACTCCCCGTATTCTGGGGACCCCACTCTACTATCTTTTTTCCAGAGATTTTTTTCATTGATTTTGAGAGAGAGAGGAAAGGAGAAGGAGAGAGAAGCATCCGTGTGAGAGAGAACCATGGTTTGGCTGCCTCCTGCACACCCCCTACCGGGGATGGAGCCTGCAACCAGGACAGGTGTCCTGACCTGAATCCAACCAGTGACCTTTCAGTGCACAGGACTACGCCGACCAACTGAGTCACACCAGGCAGGGCCTGGCCCCTTTTTTAATTTATGTTTTATTTTTTATTTATCTTTATTGTTGAAAGTATTACAGATGTCCCCCTTTCCTCCCCCATTGACCCCCTCTCCCCATGCACTTCTCCTTCTCTCCATTCCCTCTCCCTCCCCGGGCCTTCACCTCACTATTAGGCCTCCAAGGGGTTTGCATAGAAGTTCTTTGGCTAATCTCTCCCACCCCTCACTCCCTTTTTCCATTATCTTAATGACAGCATCCTACTGGCATGGGGTAGGTAGCATGTTCACCATTTTTGTTGTTGAGGGGTTTCCTAAAATCATGAGAGAAGGATTTGGAATTGTTTTTCAATATACAAGTAGGTTTGTTTGTTTTTTTAATTTATTTTTATTGATTTCAAAGAGGAAGGGAGAGGGAGAGAGAGAAACATCAACGATGAGAGGGAATCACTGACTGACTACCTCCTGCAGGCCCCCCCACTGGGGATCGAGCCAGCAACACAGGCATGTGCCCTTGACTGGAATGGAAGATCGATGCTCAACCACTGAGCCACACTGGCCCGTCATAGGTGTGTTTTTTTTAATTACATAAAATACTACACGCTCTTTTAGAAATACCATACTGTGAAAACACAAAAATAGAAAAAATACAAAAATAATAACATAAAATCTTACCGTCCGTAGATAACCACTAATCGTCTTTCTGTTCTCATTGCAGACTATATCATACATGTGGAGAAAGTTGGTGTTTTAAGGGAAAATTATCGTCTAGGCCAGGGGTGGGCAAACTTTTTGACTCGAGGGCCACAATGGGTTCTTAAACTGGACCGGAGGGCCGGAACAAATGCATGGATGGAGTGTTTGTGTGAACTAATATAAATTCAAAGTAAAGGAGCGGAGGGGAGAGCAAGAGAACCGGATAGAACAGCCGGATCCGGCCCGCGGGCCGTAGTTTGCCCAAGGCTGGTAGGCTCTGAAGTTCAGAGCACACCTTTCCAGGTCACCTGACCTTGAATGTCTGGTGCCCTGGCACCTTTCATTGCCTGTGAACTATTTTGCAACCCTGTACGTTGTAGATAACGGGTAGCAATGCCGAGTAACACTTGTCTATAGCTTGGAAATCAACTCAGTAACATGGAGGTGACATTGACTGACTTCCCACTACTGAGGAGGCCAACTTTGCACCCAAATGCACATTCATCTCCATATTCCTGATCCATAAATGTGCCATTCTTTGGATTTCTATTGCACCGCTCTAACATCTTACCAGTTCTCGCTCTAATGAATAGGGAGTTAAATAAAATATTTACCATGCATGTGCTCATTTTTTATGTGAGTCATGATTTCACTTCGTTTTCAATATTATACTTTAACACCCATGTTCAGTTTTTTTTAAACTAAGTTTTTATTGATTTCAGAGAGAGAGGAAGGGAGAGAGAGAGAGAGAGAAACATCAATGATGAGAGAGAATCATTGACCGGCTGCCTCCAGCACACCACCTACTGGAGATCGAATCCATAACCTGGGCATGTGCCCTGACTGGGAACTGAACCATGACCTCTTGGTTCATGAGTCAACTGAGCTCTGGTTTGTTTGCTTTTTGCAATCACTACCTCATCGAGGTCTGCTTTATTCTTTTAACATTACATAATAGCTCCTTTCCATGATGATTAATATAGATTTGTAAGGAATACAGATTATACAAACAATATTATTGGCCCACACTAATGGATATTTAGGTGGTTTCTGATATTTTGCTCTGGTGAACAATACTACAATGAACATCAGTGAACGAAACTGCACCCCAGTCCAATTCTTCGTGCAGATTTTCAGAAGTGGAATTGCTGGGTCAAAATACCCGAAAATTGAATACAGAACGCTGTTGCCGGCAGGCTGTACACAAGCATACCCCTGTGAACACTGGCTGAGAAGACGCATTTCCAGTAGGGCAGTGAACTTGACTCCCTATGAGGCCAGGCGGTCAGCAGAGATATGTGGCCTGTGGTGGAGCTGAAGAGTGCTCCCTGCTCATTGGCTGCTTCCAAAAGATATGAAAAAAGAAAAACAGCCGGCCAGTGTGGCTCAGTGGTTGGGCCCATGACCCAGCAGGTCATGGTTCAATTCCCAGTCAGGGCACCTGCCCTGGTTGCTGGCTCAACCCCAAAAGAGGGCTTGCAGGAGGCAGGCAATCGATGATCCTCATCACTGATGTTTCTATCTCTCTCTCCTTCTCCCTTCTTCTCTGAAATCAATAAAAAAAAAAAAGAAGAAGAAAAAACAAAACCCAACAAACCGTATTCATATCTTTAATCAACACAAAGTGTCTAGAAACATCTACAAGTCATTAAGATACAGGAACCAACTTTTTAAAGTATGAAACTCACGAGAGTTCCGTTTATCCATCTGGCAAGTTTATCCTGTCCCTTCTAGCTTCTTTGTGGTGGGGGGGTGGAATATTTCTATGTATTTATTTCAAAATAATCATTTTTTTGGCCTTCAAGTGAGTCAGAGTGATTTTCATCTTCTTGAAACTTTATGACCACAGAGGCACGAAGCTTGGAGAGTCTAATGGAGATGACATTTGAATCTCACCAGAGAGTCAAAGAAATGTAAAACCAATCCAACTGTGACGGAAGGGAGACAGCTCCTTGGGGGGGAAGCCATCTGAGAGTCGGTGGGGAATTATGCAAAATGCCACGCGAGTCCAGGAGCTCCCTACCCAGCGGCTCAGGTGCTGCTTGTGAGCAACGCAGGCCGCACCCAGACCGCCTGAACCCGAATCTTCCTTCCAAGGGAGCCCAAGCGATTCTTTTTTTTTAAACATATTTTATTGATTTTTTACAGAGAGGAAGGGAGAGGGAGAGAGAGTCAGAAACATCAATGAGAGAGAAACATCGATCAGGTGCCTCCTGCACACCCCCTACCGGGGATGTGCCTGCAACCAAGGTACATGCCCTTGACCGGAATCGAACCTGGGACCTTTCAGTCCTCAGACAGATGGTCTATCCACTGAGCCAAACCAGTTAGGGCCCAAGGGATACTTGCACATTAAAGATTGAGAACCACTGGCCAAGAAATGGGGACATGAACAGAGATTGGGGTATCATATCAGTGCCACGAGTATAAAGAAACACCAGTGTTCTGCAGCCCTGGCTGAATTAAACCCTGTGAATCGCCCAGCCGGTGTGGTTCAGTGGTTGAGCATCTACCTATGAACCAGGAGGTCACAGTTCCACTCCCAGTCAAGGGCACATGCCCGGTTACATGCTCGATCCCCACTGGGGGGCGTGCAGGAGGCAGCCGATCAATGATTCTCTCTCATCATTGATGTTTCTCTCTCTCTCTCCCTCTCTCTTCCTCTCTGAAATCAATAAAAATATATTTAAAACAAAACAAAACAAAAAAAAACCCCTGCGAATTAAGATGGGAACCCCAACTTGCCTTGGATAGAATGATTTATTTTTCCTTATTGCATGCCTTTTACCCCAAGAAAAGTGTAGAATCGCATATAGAAATGATGGAATAAATCAAACCCACATTATCAGAGTTAACAGTAACATATTCAAAATCATAAGTACTTCATGTTATTTAAGAGAATTAGGCATATCCAATATCTAATCAGTTAGGCTTGGAATTCTCATTTAAAAAGCCAAAGAAATCCTAAACACTGATTCGAAAGAATATCTGCACCCCTATGTTCATTGCCACGTTATTTACGATAGCCTAGATCTGGAAGCACCCCAAGTGCCCATCAGTAAATGGGTAGATAAAAAACAACAACGCATAGCCGAAACCGGTTTGGCTCAGTGGGTGGAGCGTCGGCCTGCGGACTGAAGGGTCCCGGGTTCAATTCCGGTCAAGGGCATGTACCTTGGTTGCGGGCACATCCCCAGTAGGAGGTGTGCAGGAGGCGGCTGATTGATGTTTCTCTCTCATCGATGTTTCTAACTCTCTATCCCTCTTCCTTCCTCTCTGTAAAAAATCAATAAAATATATATATTTTTTTTAAAAAAAGAAGGAAATCTTTACCCATGGCAACAGCGTGGATGTACAATGGGACAACCCATGGGTCCAGGCTGCCTGTCACTACCTGAGCCAATTCAGCAGAGACAGGGTTGAAACAGGTACAAGCACTTATCCCAATATTGCAGGCAGGATGGGAGAGCAGCAGGTCATCCAAGACAGTCCGCTCTGCAACCCCTTCTCCCCGCTCCTCCCCAATAATCCAGCTGCTTATACAGAAGGACAAAGATTACATGGGGAAGTAGGCAAATGGAAAAAGGAATGCAAATGGACATAATGGCTCCAGATGACAGGCCGTAGGGCTGGGGGTTTGTAAAGGGTGGACTCCATTGTTTTGCAACAAGGTTCATAATCTTTCCATGATAATAGGCAGATAATGGACAGTTCTCAGATAAGGAGGACTGACCTCCAGGAGGATTGAGCTCATTTCCAGGTTAACTCCCAGGTCCCGGGCAGGGCATGCACCTCCCAGCCAGGTTAGAATGTGCTTTCTTTCATTAGAACAAAACAATCAGGATTAACAGAGCATGACTAATAATTTCTTCTAACTATAGCTAGTCCCCCCAATTGTATTTCTCCCTCCCGCCCCTAACAGATGGACCTGGAGAGTAGTGTGCTAAGTGAAATAAGCCAGTCAGAGAAAGACAAGTACCATATGCTTTCACTTACACGTGGAATCTAGGGAACAAAATAAACACAGAGGCATAGATACAGAGAACAGACTGACAGCTGTCAGAGGGGACGGGGTGCGGGGGGCCGGGTAGAAAAGGTGAAGGGATTAAGCAAAGGAAAAAAAATTCATAGACACAGACATAGTATGGTGACAGCCAGTAGAAAAGGGAGGTGGCTGGGGAGGTAGAAGAGGGTAAAGGGGGGATAAATGGTGATGGACGGAGACTTGACTTGGGCTGGTGAACACATAATACAATATACAGATGATGGATTATAGAACTGTACACTTGAAACCCATATAATTTTACTAACCAATGTTACCCCAACAAATTCAATAAATAAAAAAGTAAGTGGAGTGTACATGAGTAACTGGTTTAAATTTGGATTTATACGTTAAAAGTTTGTAAATGGGACTGGAGCATTTAAGAGAACAGAACATTTGTATCTGAAAGATTGGATAGATAATTGAAGGACACTTCAAAGAAATATAGGAATGCCATTTTAAATGTCGAAGGAGATTTAAATATATCCTCATAAAAGTGACTTTGAATTCTGCTCCATTCAAAAATATTTTCTAAAAAATAAGAAACAGGAGTTTGTGTGTACGTATAACTTGAATATATTGGCTATCAAATTAGTCCCAAAACTTTCTCAAATAATCTTTTCAGTATAGAAAAGTCACCCTGGCACTGGTTGGTTTGGCTCAGTGGATAGAGCGTTGGCCTGAAGACTGAAGGGTCCCGGGTTCGATTCCCAGTCAGGGGCACATGCCCAGGTTGCGGGCTCGGTCCCCAGTGTGGGGCATGCAGGAGGCAGCTGATCAATTATTCTCTCTCATCATTGATGTTTTTCTCTCTCTCTCCCTCTCCCTTCCTCTCTGAAATCAATAAAAATGTATTTAAAAAAGTCACCCTGGACACAGATGCCAGATCACCTTTACAGCCAGACCCTGGGTAAGAGGAAAGGCTGCTCAGGGGACTTCCGGCTCCTGATGGCATTGTTTTCAGTAATTAAATGCAGAGCTTGCGATCAGCATTACCCAAGTGTGGCTCCAGGAAGAGCAAAGTGTGAAAAGAAACAGTATTCCCTCTGAAAAATCCTTCAGCCTTCTTAAGCACACCTCTTCTCCCATTAGCTTTTTTGTCTTAGAGAATCGAAAATCCTGGGACATCAAGATGGAATTCAAAACTGCTATGACTGATTTTATAACACTTCCTTACATGCTAAGCTGAATCGTGCACAGGCCTGCCCGCTTTTATATCACGGTGCTGCAGTCAACACTAACAGTTCCCCAACTTCTTTCTTTACCCCCAATGCGTGAACCATTGGATAATGGGGCAGCTATCCCCAAGTTTTTTTTTTTGTTTGTTTTTTTTTTAAATATATTTTATTGATTTTTTACAGAGAGGAAGGAAGAGGGATAGATAGCCAGAAACATCGATGAGAGAGAAACATCAATCAGCTGCCTCCTGCACACCTCCTACTGGGGATGTGCCCGCAACCAAGTTACATGCCCTTGACCGGAATCGAACCTGGGACCTTTCAGTCCGCAGGCTGACGCTCTATCCACCGAGCCAAACCGGTTTTGGCTATCCCCAAGTTTTTAAGTGCCTCTGTGATTAACCTGTAGAACTTTAAATCTCACCTCTTCTAACTTCTTTTTATTTTGAGAGAGAGAGAGAAAGAGAGAGAGAGGGAGAGGGAGAGAGAGGGGGAGAGAGAGAGAGAGAGAGAGAGAGAGAGAGAGAGAGAGAGAGAAATCAGTTGCCTCTGGTAAGAGACCAGACCTAATATCGAACCAGCAACCTGCATATGTGCCCTGACTGGGAATCGAACCAGCAACTTTTGGTATAAGGCAGTGGTCGGCAAACTGCGGCTCGCGAGCCACATGCGGCTCTTTGGCCCCTTGAGTGTGGCTCTTCCACAAGATACCACGGCCTGGGAGAGTCTATGTTGAAGAAGTGGCATTAGAAGAAGTTTAAGTTTAAAAAATGTGGCTCTCCAAAGAAATTTCAATCGTTGTACTGTTGATATTTGGCTCTGGTGACTAAGGAGTTTGCCGACCACTGGTATAAGGGATGATGCTCCAGGAACTAAGCAAGTCACCAGGCAAGGGCTCTGCTAGCTTCTTTGTAAAACTGGAACAAAACAGTGATATGTATAGGGTTATGTAAGTTAATTTTAACCCATATCCTAAAGACAATTAGGTCATATTTAAAGGCGCCTAATCAGGAATCCACAGCTCCTTGGCAGCCCAGGCAAGCACTTCAAATGTGGAATCCAGATCTGCAGAGAGGGTGTGTTCATTTGCATAAGGGCTGTCAGCAATCATTTTTCACTGAAGAAGTGGTGGTGCTACAGCACTGCGGAGCTAGGAAGATGATACAGGTCCGATTGCAGGAGAAAATAAGAACTGAGTGAAACCATCAGCTGTGTACCCAAGACTGATATGCTTTTAATTTTTAATTATGGTTTTGAGGGAGAGAGAGAAAGAGAAACGATGATCTGTTGTTCCACTTATTTATACATTCATTGGTTGATTCTTGTATGTGCCTGACCAGGAATCGAACCCCCAACCCTGGCATATCAGGACGACATTCTATGTTTTTTTTTAATATACATTTACTAGAAGCCCGAGGCACGAAGATTCGTGCAAGAACGGGCCTTCCTTCCCCTGGCTGCCGGCACCACCTTCGCTCTGGCCAGAGCCACCTTTTTGCTCTGGCCCCACAACCGCTGCCTTTCCACCTTCCCACGCTGCCCAGAGGCCCGAAGCGGCTGGGGCGGGGCAGAACGCCTGCTCGGCGCCTGCATATGCAAATTAACCCAACATCTTTGTTGGGTTAATTTGCATACTCACTCCTGATTGGCGTCGCGAAGGTACGGTCAATTTGCATCTTACTCATTTATTAGTGTGGACTGATTTCAGACAGGAAGAGAGAGAGAGAGAGAGAGAGAGAGAGAGAGAATCATCAATGATGAGAATCATGGATCAGCTGCTCCTGCATGCCCCCAACTGGGGTTTGAGCCCGCAACCCAGGCCTGTGCCCTTGACCGGGAATCAAACCTGGGATCCTTCAGTCCCCAGGCCAATGCTCTATCCACTGAGCCAAACCAGCCAGGGCAGGACGACATTCTAACCAACTGAGCGCCCGGCCAGGGCCACCAGGAGTCACACTGTGAACCCTGCCATACCATCTGGGCTTGTGCTCTCTGTGTCTGGTCCAGGTAGACACCTGACACCACGTCTGTTTCCAAGAGAACTAGCTCTTCATGTTCTGCCAAGGGGCCTCCCTAATGTCAGAGGAAGAGACAGCAGGTAAGTTCTCCTGTTCGCTTTTCCATCCTTTCTCTTTGCCAGATCACTAATTAATATAGAAACAAATGCTGATCTGAGACTTCCTTTGATTGCACCACTGCAGCATACCTGAAACATGCCACCCACTTGGCAGGGCTTGGAGAAAAAGAGGTTTGGATCTCCGCTACCTGCATTGATCACACTTTTCCCAAAGAAACACTTTTATTTATTTTTTATTTTTTTAAAATATATTTTATTGATTTTTTACAGAGAGGAAGAGAGAGGGATAGGGAGTTAGAAACATCGATGAGAGAGAAACATCGATCAGCTGCCTCCTGCACACCCCTTACTGGGGATGTGCCCGCAACCAAGGTACATGCCCTTGACCGGAATCGAACCTGGGACCTTTCAGTCCGCAGGCCGACGCTCTATCCACTGAGCCAAACCAGTTAGGGCAGTGGTCGGCAAACTCATTAGTCAACAGAGCGGCAAACCGCGGCTCGTGAGCCGCATGTGGCTCATGAGCCGCAGTTTGCCAACCACTGGGTTAGGGCAAGAAACAACTTTTAAGTGATCCAATTAGCATAAATCCCTGTGCCAGGACTCTCACCTGTTATTTCACACTGACCTGGGCCCTGTTGTCTCCAAAAGGCATATATTTCTGTTTCAATAACCAAATGTGCAGCACCTGCACTGTTCTGGCATCAAAGGAATGTTTTATGATACATTGGAGGCAAAATATGGGTTACTTACCAACAATTCAAAAAGGTCCTCAGGCCCGGCTGGCGTGGGTCAGTGGTTGAGCATCGACCTATGAACCAGGAGGTCATGGTTTGGTTTGATTCCTAGTCAGGGCACATGCCCGGATTGGGGGCTTGATCCCCAGTAGGGGACGTGCAGGAGGCAGCCAATCAATGATTTTCTCTCCCTCTCCCTTCCTCTGAAATCAATAAAAAGAAATATATATATATATCTCCTATATAATAAAAGCCTAATATGCAAATTGACCAAACGGTGGAACGACTGGTCGCTATGATGTGCACTGACCACCAGGGGGCAGACACTCAATGTAGGAGCTGCCCCCAGCCCACAAGCCAGCCAAGACGGGTGCAGCAGGGAGCCCCCCGATTGCCCTACCGATTGCCCTGCCAGTCGCCCCAAAGATCGACCCTGATCATCACTGGCCAGGCCTAGGGACCCCCTTGGTGGCTGCCGCAGCAGCCACCTCTGCTGCAGTCCCTGCCTGCTGCCACCACCTCTGCTGTGTCTCCTGCCCGCCACCGCCGCAGCCAGGGCCTCTGTTGCCTCTGCCTCGGCCCCCGCTCGCTATGGCTTTGTCTGAAAGGAAGGATGACCGGAAGGACAACCAGAAGGACGTCTGGTCTAATTAGCATATTATGCTTTTGTTATTATAGATATAAAGTCCTCAGGCCCTAGCGGGCTTGGTTCAGTGAGTAGAGCGTCGGCCTGCAGACTGAGGGGTCCCAAGTTCGATTCTGGCCAAGGGCACATGCCTGGGTTGCGGGTTCGATCCCCAGTAAGGGGGCGTGCAGGCGGCAGTCGATCCATGATTCTCTCTCATCGTTGATGTTCCTATCTCTCTCTCCTTCTCCCTTCCTCTCTGAAATCAATAAAGAAATATATATATTTTTAAAAAGTCCTCAGGCAATATTCAAAAAATGAAAAAGCTCTGGAAGGCAATAGATTTATTTTAGGAGCTAATTATATGTTGTGTATAAGCCAGGCAGTTAGCACAACTGAGAAAGCCATGCAGCAACCCTGAGATGGACAAACAGGTATGAAAACATAAGAACTGACTTGGAAGCAGGCAGGAAATAGTCCCGTTTTTCACAGTTGCCATTGCTCTCCACCTCCTACCAGCTCTTTGTTCTCATTTCACACCATTTTGGCCAATGCCTTCAAAGGAAGTTGCACAAGCTATATTTTTCATCTGGAGCACATTATATCTCCTTTCATGACAAAATGTTCTGAGCTATATAACCATTAAAAAAGGTAGGGCCCTAGCTGGTTTGGCTCAGTGGATAGAGCATCAGCCTGCAGACTAAAGAGTCCCAGGTTCAATTCCAGTCAAGGGCACATGCCTGGGTTGCAGACTTGATCCCGAGTAGGGGGTGTGTAGGAGGCAGCCTATCTATGATCCTCTCTCATCATTGATGTTTCTCCTTCTCCCTTCCTCTCTGAAATCAATAAAAATATATAAAAAAAGGTTAGGTAAACAGATGGGCAACCTCTGCAGCCTTAACCTTGTCCAGTCCACTCTTCCTGTTGTCTAGGTGGACCCCCTTTGAGAGCAGAGGTTCGTAAAGTGTAGCCCTAGAACTACAGCATCAGCATCATGTGCAACTGTGTTAACAATGCCAATTCTCAGCCTATAATGGGCATATATTAAAACGCAATTGGTCCTGGCTTATTTGGCTCAGTGGTTAGAGTGTTGGCCCGAGGAGTGCAGGGTTGTGGGTTTGATTCTGATCATGGGCATGGACCTTGGTTGCAGGCTCCATCCCCAGTCCTGGTCAGGGGCGTGTGGGAGGCAACCAACCCATGTGTCTCTCTCACATCGATGTATCTCTCTCTCTCCCTCTCTCACGCTCCCTTCCAGTCTCTCTAAAAATTAAAAATATATATTTAAAAATATATCCTCGGGTAAGTATTGACAAAACAACAACAACAACAAAAACAGCACACACATAAAAATGAAAATTCTCAGACCCAACCACAGACCTACTGAGTCAGAGGCACTGAAGGTAAGGCCCGGCAATCTGATTATAGCAAGCCCTCCAGGGGGTTCTGATGGCCGCTAACATTTGGGAAATCACTGTTCAATACTTGGCACCTACCTAGTTAAACTTGGAAGCATGGACTGGAGAGCGCCCAAGCTGTCATCTTTAGATGAAGCAGATGGCAGGGAGGCTCATCCTTCTGCTTGACTGGCAAGGTGAAGGAGAAGTGATGGTGGAAAACTCACAGCATCAGCCCTACGAGGCATCACACCTCCCTCCGTGGTTCAATGCGGCTGCCACCTTTGCACATGCTCACCGGTTATTAGCTACCCTTCTACCGCTTTCTGTGGGCAAAGTTTCAAAACACCTGTTGGTGACTAAAGGCTCTTGCCTCCCCTCTGTGCTACTGCAGAAATAAGAAAGGCAAGTTGGTATCATTATCACGGCTGTCCATGGCACGTGGCATGCCATGGCATGGAGGCCCACCCCAGCAGTGAACCTCCAGGGCTCTGAGCCCCAGGGTGAGGACTGTGCCCAGAATGTTTGGTTGTTTTCCAATGCGATGAAGTTGATTCAACCAGGAGAGAAGAGACAGCTCATGCCAACCAAACTCCTAACACCTTGAGGAGAAAGCTCTCTAGTGAGCTTTGAATGTTTCTTATGTTAACACTAGGGGCCCGGTGCACAAATTTGTGCACAGGTGGGGTCCAGCTGGCCTGCCCCGATCGGGGCCAATCAGGCCAGGATGGCTGGGGGGAGGGGCCATGGGCAGTTGGCCAGCCCGCCCTGCCCCCTGGTCGAACTCCCGGTTGAAGTTCTGGTCAAGGGGACAATTTGCATATTAGCCTTTTATTATATAGGATTACCAAAGACTGCTTTGTGAAAACTCCGAGATAAAACATGAAGGCGGGGGAGGTAATCAACCAAAGACCCTGTATGCATATATGCATAACCCATGGACACAGACAATGGGGCAGTTAGGGCCTGGGGTGGGGGCAGGGATGAGCTGGAGGGGGTCAATAGGGGAAGAAAGGGGACATCTGTAATACTTTCAACAACAAAGAATTATTTAAAAATTAGAGGCCCAGTGCACGACATTCGTGCAGGGTGGTGGTGGGGGGGGGGGGTGTCCCTCAGCCTGGACTGCACCCTCGCGTAGTCTGGGACCCCTCGGGGGATGTCTGACTGCTAACTGAAGGGTCCCAGGTTTGATTCCAATCAAGGGCACATGCCCAGGTTGTGGACTCCATCCCAGTACAGGGCATGAAGGAGGCAGCCAATCAATGATTCTCTCTCATCTTTGATGTTTCTATCTCCCTCTCTCTTCCTCTCTGAAATAAATAAAAATAATACAGTAAAATTAAAAGGTCTTTTACATGAAATAGGGAGTTGAAATGCCTTGGGGTTGAGGCAAATCAATGAACTGTATGCAAACAATAAAAGACATGAAAAGTGCCGAAACCGGTTTGGCTCAGTGGATAGAGCGTCGGCCTGCGGACTGAAAGGTCCCGGGTTCGATTCCGGTCAAGGGCATGTACCTTGGTTGCGGGCACATCCCCAGTGGGAGGTGTGCAGGAGGCAGCTGATCAATGTTTCTCTCTCATCAATGTTTCTAGCTCTCTATCCCTCTCCCTTCCTCTCTGTAAAATATCAATAAAATATATTTTTAAAAAAAAAGACATGAAAAGCTCAGGTTATGCGCCTTAACATTATTTATGATGTTGGGTCCTGTAACTGTACCTATAGATTTCCTTCAATAACCATTTAATCATCTTTCGCGTGTGAAATAATGGGCGGCCCCAAACATCATGTCCAAGGCTGAGATGATCTGTCACTACCTTCCATCAGGCTGCACTTGACAGCCATGATTTCTCATTAGAGGGATATTTATGACCCTGAGTAATGGGATCCCAACACCACCACAGTGTGACGATTTCTGCTGAATATGCAATCAAGTTGTAGTGATAGTTGATGAATGGAGCCCATGGAATAAACTGAGTTCCTGAAACTCTCATCATTAGTACTCTATTTCTTTCCTTTGTTACTCATGTCAGGCCAGAACTGCTTGCATTTGCAATGACATCTTTTTAAAATACACATATTTTTATTGATTTCAGAGAGGAAGGGACAGAGAGAGATAGAAATATCAATGATGAGAGGGAATCATGGATTGGCTGCCTCCTGCACTCCCCCTACTGGAGATTGAGCATGCAACCCGGGCATGTGCCCTTTGGTCCGTAGGTCAATGCTCTATCCACTGAGCCGAACTGGCTAGGGCAATATTCTTATACAAGAATCTATACTAATAAAAGAGAAATATTCAAATTGACTGTATCTCCGTGATGCCCATCAGCCAATCAGGGGTGAGTATGCAAATTAACCCAAAAAGCTGGCGGGTTACTTTGCATATGCAGGCGCAGAGTGGCTGGGCGGGGCAGGACACCTGCTATGAGGAGGAGGGTGGGGGGCAGAAGGAGCTACAGGAGTGGCGCTCCGGCTGGGAGCGAGGACTTGCAGGCTCCCAGGCGGCCGGGAGCAAAGCTGGGGGAAGGAAGGCCTATTCTTGCACAAATCTTCGTGCAATGGGCCTCTAGTATTGTATAAAACTAAGTGAACACTTACTGGGGTACATGTGCAATGTGGGCCCATGGTCCAGCTCACAGAGGAAAAGGCATTGGCACAACACTTATTGTAGTGCGTTATAGGTATGGGTGGTGGCTTTTATTGAAAGTCGTGTCACATTGAGTGGGGTGGTTGTCCCTTTCGGTCTGTGGGAGGCCATGGTGACAATGACGTGAATTTTGAAATGACGATCGGTGGTTGTCTACCATGCGATGCAGCCATGCCAGGAATGTGCAGGAAGCCCCGTGCCTCTCTGGATGTCAAGGAAGGCAAATATTTCTCAAAGGGCTCCCTCCAAATATGCCTTTCTTCGGTGTTGAGGATTTACTAGGAGGTTCCTGTTCCCTAAAGTGGCGGTGGGTTTTAAATCAGGGCATTTCTCTCAGTTGAGATGGGAAAGCAGCTTGGGAAGCTTGAATAATTCAGCGACACGCTGACTCCTTTGGTCGTGAATACAAACATAAATATATTTTCTTTCTTTTTATTTCCTTTCAACTATTTCCCTTATCTACCCCAGTGACATGCTCCATTTGCAACATGCAGTCCTAGGAAAGAATAACTTTAAACTATTGGAAAATGTGGCCCTTCTGACTTTCAGGGAATTTCAAGAGAATATTCTCTTGACTTGTCCCGGGAGACCTGCCATTTCAGAGAAAATGCTGCAAGACTTAATGAGCCAAAGACAGGCACCTCGGCCCAACTTTAATTTCCAACTTAGTTCAGGGAAGTCAATTTACACAGCTCCGAGAGTACTTCCACTACTTCTATTTGTATTCGGGAAGCACCAGGCTGTCTTAAGGAGCCTTAGACTCTGAGCTCATCAGTGGGAAGATGTGTTCAGGTCACCTCCGGCGAAGATAGCAGGAGGGGACCAAGCCCTCACACTCTACCCATGCTTTCAAAGTGTCAATTTCATTCTGATCGTGTGTGACCACAGGGTGCCCATACTTGTCCCTATGGGATTTACCGGTGGATGGATGTTATCTAGACAGAAAGAATGATGAAAAGCTAACTGCCTTCAGGAACAAGAGTTTATTTAAAAGGTAATTGAAGCCAGCCAGCCTGGCTCAGTGGTTGAGCATTGACCTATGAACCAGGGGGTCAAGGTTAGATTCCTGGTCTGGGCACATGCCTGCATTGCTAGCTTGATCCCTAGTAGGGGGTGTGCAGGAGGCAGCCAGGCAATGATTCTCTCCCATCATTGATGTTTCTATCTCCCTCTCCTCCCTTCCTCTCTCTCTAAAATTAGTAATATATATTTTAAAGGGAGTTGAGATTCAATGAAGAAGTCACCCAGAAATACTAGTAAAGGCTGTGGTTGAATTACAGAATGTAGACTTTTTGTTTTGTTTTGTTTTGTTTTTAAATATATTTTATTGATTTTTTTACAGAGAGGAAGGGAGAGGGATAGAGAGTTAGAAACATCGATGAGAGAGAAACATCGATCAGCTGCCTCCTGCACACCTCCCACTGGAGATGTGCCCGCAACCAAGGTACATGCCCTTGACCGGAATCGAACCCGGGACCCTTCAGTCCGCAGGCCGACGCTCTATCCACTGAGCCAAACCGGTCTCGGCATGTGTAGACGTTTTTTAAAGTATAAGAAAAAACACACATTTGATTTGAAAAAAAAATGAAATAGTTAAAAGTGTTCAAGACGATCAAAGCCAACACAGACCTGTAAACTGTAAACATCCAGATATTTGGGGGGAAGTTATTTGATGTAATTATTTGACCAGACTTCAATCTTTAGGTGAAAGATCAAAAACTTAAGTCTTCCTTGAAATAGGTTTTCTTTTTCCAGAAGCCTTAGGACTTTTTCATTCTAGGAGAAAAAATGGGGGGCAATGGGGGCGGGGGGGGGGGAGATGGGATTCAAGAACAGCAGCAGGCCCCAGAGCTGTGCTGATTTTTAAAAAAAATATTATTTTATTGATTTCAGAGAGGAAGAGAGAGGGAGATAGAAGCATCAATGATGGGAGAGAATCATTGGCCACCTCCTGCATGCCCCACACTGGGGATAGAGCCCGCAACCCAGGCATATGCCCTGACTGGGAATCGAACCCGGGCCTCCTGGTTCGTAGGTCAATGCTCAACCACTGAGCCAAGCAGGCCAGGACCCAGACCTGTACTTTTAACCAGCATACCACCGCTTCCACCGTTCCATCAACTAAGGCCCCCAAGTTGGAGCTTTCTCCCCCCCAGTAAAGGTGGGTCACTCTCACATATCCTCATGGAATGCCAAGTCCTCCTGTGATCAGTAGCCCATGTTGCCTGCTCTCTTTGGGGTTGGGGCCTGGCCAGATGGGCCGGGTGGGTGGGTGGGAAGAAGCAGAGGGGATGTCCTGGCAGACAAATGGAGGCAGGCAATGCAGCTAGAGAGGGTGGCCCGGAGCTGCAGCCAGCTCTTAGCAGCTCACAAGAGCTGAGTGTCTAAAAAAAAAAAAAAAGAAGAGGAAAAAAGACTATCATCTTGGACTTTCAATTAATGTAAATTTATGCCTCATAGATATGCGGAGGATGAGTCATGCTAGTTAAGGACTGCTGTTGGATGGGAGTCAACCAATGGCAATGTATTCCAATGCGTGCTTAGGCAAGCATATTACTAATTGATGCCTTGTTTATATTAAGAGGAAGTCAAGGTGTTCCCAGCTCATTTTCTCTGCTAGCGCCCAAGTTGAATGACCCAGAAAACTGTACCCCGTGAATCTGAGCGCGAGTGGGGGACCAAGGGAAGCGACCGCTGTCATTGTTCACATGCTTACACATAGACGGCAACAATGACACTTCTACAGAGAAGTTCAGCGAGGTAAATTGGCCCAAGGAAATACAGCCCATGAGTGGCAGGACCAGGTGTTAAAAGCCAGAACTCTCGCTCCAGAGATCTTGCGTTTAACTTCTGCCTCGATGCAGAAGTGACTAAGATAGAAAATGACGACTTACATTCTTACATATATTTCCCCTCCTAAGACACTGAACAAACATTTTAGATGAACAGTGGGCCTGGGAAATATCATTAGGTTCCAGAGAACAATCTCCATTGCATTAAAATAATCGAGGCAGGACAGGAAGTGTAGGATCTCAGAATCTTAACCGTTTTTAAGTAGCTCATGGTAAGAATACAAATATTTTTTTAATATATTTTATTGATTTTTTTACAGAGAGGAAGGGAGAGGGAGAGAGAGTTAGAAACATCGATGAGAGAGAAACAGCGATCAGCTGTTTCCTGCACACGCGCCACTAGGGATGTGCCTGCAACCAAGGTACATGCCCTTGACCGGAATCGAACCTGGGACCCTTCAGTCCACAGGCCGACGCTCTATCCACTGAGCCAAACAGGTCAGGTCGAGAATACAAATATTATACTAAATATACACGAGACAGAAGAAATCTCACTTGCATACCTGAGAAAACAGAATTTAAATGTTTAACAAATTCTTTCGAGTGAAGATCTCTGGATTAAGACTTGCTTCGTCTTTGAGTCACTTTTTCATTATCTTTCAGAACTGTTGTTTGCTAAAAAGAGTAGCCATTTATTCTCAGCCCACCCTTCGTGCAGGCCCCCCTTCCCCAGGTAACTCCACCCTGCTTTGCATTGTTAGCACTTTCCCTTTCTCTCTTGGTCCTTATGGTTTGAGTAGAGTTGACTCCCCTCTCAGCCCCTGACGCAGTCCTATCACCCAGGCCTGGCCAAAGGGAGTGCCCCCGGCTATTTCGATTCAGATGAGAAAAGCTTATTAGAAATTATCTGGCATAATTTGCTGGTGTCAACAGGGGACAGGAATGCTCTTTTGCAGCTATAAAAATTCAAGCCTTGAGCTGCCAATGAAAAAAAAATGCTCCCTCAAAATTTAACTACCCTAGAGAAAAAGAGAGCTGGGAAGCAGAGCTAGACAGTAACTTGAAGACAGGCACGCAAGCTGTGGTTTCATTGATCCCTGTACTTGGAAAAGTCCCAGCCTTGCTTTAAGTCTATGCTACCACCATTGTGACATCCTTAACAATTTTTGACCAAGGAGCCCTGAATTTTTATTTTCCACTAGACCTGATGACAAATGAGGGCTTTGAACCCTGGAAAGAAACAAATATACAATTAACCAAAAGGCTAGGTTAGCAAGATAACGCGCAAACTAGCACACTACGGAAGCTATTTGGGAATTCATTAAGTTTTAATTTTATTACCAATTATTTATTGAAGACAATAAATCCCGGTGTGGGCACTGAACTCGGTGGTTAGAACAAGGATGAAAGTCAATCTGTTGCCCTAGTTTCCATGAAAGCACGGCAGGAAGTGAGGGTCTTCACTTCCTAGTGTCCATGTACTCTCATTTCTTTCTTTTTTTAAAATATATTTTATTGAATTTTTACAGAGAGGAAGGGAGAGGGATAGAGAGCTAGAAACATCAATGAGAGAGAAACATCCATCAGCTGCCTCCTGCACACCCCCCACTGGGGATGTGCCCGCAACCAAGGTACATGCCCCTGACTGGAATCGAACCTGGGACCCTTGAGTCCACAGGCCGACGCTCTATCCACTGAGCCAAACCGGTTAGGGCTACTCTCATTTCTTAATGAAGCCCTGAGTTGTATGACACAATGTTGTTGCTTTTTTATTTTTTTAATCTGCTTTTTATTGATTTTAGAGAGAGAAGATATGAGAGGGAGAGAGAAAGAAAAACATCAAGAAGAGAGAAACATAAATTGGCTGCCTCCTGCACACCCCCTACTGGGGATTGAGCCTGCAACCCGGCCGTGTGCCCTGACCGGGAATCAAACTGGTGACCTTTCGGTTCGTGGGATAATGCTCAACCAACTGAGCCACACTGACCAGGGCTCCGACACAATGTTTTGTGACATCTGCTTCTTGCAGAAAAATAGTCATTATTGCACGTGGAGCCCACGGAAAACCACCCGTTTCCCAGGGGAAGACTAAGGTGCAGCCAGGATTTAGAAGCCTCTCTTCTATACATTGATAACTTTGCAATCTCGATCTTCCATCCAACTCAGCCTCTTGAAATTCAAAGGCATCTATGCGACTGTGGTAGATTAGAAATAAGGCCATGGCTCCTTCCCACCCTGTGTGCAAAGAACCTTGCAAGGCGCCTTTATTGCTCCTCCCTTTTGGAGAAGGAGTCTGTTTCCCAGCCCCTAGGCCCGGGCAGGCCTGCTTGGTCAGAGGACTGTAGCTGAAGTGACATGATGTGTTCTCCAAAGCTGCGCCTACAGAGGGCTTGCTGCTTCTGCTTCTGCAGCCTTGGACGCTGCCCAGAGACCATGGAAGGAGGGAAGCCAACCAGGGCAGTGCCCTGCAGGCTCAGTGACCCGCGGAAAAGAACTGAGGTGCCCCCAGCCACGGCCAACGGCCACTGCCAAACAAGAGTGTGAGGCTCTCTTGGAAATGCCAACCTGGATGAATGAGTGAGCTCAAGCAAAACCAGCAGCAGAACTCTCCAGAAAACCCAATGAATTGTGAGAAATATACTGCTGTTATTTTAAGCCATTAAGTGTCAGGGTGGTTTGTCATTCAACCATAGATAACAGGACGTCCAGCTGTCTCCAGGAAGCCTCTATTTGAACATCTCAGAGGCACGTCAAACTCTACAAGTCCACAATTATATGCGTCTCCATCCCCTTCCAGATTCCACACTCTTCCTCGATTCCCCACGCCCAGCCTGGTGAGGTGGCCTTGCAAAGGCTTCTCCTCTCGCGCAGGGAATGATCAAATCCCTTGTCCCAGCTCCCAGGACATGCACTGCATTTGTGTTTCCAGGGACCACATTTTGAGGACCACGGGTCCAGGACATTGAGTGTTAACTAACAAGCGTACTGTTTAGTCCTAGAAATTGAGAAGAGGCAAAATAAAAACAGATCGATCACTGCTAACGGACGCTGGACAACCATGCACCCTCAGCTCCTAGAATATCCCTTGCTACACAGTAATAACTGTTTGTTAAATGCCAAAGGAATGAGTCATGCATCTAGAGATCTCAGCTATCTAGTAACACAGAAATACAAAAATAATTGGGGGTGGGATGGGGGTGGAGACAGCAAGGCAAGAGGTACCCAACCACAACTCGGGAATTTACTCGTTTAATACACATTTATAACATATCTAGCGATCATGGTATGCAAATGACAGTAGTAATGACCTGAACGCTGGGCAAGAAAACCTACATCAATTCATTCTTTTGTAATGACTTGAGGTAGGCAAACGGAAAGGAAACAAAATTGACAACTCAGAGAATGGAGATGAATGAAATTCACTACAGAGGACGGACAGGAGGACCCGGATAAGTATAGGACTCTATGCTGGTTGGTGTCTCTTCTCAAAGTCCTCACCTACATCACGCTAAACATCTCAACAGCCAGCAGATCATACTTACATTCTACCAAGTACACTTCACTGGACCATGTTTAGAAACAGGTAGGAGGTAACATTTAGGAGAAAACCCCACTAAAAATGGCGTTACCAAGTTTGGATACATAGGGGTAAACTTCATTCATGTGAAAAATGGGTGAATATAGAATGCCAGCCGAAACCGGTTTGGCTCAGTGGATAGAGCGTCGGCCTGCGGACTGAAGGGTCCCGGGTTCAATTCCGGTCAAGGGCATGTACCCTGGCTGCGGGCACATCCCCAGTGGGGGGTGTGCAGGAGGCAGCTGATGGATGTTTCTCTCTCATCGATGTTTCTGGCTCTCTATCCCTCTCCCTTCCTCTCTGTAAAAATATCAATAAAATATATTTAAAAAAAAAAAAAAAAAAAAGAATGCCAGATAGGCGAACTTGAATGTGTCTTTATTTTTCCTTGCATCTTGAGACCTAGAACTCTCTCTTGCATTTTTCTCTATTTTCCACTCTGCCTAGCACACCAGGTAGAAACAATGAAACTGTAATGAATGTTTTCAACCTTTGTTATGGGAAATTGCAAACATTCCTTAAAGTCTACAATAATTTAATGAATCTCCATGTGAAATCTCTCTGCTTCAATGATCATCAACTCTTGGTCAACCGTGTTTCATGAAAACCACATCTACTTTCCCTCCCCCCATTCCACACGAATACTTTGGAATGAAGAACTGGTTTAAGACTCAGTTCATCATTATCACCTATAAACCAGTAAGTGAAGTTTCCAGATTTATTTGCATTTAAGGGACAGTAGTAATAGCACCTTTTCATTACTGATGATGTTATCTAAGTATATGAAAGTAACCCACTCATAATGCCTTCTTATTCTCATTCATCTACAGAAGACCAAATGTCACACTCGGATAAATGATTCATTTTGTGAAATCAATTTTATATTTGTTGTTCTTATTAAGCCATTTTTCTTCCCGAGGATCTGAGAAAATACATTTTCCAACGTGACTGTGGTGAGTCACAGAAAAAAAAAAAATCACCTGTGGTTTACCTTTCCCACTAGTAGCAGATTTTTCAAAATACTATGTCTTTTTATTTTCTGTGTCTTTTAGTCAAACTATTTATCCCAAGTTGTAGTTTATTCTAATTTTCAGAATATGAAACATGGCTGAATTGCTTAAGTTTAGATATTATATTAGTTAAATGTTAAGAATATTTGAAATCGATTTTCAAATAGATATGCCATCAATCATTGTCTTGACATACACTTGTGTAGTGAGGAAAAATTATATCTTGTCTCAAATATATTTTATGATCTAAAAATTTGATATCAATTATTCAATGTAAACTAAATTTGATTTTAATTATAAAGTAGTCTCCTCTTATCAGAGAGGAATATGTTCCAACTTCGCCAATGGATGCCTGAAACCATGGATAGTGATGAATCCTATATATATATACTATGGTTTTTCCTATATACACATTCCTATGATAAAGCTGGATTTATAAATGAGCCACAGTAAGAGAGCAACAAAAACAACTAATAGAACAATTAGAAAAATATACTATGATAATAGTTATGAAAATGTGGTCCCTCCCTCCTTTCCTCTCCCCCTATCCCACCTTCTCTCCTCCCTCTCTCCCCTTCTCTCTCTCCCTAACCCTCCCCCCACCCCACAACCAACCCTTCTCCTCTTCCTTTCCCTCTCCCTCTGATTTTCTAAACAAAGTGATGATTCACATCCTGCGAGCAAGATTTCATCAGGCTACTCAGAATGGCGGGCAAGATAAATCATACGAATTGTTTGCTTCTGGGATTTTCTATTTAATTTTTTCAGACCATGGCTGAGCATGGGTAACTGAAACCATGGTTAACTTAAATTATGAAAACTGAAACCACGGATCAGGCGAGGGGAGTGTACAGATTTTTAACATTACATTCAGTCTTGTAGTTACAGAAATAATTTTTGAGAAGAAAGAGTGGGGACAAAAATAAAATTCTTACACAACATTACCTTGTTTTGGAAACCAGTGACTTCCCTACAAACTGCTTTGTCATAACACAGAAGGGGTAAAATCACAGGAGCAGGAAGTATTTTGCCAATGGCTGGGTGAGAGGAATTATATTCACCAACAAATGCATTTCAATAGATAGAACTCTACTGATGTGAATCCCAAACTTTGCTTCACATTGGAATCACCCAGGGCATTTCTAAAAACTTCTGATGCCCAGGTCACAACCTGGATTTCTGGATCACTAAGGATGGCACGCACGTGTGCGAAAGCCAGCGTGGCTCCTAGGAACTCCCAAGAGCCAAGAATGCACATGTCTTCCCAATTCTGTGTCCAGTGACATTGTTAGTAGCTTGAAATTGGCAATGGTGGGAGTGTTTACGCCACAAAAATGGGCAGACACTATAAATCAGGGCTCTTTATCTTCGAAGGAGTCAACTGTTAAACATGTACCAGCCTACACCAGCACATGGATGGAGTAGTGGTGGGGAGACAGGCATTAGAATTTTTTAAAGTTCTCCATTTAGTTTCTTTTTTTTAAAATATATATTTTATTGATTTTTTACAGAGAGGAAGGAAGAGGGAGAGAGAGTTAGAAACATCGATGAGAGAGAAACATCGATCAGCTGCCTCCTGCACACCCCCTACTGGGGACGTGCCTGCAACCAAGGTACATGCCCTTGACCGGAATCGAACCTGGGACCTTTCAGTCCGCAGGCTGACGCTCTATCCACTGAGCCAAACCGGTTTCGGCTCCATTTAGTTTCAATGTGCAGGCAAGTTTCAGAACCAGGTGCCTACACAGTGGGCCTTAAACTTGAAGATTCATCAGAAGCCCTGGAAGGATTTGTTAAAAAGTGACTGAGTTGCTGACCCAGTGGATCTGAGGTAGAGCTATAGAAGTTGCATTTCTGACAGACGAGGCTGATGAAACTGGTCCAGGGACCACATTTGGAGGACCACGGGTCCAGGACATTGAGTGTTAACTAACAAGCGTACTGTTTAGTCCTAGAAATTGAGAAGAGGCAAAATAAAAACAGATCGATCACTGCTAACGGACGCTGGACAACAAGACCGAAATACTAGAAATCTCTATTTATCCATGCCTTCCATGTCCCGCCCGTGCCTTCCCCTTGTCATGCATTTCCTGGGTATATTTCTAGTAATGCATTCATTCCTACCACCATCGCTTATTGAGTCTATATTATTATCTGCAATGATACTAGGTTAGAAATAAAAGAACAAAATGAGACAAGGCCGAGTGGAGAAGCTTAGAAGTATGCAATACAGTAGGTCTGGTGGTTATGCCATCATAAAGGATGTGCGGCTTGCTTCCAGAGCTCTAAACAAGATAGGAACCTGGGGCCTGACATGTTTTTACAAGGTAAGAGTCACGTGAAGTGAACCCGAGAAAGGAAGGAGGACATCATTCCAGGCAAAGCGAATCGCTGGTTGAAGGGCAGAATGACAACGGCCAACCACATATCCATGCCAGTCTGTCTCAAAATCGGGTGGGTGTTGGAATTACTTGGGGAACTTGGTGAAAATACAAAGGCTCAGGTCCTCTCGGGGGGCCTCTGTGCTCTTACTGACTCTCCAGGAGTTTCTGATATGCACCACGGAGGTGGGATACCACTGAGCCAGAGAATCAGGCCCAGATGTGATGGGCTAGACCCAGCAGTGGTCGGCAAACTCATTCGTCCACAGAGCCAAATAGCAACAGTACAAAGATTGAAATTTCTTTGGAGAGCCACATTTTTTAAACTTAAACTTCTTCTAACGCCACTTCTTCAAAATAGATTCGCCCAGGCCGTGGTATTTCGTGGAAGAGCCACACTCAAGGGGCCAAAGGGCCACATGTGGCTCGCGAGCCGCAGTTTGCCGACCACTAGAGCAGCACCAAAGGTCCCTGGTGGAAGGAGGAGCTGAATTTGAGAGTAGACCAGGGCTGGCCAGCAAAGAGTACTTTAAAATTATGTTTTGTTTTTTTATTTTTAAATATTCTTTTATTGCCCTAACTGGTTTGACTCAGTGGATAGAGGGTCGGCCTGTGGACTGAGGGGTCCCAGGTTCGATTCCGGTCAAGGGCGCGTACCTTGGTTGTGGACACATCCCCAGTAGGAGGTGTGCAGGAGGCAGCTGATGGATGTTTCTCTCTCATTGATGTTTCTAACTCTCTCTCCCTCTCCCTTCCTCTCTGTAAAATATCAATAAAATATATTAAAAATATTCTTTTATTGATTTCAGAGAGGAAGGGAGGAGAGAGAGATAGAAACATCAACGATGAGAGAGAATCATTAATTGGCTGCCTCTGTCATAGATTACGTATTACAAATCTGACCATAATCTGTGATTTGCCTTTTTAAAAGAATATATATATATATATATATATATATATATATATATATGTTGTTTTTTTTTAAATATATATTTTATTGATATTTAACAGAGAGGAAGGGAGAGGGACAGAGAGCCAGAAACATCGATGAGAGAGAAACATCGATCAGCTGCCTCCCGCACACCCCCCACTGGGGATGTGCCCACAACCAGGGCACATGCCCTTGACCGGAACCGAACCCGGGACCCCTCAGTCCGCAGGCCGACGCTCCATCCACTGAGCCAAACCGGTTTCGGCTATATATATGTTTTTATTGATTTCAGAGAGAGGAAGGGAGAGCGGGGGAGAGATAGAAACATCAATAATGAGAGAGAATCATTGATCGGCTGCCTCCTGCACTCTTGGGCTCAAATCCGCAACCCAGGCATGTGCCCTGACTGGGAATTGAACCGTGACCTCCTGGTTCATAGGTCGTTGCTCAACCACTGAGCCACGCCGGCTGGGCTGTTTTGCTTTTCAAGACAAATTTTTTGCATCTTCTCCTGGCCATCTGGGCGTGCCCTGTCCCCTAGAAGAATCAAAAAAACTTAGGTTTTCTGAAGCAGGGGTCCGAAAACTGCCATCTGCCGGCCAATCTGGCTCCCCACCCACTTTTGTACTGTGCACAAGAATGGTTTTTACACTTTTAAATGGTTGCAAAAATTACAAGAGTCGTATTTTTGACAGATGAAACTTATATGAAATTCAAATGTTGGTGTCCATAAAAAAGTTTTATTGGAACACAGCCGAACTCATTCATTTACAAATTGTATGTGGCTACTTTCACGTGGCAATGGCGGATATGCGTAGATGCAACACAGAATATATGGCCAGCAAAGCTGACCCTTTATAGAAAGGTTTGCTGAAGCCCATTCTGGAGAAGACTCTGAAGGGTGAGGGACGCCCTAGCCAGTTTGGCTCAGTGGATAGAGCGTCAGGCTGTGGACTGAAGGGTCCTGGATTCGATTCCGGTCAAGGGCACATGCCCAGGTTGCGGCCGTGATCCCCAGTGGGGGGCATGCAGGAGGCAGCCAATTAATGATTCCCTCTCATCATTGATGTTTCTATCTCTCTTTCCCTCACCCTTCCTCCCTGTAATCAATAAAAAGGTAATAATAAGCCAATCAGAGAAAGATAAGTATCACATGATCTCACTCATATGTGGAATCTAATGAACCAAATAAACCGATGATCATAAATAGACCCAGCGACATAGAAGTATGGAGCAGACTGTGTAACCTCAGAGGGAAGGCAGGAGAGGGTAGCTGGGAAGAGATCAACCAATGAACTTGAATGTATATATGCATCACCCATGGACACAGACAATGGGGTGATGAGGGCCTGGGGGGGGGGGGGGATGGGAGTGGGCTGGAAGAGGTCAACGGGGGAAAAAGGAGGACCTATGTAATACTTTCAACAACAAAGATTTTAAAAAATAATAATAAAAATAAAAAACCATTTTAGTGTTTTTCCCTAATAATCACACCAATATTTTCCTTTTATAAAGTTCGGGTCGGTCATATAGTGCAAACTTTGTTGTGTTCTGATGCTTTCACTTTTCTTAAGTCATAACTAGAGGCCCGGTGCACAGATTTGTGCACCGGTGGGGGGTCCCTTGGCCTGGCCTGTGGGGATCAGGCCAAAACCGATCTCTGGGTCTGGGGTGCGGGTGAAGCAGACTTGGGGCTGACAGTGCCCCAGCAGCAACCGAACCCATGGCCGATTCAGACTCCCTCCTCTACTGGTCAGAGCGTCTGCCCCCTGGTGGTCATTGCGCGTCAGAGCTACCGGGCGAACGGCCGAACAGTCGGACGGCCGCTTAGCTTTTATATATATAGATTACTAAGAACCTGAGGTAATATTTCAGTATGTGGCAGTACCAAAATTAATCCATCATAATTATTTTCTAACAAATGTAAGTTATCAATAATGCTGCAAGAAATGTATTTCTGCATATGCAAAAAAAAAAAAAAAAAGAATGGTCACGAACATCTGTGGCCTCGTGTGCTGTGGAGAAGGTGCAGAAGCCTAACTTAGCGGGGGGAGGGGGTGTGTGCAGGGGGAATGCAGGCCATCAGCGAAAGCACCTTCAAATGCCATCTTGGGCTCTGAGCATCACAGCCCCCATCATGATGAGAAAGAACCAGAGACCCCCCCCCCCCTTAATGATCCTGTCCGGCTTAACCCCTAAATGAACTGAAAAGGAAGAGCAAGGACCCTCTCCCCACATACTCTGCCTGTGAGGCAGGTGGCGGCCAAGGCAGGTTCAGAACCCTCTGCTCACACTACAGATGCCCTTGGCTCCCACTGGCTCTCCTTGACTGTGAATGTTAAAGTCATTTTTCTTTCTGGCCACAGTGACTCACAGCCGGAGGGAAAAGCTGGAGATCCCCGGAGCAAGATGGGAAAGCACACCTGTGGCCGCCTGCTCAGCACCCCACCCGCTGCGGCTGGCGGCACCGAGGCGATGCCTCCTCCAAATATATCTGCTGGAGAACAGCCCGGATTGAACTCCCTACTACACTCCGGGTGCGGGATCTGTTCGTATCTTCCAATTACCTGCCTCACACAACCCGAGCTATTTTAAGCAGAAGTCACTTAAGGATTCCTCCTCATAGAAAACCCTGCCATTTCCAGAAACTTCTGGTCCAAGCAGAAGTCAGAGAGACCTTGAGCTTGGGCTCAGCCCAACGCTTGAGTCTTACAGCTTTGGAACCAAGAGCTGCAGCCCTTTGGGGTTCTGGGTGGAAGGCAAACATGCGCTTTGGACATGGGATTAGCTTCTTTGGCAAAAGCCGCTTAAATGGATCATTTAGTTGTGCAAATGTGGAGCGGAGACTATAATTAGGAAAGGAGGTTTGAAATGTTAAAGCTACAGCAGCGGCAGCTGAGAAGGAGGTTGGAGGCAGAGTCGCGCTCTGGTGGATACTGTTTGCCTTAAAGGTTTCTGACTGTGATGGCTTGGCCACCCTCTGTCCACAGCTTTTAGACTCCACACCCAGGGGCCATCTGCGTGCCGCGCTCGCTGTCTTTTCAAGCCCAGCCAGGGTGGGTCTGTCTTTCTCCCCTTCAAGTCTCGGACTTCCTGGTTCTTGGTTCTCAAAGCGTGGCCCTCGGCACAGCAGCCTATGCATTTCCTGAAACTTGTTTGATCAGACGAATTCCCGGGCCCCGCGACAGACCTACTGACTCAGAAACCCTGCGCTGGGCCCTGCGCTCTGCAGCTTAAGCAGCCTTCCAAGATGACTTTGATGCGTATACAGGAGATCTTGTTGAAACAGTTGCAAAGGCCCAGCCAGTGGGGCTCAGTGGTTGAGCCTCGACCTACGAAGCAGGAGGTGACGGTTCGATTCCCGGTCAGGGCGCAGGCCCGGGTTGCGGGCTCCATCCCCAGTGTGGGGCGTACAGGAGGCAGGCGATCCATGATTCTCTCTCATCATTGATGTTTCTCTCTCTCTCCCTCTCCCAAATCAATAAAAAAACAGACAACCAAATAGTTTTCAAGGACAGAGCGGGAGTGTAGGTACTTTGGGAAGGACTATGAGACCTGCACGTTGCCTCACCCTAGAGAAAAGGCCTTAATAAATGAACTGAGCCGAAACTGGTTTGGCTCAGTGGATAGAGCATCGGCCTGCGGACTCAAGGGTCCCAGGTTCGATTCCGGTCAGGGGCACGTACCTTGGTTGCGGGCACGTCCCCAGTAGGAGGTGTGCAGGAGGCAGCTGATCGATGTTTCTCTCTCATCGATGTTTCTAACTCTCTATCCCTCTCCCTTCCTCTCTGTAAAAAATCAATAAAATATATTTATTTATTTTTTAAAATATATTTTATTGATTTTTTACAGAGAGGAAGAGAGAGGAGAGGGATAGAGAGTTAGAAACATCGATGAGAGAGAAACATTGATCAGCTGCCTCCTGCACACCCCCCACTGGGGATGTGCCCGCAACCAAGGTACGTGCCCCTGACCGGAATCGAACCTGGGACCCTTGAGTCCGCAGGCTGACGCTCTAGCCACTGAGCCACACCGGTTTCAGCGATAAAATATATTTAAAAAAATAATAAAAATAAATGAACTGAGTCCTGCCCCGACCCAGACTTCTCAAGGGACACCCTGTGCACTGGTGAAGACACGACTGACCACAAGCTTCCGCCACGTACCCCGGTCAGGCCACGACGGCCTGATACTGCACCTGCCATCCCGGCAGGAACGTAAGGGAAGGGCACTGCCAGCGGGGGTCTGTGTTGGGTGATAGAAGGGGGGCAACTGGCGATCAAGAATCGGGGTACAACCAGGAGGCCAGCAGAAAGGGACCCTCTGGGGCCAGCCCTTCAGCTCTGAGGATGGCCCCAGCTGAGAGCCAGATCGTGATTTCACTGCGACTTCCTTCTGGCATCTCAAAGTTCCTGGACACGACTGTTGTGATCTTCTGTGCCTCCCTAGTTAATGAAGCCACGCCGTCTCTGGGTGAGAACTAGAATAACTAGTTCTAGAACTAGGTGAAGCCGAAGGGACTGGTGGCATGAGGACGCGCGCCCACGCTCAGCAGCTTGGACAAGAGCTCCCCCACATTTCAGCTTCGGAGTCTACTGCAGCCAGTGAGGGGCGCACACGCAAGCTCTACGCCGAAGTGAAGAAGGTTTCCCTGCTGGGCCCTGGCCGGTGTGGCTCAGTGGATAGAGCGCTGGCCTGCCAAACGAAGGGTCCCGGGTTCAATTCCGCTCAAGGGCACATGCCCAGGTTGCTTGCTCGATCCCCATTGGGGGGCGTGCAGGAGGCAGCCGATCGATGATTCTCTCTCATCATGGATGTTTCTCTCCCTCTCCCTTCCTCTCTGAAATCAATAAAAAATACATATATTTTTTTTTTTTAAAAAGGTTTCCCTGTTGTGTTTTCGTGGTGGCGAAACGTCTCGGCTCTTTCAAAGGCTGCCAGAAGCCCACGAAAGCAAAGTATTGGGAAATCAAAAGCTTTATTCATCGCCGAAACCGGTTTGGCTCAGTGGATAGAGCATCGGCCTGCGGACTGAAGGGTCCCAGGTTCGATTCCAGTCAAGGGCATGTACCTTGGTTGCGGGCACATCCCCAGTAGGGAGTGTGCAGGAGGCAGCTGATCGATGTTTCTCTCTCATCAATGTTTCTAACTCTCTATCCCTCTCTCTTCCTCTCTGTAAAAAAGCAATAATATATATATATATATAAAGCTTTATTCATCGTTTTGAACGCTGCTTATATAAGCACACCTGGCAAACAGGGAAGAAATAGAACACGCAGCCCAAACTGGATGAACACTTCGGTAGAGGGGCCCTGAGCCGAAGCCCTACCTGGCGAATTACAGAAGCGCTGGCTGCTCTTGCTGGGCCCCCTCCTGGCATGGATGAGTAGCCTTTCCAGCGTGGAGGGCCTCCTCACAGGGAGAGTGCTGGAAATTAGCAGCCCTTCCTCCACTGGACTTGGGGTTACATAGTGTTATAACCCTAACTGCCAGGGAAATAAAAAAAGGGGTTTCTAGACCCCAAAGGTTGGGGTGCCCCGACCCTCAGATGCTTTTGACCAACCATTCTCAGTGGGAAACTTGTCTGAAGTGTAGCACAAGCAGAAATGTGAGAGTGGGGGACAACAGCTGCTCCTGGGCGCAGTTCTTTTGTACCCCCAGTGAATGGAAAGCCCGGCCTCGGTGGCTCAGGGGTTGAGCATCGACCTGTGAGCCAGGAGGTCAGGGTTCGATTCCCAGTCAGGGCACATGGCCAGGTTGTGGGCTCCATCCCCAAGTAGGGGGCGTGCAGAAGGCAGCCGATCCATGATTCTCTCTCCTCATCGATGTTTCTCTCTCTCTCTCCCTCTCCCTTCCTCTCTCTCTAAAAATCAATAACAAAATATATATATATATTTTAAAAGGTGTCTTTCACATTTTAAACTCTCCAGGTGTATCTAAGAGTGAATGGCATTTTGAATCCCTCTCTGTCTTCTCGGAGCACCCCCATTGGTTGGATTCCCGGGGTATTGAGTGGCCAACCAGCATGCGGCCCA
This sequence comes from Plecotus auritus, assembly GCF_963455305.1. Classification (NCBI taxonomy): domain Eukaryota; kingdom Metazoa; phylum Chordata; class Mammalia; order Chiroptera; family Vespertilionidae; genus Plecotus; species Plecotus auritus. The sequence goes on along the minus strand of NC_137784.1, from coordinate 5,573,649 downwards.
GTTTCAGACAGCAAATTCAAGACCATGTGAGGCAGGAACAGGAGACCGGGTGTCGCGGAAAAACAATTTCCTGTTGAAAATATTTCGGAGGATCCAGAAAGTGTGGGCAGTGAAGCATGCAGAATGGTCTGAAGCGGCTTGGCAGAAAACTCTAGAAGCAGGAATGCAGTTCTCGTTCCAGAAAAGTGGCATCGCCCGTGCTACCGGTGGCTGGGTGGCAGGTGCCCTGACTGGGAATCGAACCCGTGACCTCCTGGTTCATAGGTCGACGCTCAAGCACTGAGCCACGCTGGCCGGGCAATGCTCCAGTTTCTAAGGCAAGTTAGTGGTGAACACAGTGTAAGAGGGTAGGGGGCTTCGAGGATAAAAACATAAATGAATAACTCACTTCCTTCTGCTTCACTTTATTTCCCCATCTTTTTTTTTTTTTTTTTAAATCGGTCGTTCTTTTGGAGGAAAGGTCATAGGCCTCGGCCCATTCTCCAGGAGGCGCAGGCCGCCCAGTGGGGAAGGAATCGGAGCCCTCCCTTCCCTGGGGGCCATTCTCCAAGTTTCAGGAGGCAGCTCTGTCCTTCTCCCCCATCCAATGGTGGGGCTACAAGGTGGACCTCTGACTTGGGGGGCTCTGGGTACAAAGCAACCTTGACCTTGTGGCAAAGGCACATAGAACCTCGTGACTGCACCACCTCTCGGCGTCCCCACCGCTGGACCTTGGCCCCCCCCTCCCACCACCCCCCCCCCCCGTGCCATCAGGGAGGGAGGGCCATACAATTCTAGGGGTGCGTGCACAGAACAGTGTCCCATCTGCCCCCAGCCTGCCAGCCCCGGAGAGCTATTCACTTCAGCTTTGGCTAGGGACTCTTGCAACAGCACGTACTGGCTCAAAGGGGATCCATCGAACTGTCCACAGCCACGTGGGGTCTTCTCTGGGGGGGCGGGGGATGGTGGTTGGTCTATGGCTAGATTAGTCCGCACTTTGAAGGAACGTCTCCCCAGGCCCCCAAGTCATCCTCCAGCAGGGAGGACAGAGGGGAGCTCCGGGGCGTGGCTGCCGGTTCCCGATTTCCTGGGCAGCCACAGCTAGAGGTGAAGGGCCACGGTCAGTGTCAGCCCCGGAGAAAGCTGATGGGGAACGCCTTCTGCGATGCCGGAGAAACCCACTGACCGCCCACCCGGGCCAACTCAGTCTGGGGCGCTAAGGGGAGCTTCTGCCTCAGGCAGCTTGGCGACTGAATGAAGCCAGGGACCAACTGCTTCGTTCTAGATTTGGAGTTCTCTTGCTGGGGTGAGCGGTTGCTAGGAAACGGAGTGAGACAACAATCGGGGATAAATCTGTGGCACTCCTCTGAAGCTAAATGTAGGATTTCTCTTTGCACAGTAGCAGATGGATGGTGAAGAAAAATTCAGTCCATTAACCCGGTTGCAGGCCAGTTGGAAAGACAAATCATTTCGAGATTTTAGAAGAATCATAAAGGCATGGGCCTGTGTTAAGACTGATTTCTGAAGTTTCAGCGAGGAAAGGTAGTTGACAAGTCTCTACCTGAAACTTGGAAATGCAAATATTGAGCAGAGTTCCATGACTAATCTCATTTGAACTTCCAGCTTGGAGAATGCACATAATTACATTGGTGGGCAATGGACACTTGGGGGATTAATCTGCTTTTAAATCTGAATCTCTCGTGAAGATGAAATAAAATAGCACCATAAAGATCCATTTAACAATCATATTGGCTTTTATTTTTTAGCCCTTCGATTTGTAATTCTTTCCTTCATTATACCTTCTAGCTTATTAGCTATGTGTGTATTACTTATACATATATAAATATACAGCAGGATATATATTTATGTAAATATACAGGAATATATATATATATATATATATATATATATATATATATATATTGTAATAGAGCTCTGGAAACTTCTCTGTAAGTAGAAGGATAGAATAAAAAGGCAAAACAGGTATCAAAATTGACAAATATTAACTCAGATTTTGCCTTGTAAAGTCTCTGCATAAAGCACTTTGTTTATCGAGTCTAAATTTCATTCCCTTCTCCCACATTAAGAATACTTTCCCAGCTTTTATTTTCTGCTGCTGATCTACAGATTAATTGCTCTGAAATTACAAAGTAATCTACGATTTCTAATCTTGCTCTAGGCTAAAGCAGTAAGTTTAGCCTACTCCCTCAAATTTATCTAAGATCTGAGACCTTAAATACCTTAAAATACCTTTCTTTATTCCCAATGTCATAATCTGCTTTTATACTAGTATTTCAACAGTTTATATATCATTTCTTTTTTCTAAAGGAAAGATAACAGTCTCAAACACCAAGTGTTTTAATGTAGAGACACGTGGAATGTGTGTGCCTGTATGCGCCCATGTATGTATGCAATGGGTAAGCACAAGATGCTAATGAGATTTCCTTCACTGGCCCTTTAAGAAGGCGCCCGGATTTCTACCCGACTGTAGTGTCTCCCTGGTGGAGAAGATCTCTGCTGATTTTCACAGCCAGAGGTGATGTGCGCCCCTCTTCCAAGCTCTGGAGCTCCGGACGGGGGAGCCTGACATGGGGTTGAGATGCCCCTCCGGAAATTCAGCCAGCGAGCATAGGGGCGGGGCCAAGCCTTTTCCAAGTCTCCGCCCACCCTGCCAATCTCCATGGACTCTTCCGTAAATCCTTGCTTATAAGACTTCCGTCCAGCTAGTCTTCAGTTGGTTATTCAGGTTAATTGTTCTATAATTTAGTTGTAATTCAAGTTTCATCTTGGGAGGAGTTGAGTGCAACTTCCAGCTACACCACCACCATCGTAGTTCTCTAAAGCACTGTCTTTTTAAAAGCTATATATTTTTATTGATTTCAGAGAGGAAGGGAGAGGGAGAGAGAGAGAAACATCAATGAGGAGAGAGAATCATGGATCGGCTGCCTCCTGCATGCCCCCCACTGGGGATCGAACCCGCAACCCGGGCATGTGCCCCAACCAGGAATAGAACCGTGACCTTCTGGTTCATAGGTTGATGCTCAACCGAGCCATGCCTGCCAGGCTAAAATACTGTCTTAACTTCCTAGTGGTACACACAAAAAGATGTCTAGCAATTGATGACTCTTTCCAATGACACCCATTGTTGCCCAATTGAGGAGGAAAAACCCAGCATCCCTGCTTCACACCACCCTTTCCTTCCTATTTAGAGGGGTCATAAAATGTTTTCCCTTCCTTGCAGATTTCACTAATCACTACTTATTAAGGAGTCTTCTCAAATATCTACATTCCTAGCCTCTTTATTACTCTCTCTGCTCACATTCCGGTCTAGTGACCATGGAAAGCTATCTCCATACGAGTCAAAATGCAGGCCTCAGCCCGCATAATAAGTTTAATAGTTGTATTAGGGGCGTGCTTTGTCAAAGAAGATGAAAGAAACACTTTGAAGTCAAGCGAGGTAATAAAGAATCAATGTCTTTACCTCCTAAAATTGTCCAAAGGGTGCAAAGGAACTTCCAGAAGTCTACATTTCCTATTCTCTAATAAAATCGATTTCCACTGTTCAACGTGAGCATTTAAAAAGCTTTCCAAATTGAATTCTCTTCCTGTTTTGCTTTGATGGCATCGCAACAAGGCTGTGTATCATTCATTTAAGTTGCGTGCATCTGGCATTCCAATCACACTGCCAGTTAGAGAGTATTTTTTTTCAATCTAGTGTTAAATCTCTATTAGCGGGAGAGGCTCTTGGCCATGACAAAACAACCCCCAAATAGCAGTGGTTTAACTTAGTGGAAGTAGGTTTCATTGTCCCAGTTCAGTGAAAGCATAAAGGGGCGAGTGAGGTATGTGTGTATTTAAATATATTTTTATTGATTTCAGAGAGGCAGGGAGAGGGAGAGAGAGATAGAAACATCAATGATAAGAGAGAATCATTAATAGGCTGCCTGCTGCACACCCCGCCCCCCCCGCCCCACTGGGGGATCAAGCCCACAAGCCGAGTATGTGCCCTTGACCGGAATCGAACCTGGGACCTTTCAGTCCACAGGCCGATGCTCTATCCACTAAGCCAAACCGGCTAGGGCCCCCTTTCTTTTTAATTTTTTTTCCAAAGTTTAGGGTTGTTATGTTAATCATCACCCGAGGGTATTTTTCCACTGACTTTTAGAGAGTAGAAGGGAGGGGAGAGACAGAGAGAAACGTCTATGTGAGAGAGACACATGGATTGGTTGCTTCCCACACACACCAGGACCAGGGCCAAGATACGTGCCCTTTGACCGGCATCGAACCCAGGACCCTTCCGTCCGCAGGCCGACACTCTACCCACTGAGCCAAACCGGCTAGGGCCGTCCCCCTGTCTTGAAATACTTCACCAGCCACAGGAACAGCTTCCATCCATGAATCGCATATGAGGCCTTTAAAAGTCTGCGTCAAATTAGTTCCCCTGGGGGTCCTTCCAGACCTCAGTAGGTACCACTTGACAGTCATTCCCTCTCCCGTTAGGAAGCCACCATCCTATCAGCTTCTCTCCAATGAAAGGCCACAGTCTGTGCACACAACTACGCCCGCCAGCGAGAACGAAGCCAGGGGCGTTGTGAAAATGGCTCTTCGAAGCGACACTGGGAGATCTCCAATAATCACTTATATTATTATCCTGATCACCCTGGCACAGCGCTACCGCTCACGGTCACGGATGCAGAGCCGCCGAGAAGTACTCCAGGGCAGGCCTGCGTCGTGTATGTGCCATCCGCATTTAGCGGTCATTCAGGAACGAGCAGGCTAATGCAGCTGATCATGTTTCTCCTGCAACTGGCCCATGTCCTCACTTCTTGGAAACTGGTATCTCCCAGGCAAAAGGAGTGACGGTGCTGCCGGGCATGGTCCTAAAACCCGCATGTCTACAATTCACCCAGCTCAGGGGACTGAGAGGAAAGGCTGCTAGCAAAACCAGTCGTTGTTTTTTTTTAAAAAAAAAACACACATCTATTTATTGATTTCAGAGAGGAAGTAGAGGGAGAGAGAGAGAGAGAGAGAAACATCAATGATGAGAGAGAACCATTGATTGGCTACCTCCTGCACGTTCCCCCCGGGGGATCAAGCCAGCAACCTGGGTATGTGCCCTGAGGTGGAATCGAACCTGGGACCCTTCAGTCTGCAGGCTGACACTCTATCCACTGAGTCAAACCGGCTAGGGCTATCAAAACCAACCCTTGAAACCACAAGGTGTCAAGCATCAAATTTTCCCCCCAAAATGCCACTGGAAACAATAAATCCAATTGTGAACACTTACAACAGCAAAGAATGATCAAACAGTAATGAGCATCTAAGCAAATATATTAATAGTAATAATGTCAGGCCCAAAGTGTGGGAAACATGGGGCGAAACAGGACTCCAGAGAAGGGGAAGGAATAATTGGAATAGTTTATCTTGCTCAAAGTCCTGGGGAAATCTCACCCACAAATATCATTAGATCGGGGATATCTCTGTTGCAGGCCACCCACGCACTTGGGAGATTAGAATCCCTAATTGGAACCTAATGACTCCATTTATCATTTCGAACCCATCTTCTCCCAACATCTATTTCATTTTCACCTGCGCACAAAAAATGTGGCCTCTCTTCCCTCCTTCTACCTTTCACGAAGTGACCTATGGAGGAGCCATCAAAAGATGTGACTGGTGCCTGGCCAGCGTGGCTCAGTGGTTGAGCGTTGACCTATGAACCAAGAGGTCATGGTTCAATTCCCAGTCAGGGCACATGCCCGGGTTGTGGGCTCCATCCCCAGGAGGAGGTGTGCAGGAGGCAGCGGATCCATGATTCTCTCTCATCATTGATGTTTCTATCTCTTTCCCCCTCTCCATTCCTCTCTGAAATCAATAAAAAATACATTTAAAAAGTAAAGAAAAGAAAATAATAAACAGGAAGCAAGTCATCAAAAAATAAAACATATGCCGAAACCGGTTTGGCTCAGTGGATAGAGCGTCGGCCTGCGGACTCAAGGGTCCCGGGTTCGATTCCGGTCAAGGGCATGTACCTTGGTTGCGGGCACATCCCCAGTGGGAGGTGTGCAGGAGGCAGCTGATCAATGTTTCTCTCTCATCGATGTTTCTGGCTTTCTATCCCTCTCCCTTCCTCTCTGTAAAATATCAATAAAATATATTAAAAAAAATAAAAATAAAAATAAAAAAAATAAAACATAAAAAAGCATCTGCTTATAGTATGGTCTAGATTCAATTCACTATTGCAGTCTGAGTGGGGAATCTGGTCTACCTACTACCACGCCTCACAAAACCACATCAGCTCCAAGGAGAAGGTATTGCAGTCGTTCTAAGGTCTCCATCCCCACAAGGTTCTTTGTCTTGTTCTAAGAACCCACCAGCAGCTTTCCGGGGCTTGATATGGTGGTGCCCAACACGGACCACACAACTCCACCAAATTCATTCTGAGTTCCACACTGTTCCCACCGGGATAAACATAGCTCAGTATGAGAAACCTGTCCCCACCCTAGAGTTAATGAGACGTGCCACTGAGAATTCATAATCAGGCGCTGCAACAATTCTTTCCGGAGGAAAATCACCAGTTTCACCGGCAATTTCCACAATGCAGCCTTCTTTATATTCTCTGCCACCGCGTGACAGCTATTGCACTTTTGAGTAGACTGCATGCATTTAATCCAGAAACAAAATGCGCAAAGGTAGCGTAGGCTTAAAAGAAGGATGGGAGTAGCTAACGGGATGGTTATCTAGAGGGAAGGCTCCTGGGAATTTTTGGAATGCCTGAATGCTCTCCTTCCTTCAGGAGAGATCATAAAAAATCACTCTTCTTTCAAAGAGAGGGAAAAAAACCACTGTCATTACTACAAATATTGTTGGAAAGGAAATCATTAGTGTTTGATTCTATAGCTCTGGAAAGATAGAAAACACAACAAGGAATACACTGAGTGGCCAGATTATGATGATCTCTGAACGCATAATAATCTGGCCACTCAGTGTATATCCTATATAATAAAAGGCTAATATGCAATTTGTCCCCTCAAACATCTCCAACCGCCTATGTCCCCTCCCCCTGGCCAGGCTGGCCGGACCCCACCCATGACGAATTCATGCACCAGGCCTCTATTATATATATATACTGAGTGGCCAGATTATTATGCATTCAGAGATCATAATAATCTGGCCACTCAGTGTACGTTCTCTTTGTTCAGAGATAGTATTATTGTTTGAAAAGGCAGCCCCAGCCCGGCGGGCATGGCTCAGTGGTTGCGCATTGACCTATGAGCCAGAGGTCACAGTTCGATTCCTGATCAGGGCACATGCCTTGGTTGAGGGCTTGATTACAGTAGGGGGCGTGCAGGAGGCAGCCAATCAGTGATTCTCTCTCATCATCGATGTTTCTCTCTCTCTCTCCCTCTCTGAAATCAATAGAAATATATTTTAAAAAAGAAAGGCAGCTCCATGTGATCATAGGAAAGCAATGATGACAGCACAGCCAAGCGGCATTGGTGTTTGCAGTACACACAGTGGTAGGCTTGTTCCTTGGGGAAGTTAGTTACTTATCCTCTCTGACCCTCAGCGTCCTCCTCAGCAAAATGGGAATAATCGAACCTATCCGACTGGTTGTGAAGCTGCTGTTTGTTATCAAAGTGCCTGGGACACAGCATTCCCCACACCTCGATCATAGACGCAGCAGTGGCAGGAGGAGGAGAAAGGGAAGGAGGAGGGGGTAGCAGCTGGGAGTATTTCAACCATTAGGTTTTGGAAGTAGTAAAATAATTGCTAATATAAATAATAAAAAAGTAGATTCTTAATTTTAAAACTGCAGAACTAAGTAACAATATTACACTAATAATATTAGCAAGGCTCCTATTAAAACTAACATCAACATTTCTAATGACATCATTGGCGATTAGCAATACTAAAGCCCCTGCTATTACCAGTACTCTTTATTGTACTATAGACCATGAAAATCATTTCACAGTGAATACAAATAATGCCATGTAAAGTGACCTATTTTGTGCTAGAAACGGTCATTTATTGTGGACACGGGGGTATTCTAAAGAGTGTGATTCCCTCCTGCCTTCCTTTCAAAGATAATTGTGTCTTGAAGTGGTATCAGTAAAAAAGAGAGCAGCCTTCATGTAGAGCAATGGTTCCCAGCACAGGGCACACGCCCCACAGGGGGGCAATTTGATGTTTAAGGGGGGCAATTCGAGAATGAGTTATTCACAGTGAATTCTGTGCATTTCTTATGGTTCTAGGGGCCTCATATACAGTATATACACATATATTGTGACATATTTATGCATTTCAGTTCTCTATGATATGTTTTGGAACTTTATTCGCTAGTTTTTCATATCTCTTCCTATTATTATTTTTTTAAACCATATCTTAGTGATTTCTTCCTCAGGACTTCCACTGTCCTTCCGTTCTTTGATTTTTCTCTTTCATGATGCCGTGTTCTTTGGAAGCGTGTTTAGACCAAGGGAACGGCCTTTTCGGCTTCCTCCACGTGAATGGGAGTTCCCTGCTTGAAGAAGAAGAATTCTGTGTCACGGGGAGGCACCACGATTTTAGAGATGCTTGGGGGGGGCGTGGCCAAAAGAAGGTTGCCAACCACTGATGTAGTTGAAAGGGAACAAGAACTGCAGAGAACCCGTTAGAGTTAGGCTGTGTATCATTCATTTAAGTTGCGTGCATCTGGCATTCCAATCACACTGCCGGTTAGAGAGTGCCGATTCAATGCGGAGAAACCGTCCCTCTGAAAAGAATGGCGAGGATCACACCGAACACGGGAAGAAATGAACATGTTCCTCTGGCAGCGATGGGTTCCACGCTGGAGTGGGTTTGTGAGGACCTAGCAAGCTATCTGGTTGGAGAAGGCTGGTGGCCAAAATCATTCTGCAGAAATATCCACGTAGGAGAAGCTATCTAGTCTTTGGAACTGGACTGCAATGAGTGGCGCCCACTTAGTGTCTACCTGCGCCACGCCGGTATGGTCAGTGGCTGGGGCACTGTTTTTGCCAATGTGCACGTCCATGTGATGGATACATTAGGGAGCGATTTGTGTCCAATGCACATTTATTGTCGGCTGGTGCAAATTCTGTCCAGGAGAAGCACTACGAACTCAAAAAACTGCATCCAGCTGAAAACTCTGCTCAGGAATACACAGAATATGCACACACACACACACACACAAACACACAATCTCCGTATCTACAGATCCTGCAGGTTTGTTTGTTCATTTGTTGTTGTTAATCCTCGCCCGAGAATATTTTCCCACTGATTTTTAGGGAGAGTGGAAGGGAGAGGGAGAGACTGAGAGAGACATCGATGTGAGAGAGACACATCAATTGCCTGCCTCCCGACCAGGGCCCAGGCCAGGGAGGAGCCTGCAACCCAGGTACGTACCCTTGACCGGGATGGAACCCGGGACTCTTTGGCGGCTAGAGCAAGGTCCCCCAGTTTACAGCGTGTGTTAAGTCACCCCCCTCCACACCTGCTGCTACACACCACCCTCCGATTGCACATCACCCTCCTCCCTCTGCGGTAACATGCAAGCTACAACCTTGCCAATGCCCCCTCCACAAGCCAACTTCAGGCTCATCAAGGGGAAGTGACGAGTGTATTGTACGTACTTGTTAACCACTCAACTTGTAAAAATTGTGCTAACGTCTTTACTAGATTCTTACCTTGTTTATATTGGTCACTCACAATGTTCTTTGGTGTTTTTTTTATCCCCACCTGAAGATATTTTTCCATTGGTTTTTAGGGAGAGTGGAAGAGAGAGGGAAAGACAGAGAGAAACATTGATGTGAGAGAAACACATCGACTGGTTGCCTCCTGCACGAGCCCTGACCAGGACCCGGGCCGGGTAGGAGCCTGCAACTGAGGTACGTGCCCTTGACCGGAATCGAACCCGGGACCCTTTAGTCCCCAGGCTGACGCTCTATGCACTGAGCCAAACAGGCTAGCGCTGGGCTTGCACTCTTAAAGGCTGTCACCATAGAGGAACAAAGCCCCTCTTTGCAGACTCAAGTTAAAAAAAAAAAAAAAAAAAAAAATCTGCCGAAACCGGTTTGGCTCAGTGGATAGAGCATCGGCCTGCGGACTGAAAGGTCCCGGGTTCGATTCCGGTCAAGGGCATGTACCTTGGTTGCGGGCACATCCTCAGTGGGAGGTGTGCAGGAGGCAGCTGATCGATGTTTCTCTCTCATCGATGTTTCTAGCTCTCTATCCCTCTCCTTTCCTCTCTGTGAAATATCAATGAAATATATTTAAAAAAAAAAAAAATCTCTGGGCAAACCTCTCCTTGCCTCAGTCTGGCTCAGAGGGACAGTGATCAGCAACCACTCAGGTGTATGATGGGCAGCGTGGGGAAGGACAAGTACCCAGAGGAAGAGAACTAATGTGCCAAGGAGAGGAAAGAGGACCCAGGAGAGGGGAGAACTCACACATTCACACACATTCACAACCCTGGTGTTTCTCAAACACGGGCTGTAATTTATTTGGCGGGGGTGGGAGGGAGCATGAATCTCCTTCAGCACAGCACAGCCAGGGCCGCAGTCAGCAGGAATAAACAATGAAAAATGATAAAGCAGAACAGAAGCCAACTGTATCCAACTCAATCTTCTTTTGTGGAACTTCTGTTTTTGTTCTGTGTGTGTGTGTGTGTGTGTGTGTGTGTAGTATATGTGTGTATGGGGGTAAATACATTTCTTCCTGAGGGCTTTGGTTTTAAAAACATCAGAATGCTAAAATACTCTACCAGGCTTCCTCAAACTACGGCCCACGGGCCACATGCGGCCCGCCGAGGACATGGATCCGGCCCGCCGGGTGCCGCTGCCTGTCCTGCTTAGCAGCCGACGCGTCCCGGGCCCGCAGTGCGCATAGGAATGTGTTCATAGTTTTTTTTTTTAAAACTATAGTCCGGCCCTCCAACGGTCTGAGGGACAGCGAACTGGCCCCCTGTTTAAAAAGTTTGAGGACCCCTGCTCTAGACAATCATCAAACATCAGGTTTGTTTAACATGTAAGAATCTACACCTGCCCATTCATGGGGATAACTGGCCCCCTGTTTAAAAAGTTTGAGGACCCCTGCCCTAGACAATCATCAAACATCAGGTTTGTTTAACATGTAAGAATCTACACCTGCCCATTCATGGGGATACTTAGTATTATTTCATATGGATTCTCGAGTCTTCATTTAATGCGATTATGGCTATAGGTATAGAAAAAAGCATAGCAGACATTTTCATTATGAATATTACACCATATTCAACCAACGAGAAAATGGTTAGAAATAAGAAACGCACAATTGTACATTTCTTGTCAATGACAACCAAACAAAAGTTCCTGATAAACTCATTGGACTTATAAGCACCAAGAAAATTAATTTCAAATTACTTAATTGTTTATAATCATCTTTTGAAACTCACTTTCACTCACATGATTAATACACTCTTGTTAGAAATAATTGGCTCATTACAGAGCAGCGTGGAAGAAGAGACCCTCTCAGGGCGCGTGAACTGCAGGCCGCAGCCTACGGAACACGGGGAGCACACTGCCCACGCGTGGAAATGCCCCGCTGTGAGCTGCTCCCCAACAGGGCAACCGCTCCCCTCAGCCTGTGTGAATGGGTCCATGTAACCTTCCCTTTCTGGAGACCCACTGAGCAAATCTCTGCTCTACAGAGCAGGCACTTTTGGCTGGGGGGGCGGGGGAGAGGGGGGTCAACAAAATTTAATACAACCATACAGTCAGATAATAATGCTTAACAACATTTAACTAGATACACCTTTTTTTCTTTTTTAAAATATGTTTTTATTGCTTTCAGAGAGCAAGGGAGAGAGAGAGAGAGAGAGAGAGAGAGAGAGAAATATCAGTGAAGAGAGAGAATCATGGGTCAGCTGCTTCCTGCATGCTCCCTACTGAGGATTGAGCCCACAACCCAGGCATGTGCCCTGACTGGGAATTGAACCATGACCTCCTGGTTCGTAGGTCGACACTCAACCACTGAGTTACTCCAGCCGGACTATATGTTACATTTTCAAAATATATATTTTTATTGATTTCAGAGAGGAAGGGAGAGGGAGAGAGAGACAGAAACATCAATGATGAGAGAATCATTGATCAACTGCATCCTGCATGCCCCCCACTGGGGATCGAGCCCACAACCCAGGCATGTGCCCTTGACTGGAATCGAACCCGGGACCCTTCAGTGGGCAGGCTGACGCTCCATCCACTGAGCCAAACCGCCTGGGGATGTAGTGGAGTTTTGCCGTCCTCTTCTCAGGACTTAGACATGCCCTTGCAGGACTGGCCCAAGGGACCACGTCCTGTTCCATCTCTTCTATCACCTGAAGCCTGCTTGCTTTCCCAGTGTGGGTTCCACGCTTCCATTCCAAGCATCCCACTCATAGCAGAGCAACGAGTGACAAAGGTGAAGCAGTTTATCAGCCTTTTGTTTTGAATCCGTTACTACACAGCGAGTGTGCGTTATTACATCTTTATGGGAAAGGCGGCAAGCACGGAAGAATATAAACATTTACAACACAGTTCCTATTCAAGTTGTTTAAAATCTATTTGGGAAGAGGAAGAATGGTTCACCGTGGGAACATTTAGAGTAAAGAGAATCCTAAGTGCGAAATGTCCATTTATGCACGATTTCGAAAACCCAAAAAGATAAGCATATTTATATATTTAAATCTGTATCCACCTATTCATTTGTAATCTCTTCCCAGCAAGGATCACTAGATGACATTTGATGACATCGGACAGGGGTTAGCAAACCTCCTGGGGGGCAGATAATTTACCTTTGTGGGTCACCTGGTCTCTGTAGCAACTACTCAACTCTCCCATTTGTCCAGCGAAAGGAGTCACAAACAATACATAATGGGTGTGGCTGTGCCAATAAAACTTTATCTGTATAGATTTACATCTGAATTTCGTATTATTTTCATGTGTCATGAAATATTATTCTTTTGATTTTGGGGACCGATATAAAAATGGAAAGATCACTCTTAGCTTTATAGAAACATAGCCAACAGGCTGGTATTGGCCCACAGGCCGCAGTGTGCCAACTCCTGATCCCTGACTTTAATATGACTTCAAGGTCAGCAGTAAAACTCTGAATTAGGCCCTGTATTGTTTGATGCATGTATCTTCTTGTGCTCCGATGTTTTTAAAAATATTAACATAGCCCTAGCCGGTTTGACTCAGTGGATAGACTCGCAGGCGTCCTCAAACTACAGCCTGCGGGCCGCATGCGGCCCGCCGAGGACATGTATCCGGCCCGCTGGGTGCCGCTGCCTGTCCTGCTTAGCAGCCGACTCGTCCCAGGCCCGCAGTGCGCATAGGAATTTGTTCATAGTTTTTTTTTTAAACTATAGTCCGGCCCTCCAACGGTCTGAGGGACAGTGAACTGGCCCCCTGTTTAAAAAGTTTGAGGACCCCTGGGTTAGAGTGTCAGCCTGCTGACTGAAGGTTCCCAGGTTTGATTCCGGTCAAGGGCACATGCCCAGGTTTCGGGCCCAATCCCCAGTAGGGGGCATGCCAGAGGCAGCAGATTAATGATTCTCATCATGGATGGTTCTCTCTCTCTCTCCCTCTCCCTTCCTCCCAGAACTCAACAAAAATATATATTTTTTAAAAATATTAACATATAGTCCAGCTGGAGTAGTTCAGTGGTTGAGCATCGACCTATGAACCAGGAGGTCGAGGTTTGATTCCCGGTCGGGGTATATGCCCGGGTTGGGGGCTCGATCCCCAGTGTGGGGCACGAAGGGGGCAGCCAATAGATGATTCTTTCTTATCACTGATGTTTCTATCTCTCTCTCCCTCTCCCTTCCTCTCTGAAATCAATAAAAACTGTATTTTAAAAATGTTAACATATTCCTACAAGAGCTAGACTACTTGATTAACCACATCACTGTAGTCTAGATAAATGGAAGTCTGTGGGGTCACACACGACCACATCAGCACTGGAGTGAGACAAAATAAGGATTAACCAACGAGTGGGGAAGGATTAGGCACATTTTTACCTCCTACGCCCATTTCATCAACTTAGTTAAATAGCACTCTATTCTTCAGCCTGTCAACATGAGCTCAACCGGAAGGCCAAATTATGGACTGATGGCATCAGAATCCAATTACAGTCCTAAGGAAGCATCCATCAGTCTATCTCCAGAATGTGGTTCTCAAAAGAAAACCAAGTTGCTCCCTTCAATGAATGGAAACGTACCAGAGGATAAGACTTTTAGGGTTGCTACCAAAAATGAATAAAATGTAAGCTTAAAAACCTTACATGCATTTGTTTGGGGGTGGGGGGTGGGGAACAAAAGAAAATTATTTTTCTCTGTTTATATTCCTATTAGAGAAAGCCTGATTCAGATAGAAAAACTAAGGGGTGTCTGGCCGCAGTGGCTCAGTGGTTGAGCGTCGACTAATGAACCAGGAGGTCACGGTTCCATTCTTCTATATCATTGCAAGGAGTGAGCCTTTGTTCTTTATTTTTTACAGCTGTGTAGTGTTTCGTGTTATTTTAATCTCAGTTCTCATTGAAGTGCTCCTTAAAATTTACTAATTCTATGCTAAAATGACAGAAGTTTAAAAATATAATTCAATTTCGCGGGAATATCGCGTAATTCTCCCATTACAGGGTCGTAGGTCACCATGGTTTGAGGTGCTAAAAATCCACCTGATGTTCTCATGCCACCCCTCAAGCTTTGCCATCACCAGCTGCTTGGACTCTGGTCCTGTGATTGACTTCCATGACAAATGCTGCTTGTCAACTTTAATGCCTTTGAGGAACTACACTGCCCACAGTTTTGGCATAAAATTTGAATATCATTTTCATGGCATCTCAAACTACCTTCTGACTAATGAGTTTTGAAATACTCAGTATGCTATTATTGTCATTAAAAAATATGCCCATGAAACCAAAAGACTTCCTTGTAAATACAGTCATCACATTATCATTCAATGCAAAACAATGGAAATGACCTAAATGTTAATTACATAGGAAGTCATTCAGTAAACTGTGTTAAATGCAGCTGTTTATTTTATATTTATAAAGAATTTTTAATGATACAGGAACACAGTGACTTGTAAAAATTTAAGCATACAATTATGTGTCTATGATATTAACTATGCAAAATATAAAGATTACAGAAAATGGAGAGATAGCAGAGATTATATCTGGCTGGTAGAATTTCTAATATCTATATGTATAAAAGCCTAAGCGACCGTTACGACCGAACAACCAGAACGACTGGTCGGCCAGTCGCTACGACACGCACTGACCACCAGGGGGCAGACGCTCAATTCAGGAGCTTCCTCCTGGTGGTCAGTGCGCTCCCACAGCCAACCTCCTGCAACTGGCCAACCTTCTCCAGTCCCTCCCCCTAGCCAGTAGGCCCCCATCGGCCTGGCCCCGATCAGCCCAGCCTCAATCTGCCCTGATCGCTGGCCAGGCCTAGGGATCCCACCTGTGCACGAATTTATGCACTGGGCCTCTAGTGTATATATAATTTCCTTCATACATTGCATATTCTCAAAACAGTTTGCAGTAAATTTATCTTACTTTTATAGTCAGAACAAACATGTTAAAAACCTGTTGATATTGTTATTTGGACCCCTGAATTCATGTGGGTATCCTATCACTTTTCTGAAATTCAAATCTATTTATTAATAGTTAATATATTCCTAGGCTTCAAAAATCAAAATAAAATATAAAGCGAGGATGGGGGCCCACCCATACGCTCTATCTACCTGGTCCCTCTCAACACATAACCACCTGTACTCCCCCTTTATAGCCTTAAACGCTGCTGTTTGATTTGTGAGCCTTCCGGTCATCACTATGTAAACACAAGACTATATATATAACCTCCTTTTCTTTTTAAACAGTTTTGTCTCTTACTATTTCACTTTAAAAATATATTCTACATCACCTCATAGAGCATTTCCTTTTTCTTTCCCCCCACAGCGTTCCTGTATTTCATATTAATTTTTAAAGCAAAATTTTCATGAACCCATTTCTTAGAATTTGCTCATTCGGTGTGCTATTTTAGAAGAGCAATATAAAAACGAACTCTAGGGCGAGTATGTGCACGTTAGCAAGACAATATCTTTCATTTAGTATAGTGAGTATTCTACTTTCTAGGGTTTTTTGTTTTGTTTTGTTTTGTTTTGGTTAATCCTCATCTAAGGACATTTTCCCATTGATTTTTACATAAAGTGGAAAGGAAGGGGAGAGACAGAGAAACATCGATGTGAGAGAGACACATCAATTAGTTGCCTCCTGAGCATGCCCCAACCAGGGGCCAGGGATCGAACCTGCAACCTAGGTACTTGCCCTTCAGTTCTTCATTTCCTTTTCCCAGTATACTGCGTGTGAGGTACCCTAACCATGGGTTCTTTAATAACACAATGAAGTCCACACCTAGTTAAGTGTGTTAGAAAGGTTATCTGTAATCCTCTCCCGGCAGGAGCAAAACAATGGGCTTAATCGGAGCGAACTGGGATTTTCAGGACTGGCCGGAAAGGAAAGGAAACAAATGTGAGTCTGGGAGGATCTGGGCTGATGCAGCGCTGGGTCCTAGGGGGCAGGGGTAGGCAGTCCTTCGCTGCCAGCGTCCAACAGGCACAACGAACAAGCACTGGCAAGAGATCTAATAGTTCGGGAGCAGTTCGAGCTGTTCAATGGAGTATGGAAGCAAGCCGATGTGTGATCATCAATATCTGCCGCGTGCACTGCTGTGTGGTGTCACTCAGATTCAGTCACAACTCATCAATACTCAACATCTACTCTGAACTAAGGAGGTGGCCCTCAAAGAGCTCATAAGTGACGCACAATCCCAAACGGGACTCAACCTTAATGCAACATGTAGCAGTCCACGATGGCCATAATAATGCCGTGTAACAAACCGCCCCCCAGCTCAGCGTCACCCCACAACAAGCATGTGTTTGCATGCTGCAGGTCCGCAGCTGATGCTGTGCCGTGTGAATCCAGCTTTGGTACCAGCAGGCTAACCCAGGAAACTCTTCCTATATAACAGTGTTAGAAACAAACAAAAAAATGCACACCACCTCTCCACCTCTACCCAAACTGAACTCTCTGACTCATACCCACATTCCGTTGGCCAAAGCAGGAGGAACTGTAACGTCACGCTGAAAAGGCATGGATACAGGGAAGGTTTATGAATTGGGGGGAAAAACACACTCTACCACATGGTGAATAAATGCGATGACAAATGTAGGGCACGCGACACCCAGCAGACTGGGTACACAGCTGGACTGAATTTCCCAGCCTCACTCGCAGCTAGTTGCGGCCGGGGTGCTGGCTAATGAAGCATGGGTAGAACGATGCACTTCGGTTCCAGCGATGGACCTTCTGAGCCTCCCACCCTATCGCCCCCATTCCTTTGCCCTCATCTGTCAGCTGAACGTGAAGGGCAGCACATCCTTGAATCTCACAGCGAAGGAGCGAGTGCCCTCATCTTCCAGGTTCTCAACAAAGCTCCCTCCCTCCCTCCATCAGGAAGGCCGGGGCGGGGCTCCACGTGAGCAAGAAATAAGCCACCATGAATCAAGGGGATAATGTGCTAAAGCTTAACTAACCGGAGCTGGTAGTTGAGCCACTTAACCCAGGATTGGGGAGTTGGAGAACGCTCCATGGATCAAGCTTAGGTTACATATTGAAACATGAAAGACAAACAGTATTTTTCCAGGTAAAAAGGGGGCAAGAGAAAAATTGTTCCGGACGAAATGAAGACTATGGGTAAAAAGGCTCAGAGGTGTGACATGACTACAGTATTGAACTCTGCAAAAGCAGCCAGACAATACGCAAACAAATGAGCATGGCTGTGTTTCAATAAAACTTTATTTAAAAAACTCGTAGTAGAGCCTGGCTTGTGTGGCTCAGTGGTTGATCACCCTCCCATGAACCAGGCAGGAGGTCAGGGTTCACTTCCCAGTCAGGGCACATGTGCAGGTTGTGGGCTCCATCCCCAGTAGGGGGCGTGCAGGAGGCAGCCAATCAATGATCCTCTCTCATCATTGATGTTTCTCTCTCTCTCCCTCTCCTTTCCTCTCTGAAATCAATAAAAATATATTGATTTTTTTAAAAAGCAACTGCAATGGTGTGATGACTGACCCCCATGAAGAACAGTCTAGAATAAGCCAGGTGGTTTCAGGCTGTCGTCTTCAGCCAGTTCAACACTCTTGCCACTTAAATACTGTGTATAAATACACTCTTTCCTACATTCACTGGGCGAAGTTCACATTAATTTTAAGCACACTGGCCTACTGTTTGCTTTAAAGCTCATCTCTGTCAGTTAATTGCCATGTTCTTATTTTCAAATTAAGCAAATTTCACAGAATTTATGAGATATCTGAAAAACAACCAAGATGAAAATGAAAACCCAATAGTAAATTATAATTGCAGGGCAATTGCTTTTCCTTTTCAGACTTGAGAAACATTTCTTTCAGAAAAATGATAGTATTTCCCTATCATTCATAAAGGACTTCCTCAACTGAAAGCTTGCTGACATTTTAAAAACCCATTAGAACATAATCATAATTTTGCTCGAGCTAAGAGCAGTAAAACACAGATTTCTTAGGAGTCCAAGTTGATTACTTTTAACCAGCCATTATAGGAAAAAAAAAAAAAATCATGCTTCGAATGTCAAAACAGAATAAAAGTTTATTCTCTGAGACCTAGTCCAAAAGCAGGCCATTTACTTTGAACTTGTATAGCCCTTTCCATTCCTGAGTTACTGATCATGGTCATTGTTCAGCGAAACAAATAATGACCATTTATCCGCAAGAAGAATCGGAATGGCTTCTTTATGACTCGGCCCACTATTTAGTACAGAGTATCTATCGGATGCCAGGCGCTGCCAACCATACTTGAAAATATATTTCTACCAGAAGAGTGCAGGCAGGAAACCCTTCTCATCTTCTTGCCAGGAAAAAAAAAAAAAAATGGGAATGCTAACTTTGTTATCTAAAACGAAGGCTTAGATTTCTTCAAGATAATTTTCACAGCTTAAGTACATAATGACCTAAATGGCTCAGAAGGGAGGTGGCATTCTTGTCCCATGTTTTCGCTGGAGAAACTGAAGGTAGTGTCGAGTTTTTCCTGACATGGCTCTCAATCAAACCGTACAAAAGTTGGGTTCCACTCAACTCCAAATGAATACCCCCCACCTGAAGCCCTGTGCCTACAACTAAATGCACTTAGCGAGTTTTCTTTCCATTGGGAAAAAAGATGAACGAAGGTCATCAGCCATGGGGACCGGGAGGCTCAAGTGTACCGTAAGGAAATACCCGGCACTCTCCCGAGGACTTATCAGCTCCCCGGCACACGTCGGTTGAGGCTGTGCAAGTACTATTGCCAATTCTTTTTCCATCCATGTTGTCAACTGGCAGGTGAAAGGCCTATGGAAGGCAAGCATCACTCTGACAAGTCGCTCTTTAGCCCAAAGAAAGCACTCTGCTTTAGTGACCAAAAAAACAAGCATGCAAAATTGTCCCCAGCGCAACCAATACAGCAGGACAATAGAGTCACTCCTAATGGCCAGTGTCCCAAAGTTCACTCAATGATTTGAGGCCAGAAGCTTAAGTAAAGATAAGGTCTATGTGAATTGTGAATGCACGCTGATGAATGCATGTATTTAATATGCTAAATTGGCCCAGCCATCGTGGCTCAGTGGTTGAGCATCAACCTATGAACCAGGAGGTCACGGTTCGGCGTGCAGGAGGCAGCCAATCAATGATTTTCCCTCATCATTAATGTTTCTATTCCTCTCCCTTCCTCTCTGAAATCAATAATAAATATATATTCTTTAAATGCTAAATGTGACATATGTCGACAAGGTTTCTCTCCATAACCAAACTCTAGCCAGACCTCTCTGAGCCCTTTCTTGTATCAACCTTATAGGCCTCAACCTTGGCCTATAAAGACTTGATCAAGCCCTGGCTGGTTTGGCTCAGTGGACAGAGCATCGGCCTGCGGACTGAAGGGTCCCAGGTTCGATTCTGGTCAAGGACATGTACCTTGGTTGCGGGCACATCCCCAGTAGGGGGTGTGCAGGAGGCAGCTGATTGATGTTTCTCTCTCATCGATGTTTGTAACTCTCTATCCCTCTCCTTTCCTCTCTGTAAACAATTAATAAAATATATTTTTTAAAAAAAGACTTGATCAAACACCTAGTTTCTTTTTCAAAAACATATTTTTTTAATTGCCTGGCCAGTGTGGCTCAATGGTTGAGCATCAACCCATGAACCAGGAGGTCATGGTTCGTTTCGGCTTGATCCCCAGTAGGGGGCATGGAGGAGGCAGCCGATTGATGATTCTCATCATTGATGTGTCTATCTCTCCCTCCCTCTCCCTTCCTCTCTGAAATCAATAAGAAAACATTTTTTTAATCGATATTTAGAGAGACAGGAGGGGAGAGGGAGAAACATCCATGTGAGAGCAAAAGATCAATTGGCTGCCTCCTGTATGCCTCCTACCGGGAATGGAGCCCACAGGCCAGGCATCCATCCCACAACTAGGCCCTGTGCCCTGAACTGGCAATCTTTTTTTTTTTTTTTAATATATTTTATTGATATTTACAGAGAGGAAAGGAGAGGGATAGAGAGTTAGAAACATCGATGAGAGAGAAACATCGATCAGCTGCCTCCTGCACACCCCCCACTGCGGATGTGCCCGCAACCAACGCACATGCCCTTGACCGGAATCGAACCCGGGACCCCTCAGTCCGCAGGCCGACGCTCTATCCACTGAGCCAAACTGGTTTCGGCGAACTGGCAATCTTTGGGTGCACAAGACAAAGCCCACCCTACTGACCCACCCTGGCAGGGCAACACTTACTTGCTAACAGCTCAAGGCCACATCCCTAGTATGACTCCAGCCCCCTTAATGCGCTTGCCTGAGAAAATTCAAGGCTGCCGAAGGACTTTCCTGTTTGTCCCAGCCAACTCCTGAAGACAGGGCCCATCTCCCAGCCTCTGTGGGAGGAGCAGCCTAACTTGGGTGAGTGGCAGTAGCAAACGGGGATGGGTTCCAGGTGCATCAAGTCCCCCTTTCTCACTTTTTTAAAAAAAAATATATATTTTATTGATTTTTCACAGAGAGGAAGGGAGAGGGACAGAGAGTTAGAAACATCGATGAGAGAGAAACATCAACCAGCTGCCTCCTGCACACCCCCTACTGGGGATGTGCCCGCAACCAAGGTACATGCCCTTGACCTGAATCGAACCTGGGACCTTTCAGTCCGCAGGCCGACGCTCTATCCACTGAGCCAAACCGGTCAGGGCCCTTTCTCACTTTTTGTAATTACTCACTTCCCTGCCTCAACGGAGACCCCAGCTCCCTATGGCCCCTTTTTCCCTTTATTTATTTTTTATTATTTTATTTTTGTTCTGTTGTTCATCCTCACCGGAGGATATTTTTCCATTGATTTTTAGGGAGAATGGAAGGGAGGAGGAGGGACAGAGAGAAACACTGATGTCAGAGAAACACATCGAATCGGTTGCCTCCTGCACGAGCCCCGATCAGAGTCCAGGCTGGGAAGGAGCCTGCAACCAAAATATGTGCCTTTAACCAGGAGCCGACGCTCTATCCCAGCCGTGAGCAAACTACGGCCCGCGGGCCGGATCCGGCCCGTTCGGCTGTTCTATCCGGCCCGCGGAGCCGAAAGAGCGGAGGGTTCTCTTGCTCTCCCCTCCGCTCCTTCCACAGCAGCAGTGTTAACATGGCAACGTCGGGAAACACGGCCGCAGCTCCTTCTTCTGAGTGGGCGGATTTATATCCCCATTCAGTAGAAGGAACAACCTCTCAGTCTTCCAGAGGCTCCTTGTAATGCCCGCGGACGCCCCCCCGACATCACCCTGGGAATGCGGAGACACGTTATCGGGGTGATGGAGGGAGACACGCCCCTGGAGAGCACAGTATCAGAGCCTTAGCTAAAAAGGAGACCAACAACACTGTTCCCACTGAAGTGGATGCTTTAAAGACCAAAAACCTTTCAACCCAGTCTACATGGCCATCTACATCTACATCCCGGGCATAATTTGGAAGCTGCACTAAAGAAAATGTTTAATTTACTGTTTACACATTTTGTTCTTTTCTATTTGTTTTAGTTTTAAATTATTTTATCATATTTGTTTAATTGGAAAGGCTTTTGTACCTTTCCTTTGTTAGGCAATTTTATTTTGCCTTTGCCATCTTCAATATAAGGTATGTTATTGTGCTATGATTCCTCCATTTTTTGAAGTTTCAAATTATAATAATTAGTGTTTACATTCTTCTTGTTAAAATGTTTGAAATGAATAAAACTATTGAAATAAAAAAAAAAAGACCATACCCTTTTTTTTTTTAAATATATATATTTTATTGCTTTTTTACAGAGAGGAAGGGAGAGGGATAGAGAGTTAGAAACATCGATGAGAGAGAAACATCGATCAGCTGCCTCCTGCACACCTCCTACTGGGGATGTGCCCGCAACCAAGGTACATGCCCTTGACAGGAATCAAACCTGGGACCCTTCAGTCCCCAAGCCGACGCTCTATCCACTGAGCCAAACCGGTTAGGGCTGACCATACCCTTTTATGTAATGATGTTTACTTTGAATTTATATTAGTTCACACAAACACTCCATCCATGCTTTTGTTCCGGCCCTCCGGTCCAGTTTAAGAACCCATTGTGGCCCTCGAGTCAAAAAGTTTGCCCACCCCTGCTCTATCCACTGAGCCAAAACTCTATTTTCCCTTTAAAATGCCTAGTCACCGCTGCACAAATGAACGTTGTGTGGATTTCACACTGGCCTCTTTTCCCTACTGCGATAGTATATTACTGAGTAAAATCTGTCCGTACCCCTTTAACTAGTGTCTGGGTTTGCCGGTCTTTGACAGTGTGTATTTGGTGATACGTGTGCCCACACACATGTGTTGATTATGTAAAGAGGAGAAAATAGGAAAAGGCATTAACCCAGGGGTCGGCAAACTGTTTCTGCAAAGAACAGAGAGTATGTCAGGCTGTGCAGGCCATGAGGTCTCCGGAGCATCCATTCAACTTGGCTCTCGTGGAGTAAAGGGAGCCACAGACAACCCTCAAAGGCATGAGCGTACCCATGCGCCAGTAAACCTTTATGGACACTGACATGTGGATTCTATGTTATATTTCTTTTAACTTTTTTGAACCACTTACCAATTTACACAAAATAAAATTTAAACCATTCTTAGCTCAGTAAGCCAGATTTGGGCCATTGGCCATAGTTTGCCAACCTCTGGTTTGACCTGTTTAGAAATGTCTTTTCTTTCTATGATTAGCTTTCAAAGTTCAAGATCATTTGATGCTAAGATTGGTAGATTTCGGGACTGTATTTCTCAACAAGTCAAGAGTTGCTCTCAATTTTCTCATTGAGCCAAGTATGAAATCAGTGATTTTTAAAAAATACATTTTTACTGATTTCAGAGAGGAAGGGAGATGGAGAGATAGAAACAGCAGTGATGAGAGAGAATCATTGATTGGCTGCCTCTTGCATGCCCCCTACTGGGGATCGAGCCCGCAGCCCAGCGTGTGCTCTTGACTGGAATCGAACCTGGGACCCTTTGGTCCGCAGACCAACGCTCTATCCACTAAGCCAAACCAGCTAGGGCGAAATCAGTGATTTTTAAAAAATATATTTTATTGATTTTTTACAGAGAGGAAGGAAGAGGGATAGAGAGAAACATCGATGAGAGAGAAACATCGATCAGCTGCCTCCTGCACACTCCTTACTGGGTATGTGCCCGCAACCAAGGTACATGCCCTTGACCGGAATCGAACCTGGGACCCTTGAGTCCGCAGGCCAATGCTCTATCCACTGAGCCAAACGGGCGAAATTTTTAAGTCCATTCCTTAAAGATAAATTTTCTGTTTCACCAATAATGTATATTCTCTCGCAGCTAAACTTCCATGGCAAACTCCAAATGAAACAGTAATCAAGTTGATCTCTCTCTCTCTCTCTCTCTCTCTCTCTCTCTCTCTCTCGCTCTCTCTCTCTCTGAGAGAATGAATAGCTGGAAGATCCATAAATAGAAAGTTAGAATTTCCAGGTTATGCTTTTAAAGTATAAGTAAGTTTCACTGCAGCTGAAATCTATATCAATTCTGAGAGCAAGAAGTTGAAATTCACTTGAGAGAGACAGAGAAAGAAACAGAGACACAGAGACAGAGAGACACAGAGAGAAAGAGAAAGAGAGGCGCTTGAAATGGTACACAGCCTGCTCTAGAAATCTCTCCCCTGAAACTGCTAGCGACTAGACTCTCACAGCTGCAAACTAGCAACCCCTGGGCAGGTAGAGTTAAATATTCCTAAAACAGAAATCTAGTTCTGTTATGAAACTGTTCATCATTTCACCTCCTGACAGCCAGGAAAATCAGCAGAACTCAGAAAGGGCTCCGACGGTGAGCAAGTAGCATTGTTCATAAAATTCAAATGCAGAGTCTCGGGGAGTTTTTCTCTGCCTGCCTCCAGAACTCACTGTTATCAGCCAGGTGAAGGCAATTACTCGGGTAAAAAGGGAGATGGGAAAGTCTGACCTTGCGCGTTGCTTCTTTAACTTCCCCTTTGCCTGGGAAATAGTAAATTCTGAACAAGATCAAGGTGAAAAATAGTTTTGTGGTCTCTGAATAGATTTTATATACACATTTGAGGGAACTATAAATACATATATAATTTTATTCCTCCTCAAATGCATGATTCTTGTAACTAAATTAGCACTTTATTATTACAAATGTTAGCGACTGCTATATACCACAGAAGAACCCATAAAACTACAAGGTGGGGTAATGTACTGGGAAAGCAGCTTCCCAACCTACCTATTACTACAAGAAGTGATCTTCATGTTCATAATTGGGACCCAATCATCTCAAAGTGTTTGGCTTTTTGCTTCAAGAAGAGACGTGAAATCGTGCTATTGGATCCACAAGCACACTGCTAAGTTTAATAACACCCCTGGAGTTTCGGGTTTCACATCACTTCCCTTCGGGGCATAATCATATGTCTTTCTACTGAGTTGGAGTCTTCTGTAAACACTTCAAAGCCTGCATGTGCTTTACAAACAAAATAGTCGATTCAAAGAACAGTACCCATCAAAATATCTGCCTATTTGAATACTATGAGGGGCTGATAAGCCAATCATCTGTGATGCTCTCATCTACAAGGATGGCAAGTGATATATAACTGTTACCAAGGAAACAACGCAGTAAGACGACATGTAAACCATCAAGCAGTTGAATAAGGAAATTAAAAGAACAAGAAATAAACATCTCCCGGTAGATTCCTGACACATGGCGCCACCCACGATGAATGCACTCAAGGGTCACAACTTGCCAGCTAGGCCAACGTTTGGCAGCATTTTTTCAAATGAGGATCATCAGACAGTACTGGGTTCAATCTGAACTCCAAATTTTCCCATGATTAAAAGGGCATAGATGCTGGGAATCGGTGGTCAAATGTAGATCCTTTTAAAAGTTAAAATATACGGCTTATTAATTCCAGTGTGGATTAATATTTTCTTGAAATTCTCTGTCATTACCACCCTCTTTCCTCACAGACAGGCCATTTAGCAAATACCAGGTAAGCTTTCGACAGCAAATGCTGTCTGAATTAACATTTAGAAACTCAAGTTCTTGGGACTCAAAGGCAAGGTTAGGGCCTGGGAGAGCTATGTTTGTTCATCTCTAAGCCCAGAGAATTTTAAGCACTCAAGTAACTACGTGGATCAAAGCTAAATCCTTTAGGAAGATTATCCATTCTGAAATCAGCAAAATCCGGCAGTGTAAGCACTTTTCTACTTCACCTTTGAGAAAAGAACTTCATTTCTGTAACAGTGTTTAAATCTCACACACAAGGCTATTCCGTCAAGGGCTGGAGCCAGCAGCTGCCAACATGTGTTTCTGCATGCTGATGACTCTCTGGTTCGGCTCGGGGCCGGTCGGAGCAACAAAAGGAATGTGCTTATGGTAGGAAGGTCCCTTCGTGGACACAGGAGTCCAGAGCAGGAGCAGCGTCTGGCTTCAGAATAAACACTCCTTCCACATCCCCTTAAGGACAGAAAGTGAAATTCACACCCATTTACTAAATCCCAACCTCTCTTTAAAGTAACATACAGCCTGGCTGGGGTTTTGCAAAAAAACTCAAAGTCAGTAAAAAGAGCAGGAAACAGCTTTTCCCTGACACTCAGCAGCCCTCTTCCAAGCTCCAGAGTTTAAGGACTAAATCCAGGCTTCGGATGGTTTGTTCATCTTAGCATTTTTATCAGTGGAGGCCACCGAAATCGAACTTGATTACTTTACAATGTACTATTGGTTGAACTTCTTCTTCCGCAGAGTCTCTGCCCATCACACAGATGGCACCGGGCCACCGCTAAACTGTTGCTCCCAGCTGTTTCCCACCCCTGGCCCACGATCTGACAGCTGCGTGTCAATGAGCAATAGACGGCAGCATGCACCGAGGTAACAGAGGTGTGAAGCCACGGCCCTCGGTGACGCTGGCATGAAGCCAGTCTGCCACGCTACAGTCACCCTCGCCTTGACATGCGTGTTGTCTGATCTGCAGGGCAACAACTCTTCACGGGCTGCGCCAAGACCGACTGTTTACACACCAACTGTATACCTCGCATCCCTCCAGGCTAACTCACACTGGGGCCCTTCCCCCCGGGGGAAAGCTGCCTGTGACATGAAGATTGTCTGAAGTGTGTGAGCAGAGAGGGAAGGCGGAGATAGGCAAGAATAAATAAAGACCTGTAGCCGGCCGAGGCAGGCACATGTGAGCGGAATGTTTCCCAGATGGCCCCAGGGTCATTAGCAAAGCGAGGCTGCTCATTCTCACCTGATGCAATGAACACTAAGGAATGGGCGGAAACCTCCAATTATTCTCCCCCGACTGCAAGCCCTGGAAAACCCCTCTGCTAGCTCCTGAGGCTGTGGCGGCGCCTGCTATGGAGTCCCAGGGGCGAAGGCCAGTCTTAGGGGCACCTGGGCACAGAAGGTGGGCAGGGTCTTCTAAGACTTTCCGCCTAGGCCCGGCCAGGTTACGGCCATACAGGCACAGACCCACCTCCTGGGTCTCAAGGAAGACGTGGGAAGCTAAGCGGGCAGCAGGCAGCTCTGACCATGGCACACGAGGGGGCCGAAATGTGGACACGTCGTTTGTTCCTCTCGCCCGGCCAGAGAAATCTGCCTGGAGTGCTGACTTTTCTTTCCGTTCAGCAACATGGAAGCACATTTCGCAGTCTTTCAAGGCTTCGGACGCCCCCCGTCACCCAAAGAAAGGCTAAAGGTCTTTGTCTTCTGTCTCCTTGAATTCGGCATGTAGGTCACTGCTGGGAACAGCTGGTCCGCCTACAAGCGGAGTTTTATGGGGTGTGGGGTCTGATCCCGTGCTGGGGGAAGGGGCCACTTGTGGTCCCTGCTGCTCGGAAGGACCCAAGCCCTAAGGACTCCTGGCTTTGCCTGGCAGTAGCAATTACACGCATCTTCTCTCAGCCCCAAAGCATCCCCGCCGCCCCACGCGCCACTGGGTCTCCCGTGGGAAAGCAAACTGCCGCGAATACCGCTGTGGGCTCTGGGCGTGTGTTTCCGTGTGTGGTCCACACCCGCGGAGCCACAAGCCCCAACAGCCAGTAAGCAAGAAGTTGCACGCAGCAGCCCCCCGCCGCCTGGTTTGGGTCCGATCTCAAGCCCCCGCTGCTCTCTCCAGCTTTTGCTTCGCCCCCGACTCCCTGCAAATAGAGCCCCAAGTTGCCCGCGGAGGCGGCCCTGGGTGCAAAGGAACCGGCGCAGCCCCTACCTCGAGAGCTTGGCAATCTTCACGAAGCTGAAGACATCCATGCAGGCGGCCGGGGACCCCGTGCGCCGCGGCTCCGACGCCCCGTCTCAGGCCAGCAGCGGCAGCCTCCGCAGCCCCATGGCCGGCGGGACCTCAGCGCGCCCCGGGGCTGGAGTGGCGTTGGCGGCGGCGGGCGGCGGCGGCGGCCCGGGCGAGGCTGCACCTGGAGGCGGTGGCTGCTACCCCCCTCCGGCCGCGAGCTGCGTGTGCATCCCCGAGCAGGACCGTGGATGGGCGCCCGCGCAGGGAAAACTCAATTGAGAGCGGGGCGGGCAGGCGGCGAGGGGCGGGGAGAGCGGGCCGGGTCCTGCGCTGCGCCCGGAGCGCCCCAGCCCAGGGGAGGGGGGGGGGCGGGAAGAACCGCTCGACGTCTAGCCAGGCTGGGGAGAGGGGCGCTGTGACGGCTCCCCCGCCCGCCAGCCCGGCTGCCCCGCGCGCCAAGGAGCGCAGACCGAGCCGGGAGCCGGCCACCCAGCCTGGCACACACAGGCGCACCCCTCCCGGCACTGCAGCTGCCTCCCTGCTCCTTCCTCAGGCAGCGTCCCTGCTCCACCCCCCACCCCCAGCCGCGGAGGGGGTGAAGGGTTGTGGCTCTCCTGCCACCCGCTGTGTGTGCCTCCAGATCGGAGATCGGATCGCACAGTCTCGGGCACCCGGGACGGCGAACGCTCCCCCCACCCTCCCCAAAGCAAAGGAGAGCCGAGCGACCGCAGGTTGCCCGCTTCACAAACAGAACGAGCGATGGGAATCGGAGGGCTGGCCGCGGCTGGGCGGACGGTCAGGGGGCCGTGGAGGGAGTTGGCCAGCGCAGTGGGCTCCACTCGGAGAGCGCAGAGTTCCCACCGTGCCCCCCGGAACCGCTGGAGCGAGACGTGCCAGCTGGGCTGGCTGGGAATGTGTGTCTCTGGACCGCAGCGGCGGCGGGGAAGCGTCGGAGAAATCAGAAAATAAGATGGGGAGGCATTTGGGGGTGGCGGCACACACAGCGGATTCTTACTAGAGGGGCACGGAGCTGGGGGTTCTGGGCGCCATTGGCACGGAGGCGAATTGGCACGGGGTTCGCAAATGGGAAGGAGAAGGGATGAGATGGGGATCTGGCAGGCAGCGCCAGCGGCTTTCTCAAAGCCATCAGCGGGTGGAGAAGGGAAAAACAAAACCGTGCTCAAAAAAAACAAAACCAGAAATACTCACCTCAGGCAGAGTAAACTCCAAGTTGCAGCCATTGAGAACTAGCCTGGTCTTTTACATAATTAGCTCCGATAATCACCCCTCTTCAGGAACTCAGACTGTCTCCCCGGGGCGCAGGCTTCTCTGGCCCCCTTTTTCTTGTTCTTTCTCTTGGAGTCTCCAGGCCTCTTGTCCAAAATCCTTTCAAACCTCTCCCCAGACTCCCTGAAGGTCAGATGGCCGCACAAAGTGTGTGTTCTCCCCCCGCCCCAACCACCCCCCCAGCAGCCTTCACCTGATGGCAGGCCCCGCAGGGATCCCGCCCCCGAAATGTTGGAGGATCTGGCCAGTGCGCTGCTGGCTGTCAGAGGGATGAGGGAAAAGGAAATGGGCTTAAAGTTCTCAGACTCCTGCTCCTAGCCTGATCTGTCGCTGCATTTCAAGTCTTCAGCATTCCAACCCACCACTGCCACTTTTTTTTCCGAAAGGCATTTCTTTCAACAATTAAAAATAAAATCGGTGGCAATCCGAAAAATCTAAATGGTTTGAAACGCAGGCACTATGATTGCATTATTTTCAAAATAAACAGAATCCATTTCCCTTTAGCTTCTTAAAGACAGACGAGTTGAATTGCACGGACAAGGTTACTACTCATGATTACACGAGGCGAGAGGGACCTTGGCTTTTGAACTCCCTATCGTTCGTGGGAAATAATTATAGTTTGGGTCTGCACTGTGCCTTTTGTTTTGAAGCACTTTGCATTTGAGTCTCATAGCAACCCTGTCATATAAAGTAAGGCAGCATGGTTAAAAACGAAAATTCTTTTCTTTTTATGCCACGGTCTGTTCTCGATGTGCTAGATAAAGAGATGCCTTTTAAACATGGGTCAGATCAAGTTCCTTGTCCTGTCCAAACTCTGCACAAGCTCTCCATTCTCTTTGAAGCTGAACCTGACCTCCTCCTCCAATGGTCAACAAGGCCCTGGATGCCTGGCCCTTGATCTCCCTGACCTCATCATCTGGTGCTCCCCACCTCCTCGCCACCCCCAAAGCCCCAGCGACACTGGACTCCTTGCTGTTCTTCAAACTCTCCAACTATCCTCCCACCTTGGCTCTTCCCAGGGGTTGTTCCCTCATCCTGGCATGCCCTTCCCTCACACATTTGCATGGCAAGCTCCTTCACAAAGCTTCTGTGTAAATGTCACTTACAAGAAGTCATCTCTGAAAGGCCCATGGAAAGTTGCAAGGTCCCCACCCTCTGGACTTCAAAGCCCCGTTTTGTTTTGTTTTTTCCCTGGCTTCAGAGCGCTTATTGGCCAATAGTGCATGACATCATTTTTTTTATGTCTACTGTTTCTTGTCTGATCCTTCTGCTGAAATAAAAGCGCCACAAGAGCAGGGAGGTTTGGGGTTTTCTCTTGTTCGTGTTTTTGTACTGGTGGATCCCAACTGTCTAGAACAGTCCCGTAGATGGAGAAGTAACTTCATAAACATTTGTTGAATGGATTAATGTTATGCTCATTAGATGCACAGCCAAAACAATGCTGGCCAAGCATCCCCAGTGGGTACTGCTCCCTCTCTGACTTCATTGCTGATGTTTCTCCATCTCCCCACCACTCACTCCTCCATCCATCCCAGCATGCTTCATCCTCCTTGGCTTGCTAATGATGGCAATGAAAGTGCTCTCACAGTCCTCATTATTCCCCTTTGGCCTTTCTTCCTTGCCTGAGAGTAGCCACCAACACATTCCTTCATCTCTCAGTCAACGTCAGGCAGCACAAGTCCAGCTCCTGAGCAGGAAAGGGGCGAAAGCAATGCCTTTGAAGAAAGTATTTGAAAAGAGTGCTTCCTTCGAAGAACAGAACAGTTGGGATGCCCTTTTTAAAAAGATAACCCTATTATTAAGAATTATCCTACATACTAAGAAGTTATTCAACAGTGAAAGTGACGGGAAATAGACATAGTGTTTGCTTGTAGAGAAAGGAGTCTCCCTTTAAGACATCTGGTCTACCTGGAACAGTTTGCTGTTGGGATTCAATTGGTGCCCATTTGTGCGCTACAGTTATACATGGTGCAGAGGCTCACTCTCTACAGCCTAAGAGCCAACAGGGCATACAACTCGCTTCTCCAGGTCTTCTTCATACTCCTGTGATATGTTGATTATCTAATATGTTTTCTAATTGATTGGTATGTTTTTCTAAAGTGCCGGGAACCAATTCCAGCATGTAATAATTACAAGAGTTCCGTCAAAAGGTTGATGGGACTTGGGCGGCTCAACAAGGGTGAGCCACACATATGTAGTTTACCTGTTGGAAACAGCTAAACGGCACTTCCCCCTAACCTGAATAGGATTGTTAACTGCCAGACAACTCAGGGCATTTTATTGCATCCTGTTGGCCAAACACATGAACAGCTGTAGGCTATTCCCCAAACTGACAATCTCTGTAAACCCTTTGAAAGGTATCAAAGCTGGGATAAAAGCGCCACAAGAGCAGGGATGTTTGATGCCCTTTGAAGTGTATATTTCCACCTTGCCTTAGGACAGGTTGTGTTGAATAAAAGCAAGGGTCCTTGGTCAAGGTAGAGTCTTGCAGCTCCTTCAGCTGAAGCTCCTCTGACCCCCAATGCTTTTCAAAACTATCTTTCGTTCTCGGACTCTTTAATCATCTATGCGCAGCCCCTTTCTCCAGAATGCTGAACCCTTTGTAAGGCTGGGAAAAGAACCCCAGCATTATGACGCCCTAACGAGGAACACCAACACTAAAGCAAAGAGATTCTCGCCCTCCTCCTTTGTATTGTATTAAGGTAAGAATAAAATAATCTGCCTGGCTGGCGTGGCTCAGTGGTTAAGCGTCGACCTATGAACCAGGAGATCACAGTTGGATTCCCAGTCAGGGCACACGCCAGGGTTGCAGGCGTGGTCCCCAGTTTGGGACGTGCAGGAGGCAGGTGATCAATGATTCTCTCTCATCATTGATGTTTCTCTCTCCCTTCCTCTCTGAAAACAATAAAAATATTTTTTAATATAGAAAAGGAGCCAGCTTTATTTAAAAAAAAAAAAAAAGGAAAGAATGAAAGAATCTGGTCCCCTGAAACATGCTAACACATCCAGTTTACACCTTCGGGCCCTCTCGGCAGACAGGCAAGGATGTGAGAGCTGGTTTCTCAGCTCTGTCCCTCTCCAAGCCAGGTGTGTGCAGCAGAGGCTGGGAGAGGTGTCTTTGTCCAGCATGAAACAGATCTGCCTAAAACAAACAAAAACCAGTGAGAGGCATTTGAGCACATCCATGATTTTCTCAGGTTTCATCTTCAGCCTGGATCCTTCCTAAGGCCCCTGGTAGAGATTTATTCATTGGAAACTGGATTACTCTGTCTTAAAAGGCTGTTTAATGAGCTTACCGTGAATCCAAGTGACATTTGGTCATTTCTAAAAGCCAAACACACTTTCAAACACTGTTGAATATATTCATGCATAAGAGTCTCAAAGGCATCAGCTCAGGGCAAGTCATTTCCCTTATGAGACTCAGTTTCCCCACCTATAACATGGAAATGATAACACCTGTAGCTAAACTAGAATGAGCCCTGGTGCATGTAAATTGAGGCACGTGGATTTAACACCAGAAAGGTTTCCACACCTATCTTAAGCCTTGGCAGCACTATTAGGGAAAGTTGCAGCCTCTAAGATCTCTACTTTGAAGCTGAGAACATTTACTCTCTTTTTTAAAATATATTTTTATTGATTTCAGACAGGCAGACAGAGGGAGGGAGATAGAAACATCAATGATGAGAGAGAATCATTGATTGGCTGCCTCCTGCACGCTCCTACTGGGGATCGAGCCCACAACCTGGGCATGTGCCCCAACCAGGAATCGAACCCTGACCTCCTGGTCCATAAGTTGATGCTCAACCACTGAGCCATGCTGGCTGGGCTGAAAACATTTACTTTGATGGATCAGAGGTGGACGTTTTGCCTAAAAATCAATCTCATTGTTGCCTGGTCAGTCACCAAAGCCCTAAGCAACGGAACCCTTCATGCTCTGTGAATTTGTCAGGGGGGAGAGGAAGCAGTTTCTTCATCACTGGGAAGGCCTTATCTCAAGCTGGTGTCAGGAATCTGCTATTGCGCCAGATGTTCCATCCAGGAAGGCAGCTTAGGGGGTTTTGTTTTTATTGTAAATTACAGGAGACAGAGCCCCGTGCATTTCTCAGGCGGACTGTAATATCTTGGCCACTGGGTCACAATCTTAAAAACATGGAAGTGGCAACATCAGATTTACATTTCGAATGATCATTTTTAAAAAGTTATATATTTTTATTGATTTCAGAGAGGAAGGGAGAGGGAGAGAGAGAGATACAAACATCATTGATCGGCTGCCTCCTGCACGCCCCCCACTGAGGATCGAGCCTGCAACCCAGGCATGTGCCCCAACGGGAATCAAACTGCAACCTTCTGGTTCACAGGTCAATGTGCAACCACTGAGCATGCTGGCCAGGCATGATTTCTCTTTATTTTTAAATCCTCACCCCAGGATATGTTCTTATTGATGTGAGAGAGAGAGAGGGGCAGGGAGGAGGGAGAGAGAGGCATCGATGTGAGAGAGAAACATCAGCCTGTTGCCTCCCCGCATGCACCCTGATCGGATATCGAACCGAAATCAGGGCATGTGCCTTGATTGAGAATCAACCTCTGATCTCCTTTTGGTGTATGGGACAATGTTTCAACCAAGTGGGCCACGCTGGCCAGGGTGAGACGATGGGATTTTTGAGAAATGAGGTTAAAAATACAACAACAAAAAACTACTAATAAAAGTAATAAAGGAAGAATCATTTTTATTTCCTTTCTTCCTTCTCTTTTCTTCCTTTCTTTCCTTTTCTACTTTTTACCTTCTATGCACGTCATAGTATTTGACCTGGGTGGGGGGTGGGACTAGAGGTTAGAAGGCAAGACAAGCTGTTTTAAAGATACTATGAGTAGTATTAAATAAGGAGCTGAATCATGCTACACATTTGTAAGTTTTCACTTTTCTAAATGCTTTTATTCCATTAGTCCTTGAAATAGCCCTGTAAATTAGACAAGAAAGTTATTATTATTCCATTTTAGCTACGAAAAAAGGTGAGACCAGAAATGTGCCAAGTGATAGCAATAATTTTTCCAGAGTATGAGGATTATTAGATCATGGGAAGCATTGATTTCTGGAGATAAGTCTAGCAGCAGAAAAAAGATTTGTGGAATAAAAACCTCTCAAGTTTGCCCTGGCTGGTTTGGCTCAGCGGATGGAGCATCGGCCTGCAGACTAAAGGGTCCCGGGTTTGATTTTGGTCAAGGGCACATGCCTGGGTTGTGGGTTCGATCCCCAGTAGGGGGCGTGCAGGAGGCAGCCAATCAATGATTCTCATCATTGATGTTTCTCTCTCTCTCTCTCTCTCTCTCTCTCTCTCTCTCTCTCTCTCTCTCTCCCCCTTCCTCTCCAAAATCATTAAAATATATATTATAAAAAAACAACTCTCAAGTTCTACCAATATAACTCAATTTTTTCTCTCATATTTGATTATCTTAAAGGAGACTCAAAAATTAAAGATGCTATTAGAAATTAGGGGCATTAGAAAACAGCAACTAGGATTTCTCTCTTCCATTGCCAAGTCTGTAAGCAGAAGTAGCCCTTGAGCTATCACTTCACTTTTCTTAGTGTTGACTTCCGCATCTATAAGCTTTGTGGGTCCCGATGCAGTTTCAGGGTTCCCGTGCCCTCCCCCTTCTCATGCAATGCAGGTGACTCTTCCTAAAGGTATGATATTTTGAGGTCCTATTTACCTAATCATTTCACAAAATATACATATATCAAATCATGATGTTCTATACCTAAAACTAATACCATGTTATGTCAATTATATCTTAATTTAAAACAAATTTTTTAAAGAAGGTTAGGTTTCATAGGAACAAATTCAAGATCAGAGACTTTTACCAGTCAATTGTATATGTATAAAATAGAAAGTATTAGCTCATGCTCCTATAAGCTTAACTG
Source organism: Plecotus auritus (assembly GCF_963455305.1). Taxonomy (NCBI): domain Eukaryota; kingdom Metazoa; phylum Chordata; class Mammalia; order Chiroptera; family Vespertilionidae; genus Plecotus; species Plecotus auritus. Next base: position 5,538,608 of record NC_137784.1, on the reverse strand, counting down.
TAGTCAAGGTTAAGAACCACACTCACTGTATGTACTTTCTACTAGGCTATATTGAGTCATCTATTTCCTTTATATCTTTACTAGAGGCCCGGTGCACGAAATTCATGCACTTGGGGGGGGGGTCCCTCAGCCTGGCCTGCACCCTCTCGCAGTCCAGGAGCCCTGAGGGGATGTGGGCCTAAGCCGTCAGTCGGACATCCTTAGCATTGCCACCGAGGCCGGAGAGGCTCCCACCACTGCCGCTGTGCTTGCCAGCCGTGAGCCCGGCTTCTGGTTGAGCAGCGCTCCCCCTGTGGGAGCACACTGACCACCAGGGGGCAGCTCCTGCGTTGAGTGTCTGCCCTCTGGTGGTCAGCACGCATCATAGTGACCGGTCATTCCACCATTCAGTCATTTGCATATTATCCTTTTATTATGTAGGGTTCCTCTTCTCTCTCACCCATTTTGCTCAGGCATATTCCAAAAAGTCTCTCAGTGTAAGAAGGGTTATAATTACTGCTTTCCCATTGAATCTCCTGTTGTCTGATGAAGTAAAGAAGAAAAGGGGGAAGAGGTCATTTCAAAGATTCTGCTGGTGTATAATCCAGAATATGAATTCTTCCTGTGACATACTCTGTAACAATATTTTGAATTCCTGTGCAGCACTGTATAAAAAGAAAATCAGAATGGCTATTTGTTCAAGGCATATTTAAAAATTTGAGACTCATTTTAAACCTCTCAGATCTGGACTCACTCTTATGCTGTCTAACATGATATTCCTGCATCTTAGCCCCTGATGAGACAAAAACGAATGAAATAACTTTGAATAACAGCACTTCCGCTTGATGGATAAAGTGCTCTAGTCCTGAAGGGTATCATGAGAATGAACTTGACAGAAGATGTATGTACAAAACCAGCTGAGTTAAGACTGATTATTTCAGGCTTTTGAACTCTCATTCATGTATTAATTGATTATTTGTTCATTCATTCAGTTAATATTTAGTGAGCATCAACCATGTATCATCTACTATATAAGAGGCACCGTAGAGAGGAAATCGAGATGAACAACCCTTGATTCCTGTCATCAAGGACTGTTGCAGATACCTTTCCCTGCTCAACAGGCAAGCTGTCTCCTTTCATGTGGAAATGAGTCCCTTTTCTTTTTTCTTTTTTTTAAATTTGTATCTATTGATTTTTAGAGAGAGGAAGGGAGGAACATGGATTTGTTGTTCCACTTATTTATGCATTCATTAGTTGATTCTCGTAGGTGCCCTGACTGGGGATCGAACCCGCAACCTTGGCGTATGGAACGATGCTCTAACCAACTGAGCTACCAGGCCAGGGCCAAAATGAGTCCCTTTTCAAGGTCACCTGGGGGCCCACCTCCAATCCATTTCGCCCCTCCACCTGCTTTCTGTTTCCAAATGAGTTCATTGCATCTTGAACTGTGGCTATCATCTTACTACTATGAGACAACAAGCATAAAAACAGAAAGTCCAGCTATTGAAGACACATCGAAGCATGCAACAGACTGACTTATTTCAGAGGGAAGGGGCAGGAAGAGATTCACCAGATAATTTACAGCAGGTCCTCGGGTTACGTGGGAGATCCGTTCCTATGGCGCGACGTAAGGCGATTTTCAAGTCAGAACCCACCGACATCAGCTCCTAGGTCACTCACATGGAGCACAGACACAGCAGTAATGAAGTGACACAGTAAAACAATTTTAAAAGAAAGATTACAATTCCTGACCTTTACTTGTGCTAAATAAATAATAAACACAAAGCACTTATGTACATATGCCAGAATGACGTAACTTTTTTTTTATTATAAATAAATGGGAGATAACGACATAACCATGAAACAACGCAGTCAAGTCCGAGGTAACCCAAGACTGTCTGTATATGATATGCATAACCCATCTACAGACAATGGTATGGGAGGGGCAAGCCCCGAGGAGGGGGCGAGAGTGGGATGGAGGGAGTCAATGGGGTGAAGGGGACATCAGTAATCCTTTCAACAATAAAGATAAAGATATTGAAGATAGCGAGGTAGACGCTGAAAGAAGAAGCTTGGCCCAGGAAGACCTTGTTGAGTTGTAAAACCAGCCTCCACTGCGACCTTCAAATCTATTTCATGAGCTGATCAAATCTCTTCTGTTTTTGCTGAAGCTTGTGATTACGGAGTATCCTGTTATTTGCAACTGAATGCAGGCCTAGTTGATACAAGGGGTAACACTGGATAAGGGAGGGCCGGGTAAAAGAATTTCTTAAATAACCACAGTGTGCAAAATATAATAAGGCAACTATGTAAATAACTGGAGTGTGAGATGGATGGAAGCCACGTGGGTATAATGCTTTCCAATTTAGGAGAGGTGTCTGCACACACCATCCCAACCTCCCAGCACTCCTCAGAGGCAGGGAAGATTCTCCAGGAGGTTAAGTGGTTTGTCAGAGATCACAAGCAAGCGAACTGGAAGCAGCAGCCCTCAGACAAATACATTCCATTTCCAGGGTACTGAGCTTTCTATATACCAGAGCCATGGTCGGCAAACTGCGGCTCGCGAGCCACATGCGGCTCTTTGGCCCCTTGAGTGTGGCTCTTCCACAAAATACCACGGCCTGGGCGAGTCTATGTTGAAGAAGTGGCGTTAGAAGAAGTTGAAGTTTAAAAAATTGGGCTCTCCAAAGAAATTTCAATCGTTGTACTGTTGCTATTTGGCTCTGTTGACTAAGGAGTTTGCCGACCACTGGACCAGAGCTACCTCCATCAGTACAAAGGCCATTGGCCTGAAGCCCTGGAGAGAGGGTGTTGAAGAGTCAAGAGGGGTGAACAATGCTCAGAAGAGGGGAACATCTCAGGCGGGGAAACAAGAGAAGGCCTTAGAGGACAGGTGAGCCCGGCCAGTATGACTCAGTGGTTGAGCGTTGGCCTATGAACCAGGAGGTCAGGGTTCGATTCCCGGTCAGGGCACAGTGTCCGGGTTGCGGACTGGATCCCCAGTGGGGAGCGTACACGAGGCAGCTGATCAATGATTGTTCTCATCACTGATGTTTCTCTCTCTCTCTCCCTCTTCTTTCCTCTATGAAATCAATAAAAATATATTAAATTTTGGGTCAAATTCAGAAAAAAGGTCGGAAAAAAGACCATTCCAGACAAATAGAATATCATGAAAAGGAAAATAGAAAGATGCAGGGTATACCAAACAATTATTTCAACTGGAGTACAAGCCCCGAGTTAGAAACTAAAGATATAAGGTACATAAGAATTCTGAAACCAGATCTTCATTTTCATCTCAATAAACCCATTTTAGTAGGCAATGGGGTTCCAGTAGCCAATCTAGGAGAGAGACTGGGGGCCAGGCACTTACAATAGGAGACTGAGTTCTTTCAACAGAACTCTAGGTGGATGAAGAACAAGGGAGCCCAGAATGCAGAAACCAGGAGGGGGTACCTGTGGTGGTTGTTCCAGACAAGAGAGTGAGGGCTAGTGGCCCTAGCTGGGGCTGGGACATCCAAACTGGAAGAGACAGGATGAAGATGGGCTGCGGGGCGGGCCTGCATACCAGGTGTGGGAGGTGGTATGGAACGGAGGGCCCGAATGAGACTTGAAGGAATTCAGTAGAAGCAGATTTTGGGGGGATGACAGAGATAATCAGTTCACTTGCTCCTTAGCATCCTAAGAATGTTTTAATTTGATCAAATCAAACCCCACCCCCCTTCTTCCCTAGAACTGGGGATAAAAGCATTTCTGGGGACCCAGGCATAGGAGGTGGAGGTTTTGTGGTGAGATTTATTGGGGTTGAAACTGAAGGCTGCCCCAGGTTCCCAATGTCTCATCTCAGTCTGTCCCACTGGGAAAAGTCCAACCTTGTCTTCATCAGGCCCAAAACAAAGGCCAGCGTTCAAAAGTTTGGTGCCATTGGTTCAGTCCATATTAAAGCTTAGTCCAATTCAGCCTTTCCCCTATCTGGCTAGCTTAGCTTCTGCTCCTGGCTGCGCTTCAGCCGGGCCCTGCAGGCGGCCACGGAGAGAGAATAAGTGAATGAATGGGGTGACCGTGTGTAACCAGGTGTGAGAGATCGCTTTGTTAAACTGGGATTATATTATCTCAGGCTTGAGAAGGATGGGCACTTGTTCAAAATAACCAATCAATTTCCCAATCCTTCCGGCTTCTGCTGGTCCCTCCCCCTAACCAATCCATTTCCTAGATCTCTGGGCTTCTGTGTCCCTTATCCAATCCAATCCTTTTTCCAAGCGAGGCTCTGCCCCTTATGGTTGCCACCTTAGTTCCTCTGGTGAATGCCTTCGTAGAAGCACTTCCCTCTGTGCCATCTTGGCTTCTGCTGGGCACATGCCCAGCAGAGGAATTGCCCCTGATTGTTTACTAGAGGCCTGATGCACAAAATTCGTGCAGGAGTAGGGTCCCTAGGCCTGGCCAGCGATCAGAGCCAATCTGTGGGGTCACCAGGGGGGTGATCGGGGGAGAGGCAGCCCGCTCCCCAGCCTCACTCACCACCGCAGGGCAACCAGCAGGGTGATTGGGGGCTCCCGGGTGGCACCAACCTTGGCTGGCCTGGGGCCTGCGAGCTGGGGGCAGCTCCTGCATTGAGCGTCTGCCCCTGGTGGTCAGTGCACATCATAGCAACCGGTCATTCCACTGGTTGTTTCGCCGTTTGGTCAATTTGCATATTAGGCTTTTATTAGATAGGATTCCTTCTAGAGGGCAGAGGATGCTGTGGTGCCCTGGGGGTGTCGGAAGCTGTAGCTTCCAAAAGAAGCAGGCTTTTTGTCTGCATCCGCTCCCTAGTTTATTTCGCTCAATGATGTCTGGTTCCCTTCCTTCATGCGTATCTAGCTCTGACACGAACGTATTCATCCAGACGGTTTGATTGTGAGCCACTGGTAGTTTGCATGTGACGTGGGCATCTCCCACCCTTCCTGGATTTACCGCCAACATTTCAGATCTATCCTTAGCCGTGTGCCCAGTTCTGTGAGATGTTAAAATCAACCCCTCACACCTTATCCTACGGAGCAGCAAGGTAGAGGGAGACCCATAAACCCTTTCTCCTGGAAGCTCTAGCTTTGTCTCTGATCAGGAGATGGGATCTTCTCCTCTCTACAGCTTTTCGATGTTGCTGATGTTACTATTACTATTATTACGTCATTTATTCTGGCTTTCCTTTGGGTCCTCACCATCAATCAGAAGACAGATGTTCTTCTCTATGGTTCTTCCTGTGTCCCGCTGTGTCGCTGTGGCTAAGCTGTCAGCCCCCTAATTACAGGACACTCTAGTTATAGACATGTTACACTTGCAAGGCATTATTACGAGGCCCTGTATGCCATCACCAGAAGTAACCTAACAAAATGTCATCACCATTGTTAGGGGACTGGTACAAGGAGTGATGTGAATTCTCCCACGCATCCTTGGTCTTGGGAATGTCCTTGGACTCGCGGGAGGGATCAGCTGAGAGGATCCTGCCAAGTAGGCCAAAGTAAAACCCTAGGCCAGCCCTAGCCGGTTTGGCTCTGTGGATAGAGCGTCGGCCCGTGGACTGCGGGGTATTGGGTTTGATTCTGGTCAAGGGCACATGCCCAGGTTGTGGGCTTGATCCCCAGTAGGGGATGTGCAGGAGGCAGCCAATCAATGATTCTCTCTCATCATTGATGTTTCTCTCTCTCTCCCCCTCTTTCTTCCTCTCTGAAATCAATAAAAATATATTAATAAATAAATAAACAAAACACTAGGCCAGAGGGGAGAGCTGAAGGGACAGGAGCACTGGGAATGGAAAGAGACTACTATGGTCCTAGCCGGTTTGGCTCAGTGGATAGAGTGTAGGCCTCCAGACTGAAGGGTCTCGGTTTCCATTCCGGTCAAGGGCACATGGCTGGGTTGCATGCTCAAATCAATAAAAATATTTAAAAAAGAAAAGAAATGCCAATTAAAATTAGACTTAAAAAAAAAGGAAAGAGACCACTCTGGATTCTTCAAGGCCATTCGGTGTGTGGTGGGGCAAAGATTTCTCTACTCCTCACCCTATTCGATTCTTGCTCTCGTCACCCTGAGAAGACTTGGTGTTTGCTTGCTGAAGCTTAGTAATATGAGAACTCCTGTTGTGAAGGGCTGTCAGTGTTAGCCAGGGAAGAGCCTGTCTCATGACGGTTCCACTCTGAAGAGGCTGAAAGATGTCAATCTATTCCTGCGGAGGACTTCCCCGTCTGGAGGGAGGTACCGCATCCCACCCAGAACAGAGCCGGGACAGACAGCCTCCATCCACCTGACCCCAGAGTGCTGGTCAGGAAGAAAGGCGACAAAAAACACCACAGGTAGAGAAAGAGAGGAAAGGGAAGCCAGGACAGGAACCCCCCTTTCCCCCCCCACCCCACCCCCCCACCCCCGGTGCCCATCACAGGCTGACTGTCAAGATGGGAAGATGACTCACTCAGAAAAGTCATGCTGGATGCTGGCCTCTGCGTTTCCTGTGGATTTCAGATTAGCCAACAACGAGCGCACTTTCTTTCTGGTTACACCCCGCAGAGCCTTCCCCATATGGTTTCCTTCCTGTGTTGTGAAACCTAAGGGTTATCCTACTCACTCCAGATGCCTGGTAGCTCGGGATCACCAGGCTCCAAGAGAATCATCCAGAAAGTTAACACAACCTACTCTGGCTCACAAGCAAAACCTATGGCCAGATCAGAGGGTTTTAACACAGTGGAGGAGAGCTTTGGAACTTCAGTATAGACATTTTAAAATAGATATATTTTATTGATTTCAGAGAGGAAGGGAGAGGGAGAGAGAGAGAGAGAGAGAGAGAGAGAGAGAGAGAGGAGAGAGAGAGAGAGAGAGGGAGGGAGAGAGAGAGAGAGAGAGAGGGAGAGAGAGAAACATCAATGATGAGAGAGAACCATTGGTTGGTGGCCTCTTGTATGCTCCACACTGGGGATTGAGACCAAAACCGGGCATATGCCCTGACCGGGAATGGACCCATGACCTCCTGGCTCATAGGTCGACACTAAACCACTGGGCAAACCAGCTGAGCTGAAACCTCAGTATGGACTTACTGGAAGGGCTCACATAGCGTTTTTACCTGGTATAGTCTGGGCCCCCAAGTAGGCTGTCAAGACCACGGACAAATCCTTTGTATAATGATTTAAGAACTCTGGTTATGAGGGGCTGTCACTGTTAACAAGTGAAAAGTTTGACTTATGATTTGGCACTACCCCTGCAGGTCACTATCTCTCTAGTAAAATGGGGGTGAAAAGATTCCAGCTGTTTGCAAGCTGGGAAAAGTACTATGCGAAGCAGAAATTCTTTGACCAGTGAACCTTGGTAGTAGAGAACACTCACTGATTCACTCATTCTTTCATTCAGTAAACATTAATTGAGCATTTACTGCATGGAAGGCATTTTGTAAGATACTGTGGCTCTAACTGTGGGCCAAACAGATGCAGATCCTAGCATTTCATAAAAAAAACCATATTTTTGTTGATTTCAGAGAGGAAGGGAGAGGGAGAGAGAGAAATATCAATGATGAGAGAGAATCACTGATCAGCTGCCTCCTGCACGCCCCCTACTGCAGATCAAGCCCACAACCTGGGCATGTGCCATGACCAGGAATCAAACTGTGACCTCCTGGTTCATAGGTTGACACTCAACCACAGAGCCACACTGGCTCGGCAGGCCTAGCACTTTTATACTCCAGGGAGCACCTGCTCTGGAGTTCCGTCACCACCACCACCCACATTCTGTCAAGCATATTAAAATGCACACACATCATGCATAAAATAGACGTTGCTATACAATTTTTCAAAGGATTTTCCAAGTATTTATAATTCTGAATTTTGTTCAGAATTAAAATTCCACATTATTATTGATTTACATTCTCATACAGGATGGGGCAAAAGTAGGTTTACAGTTTTGAACTGCGTTTCAGTCAACCGGTTACTATATCATAATCCTGTTCATTTGTGTAGACATTCAATGACACATTTATTACTTTTCATGTCACAGCTGATTTTCATACATTGGAGGCCAATATCTTTCTACACATCCTGAGGTTCAAGTTATGAACTAGACCCTTGAAAATGTCAAAGGCACTTGGTATTTGGTCTGTCAAATATAAGATATCTGACAACCCTAATGGGCCTTCCTATTGTGAAACTTACCTTCTAGTGTGTGAAAATAACTACTTCATTATCCAATAGTGTATACACTTCCAATTATGACGAGAGCTAAGACAGGAGTGTATAGAATGGTTTATGAGCATTAAACTCAGGACCTAACCTTGTCTTGGGAGGAGGAGAATGTTAGGACAACTTTTCCTGAAGTGATAAGCTCTGAGCATCTCTCTATATAAAAGGCTAATATGCTAAGTGTCCGACCATCCGACCGGTCGCTATGACGCACACTGACCACCAGGGGGCAGACGCTCAACGCAGGGAGCTGCCGAGCTGCAGTGACTTGGCAGCAGCGGTTCTTGAGTGACGCACCCTGAAACCAGAGAGGAGGGAGTCTGATTCCTCGCAGGGTTGCGCGATTCCACCTTCGGCCATGGGTTATGTTGTTGTTGGGGCGCTGTTGGCCCCAAATCTGGTTTATTGCACACTTGCATTTGCGTTCCACACCCTGTACTACAGCAACTTTGCAGAGTGCGCTCTCGCACTGCGGGACCCCTTGGGGGATGTCAGAGAGCCGGTTTCAGCCCGATCCCCACAAGCCAGGCCAAGGAACCCCACCTGCCAGAGGGACCCCTGCTCACTCCGCAGACGCTGGGAGGGGCCACAGGAGGCTGGCTACAGGGCATGTCAAGCCCATCTCGTCCGGTCCCGCCCCACCGGCCACCTTCTAATTAATTTCCTTTCAATGTGCATGAATCCGTGCATCAGGTCACTAGTTGAAAGATAAGTGAAAATTAGGGAAAGAATGAAGTCAGGAAGAACATTCCAGAAAATGAGATCA